>NW_027507785.1:74302729-74687729 GCF_037356315.1 Lithobates pipiens | reverse complement strand
CCTGCTAAAAATTAGAAATCTACAACTCATGATACATTAGTGTGATGGTCAGTGGGAAGAATGGTCCTTACACTTGTGGTCATTGGGAAGAATTACCTCCTTACAGATAGCTAAAAAGATCAATGGTGTCGGTGGGAACTTATCTGAGAGGCAGAAATTGCCCAATGCTGAAGGAACCCCTAGCAACCTTTGGGGGAACCCTGGTTGAGAATCACTGGCCTAGATTAAGGGCCGGTTCACACTGCAGGCGCGGCGAGGCGTCTCCGACTTGCCTCGCCGCGACCTGCGGCGACCTCAGCGGCGACTTGCAGAGGACTTCTGTATAGAAGTCAATGCAAGTCGCCCCCGAAGTCGCCCAGAAGTAGTACAGGAACCTTTTTTCTGAGTCGGAGCGACTCGAGTCGCTCCTCTCAGAACGGTTCCATTGTACAGAACGGGGGCGACTTGCGGGAGCGAGGCGAGGCGAGTCGTGTCGCCTCGCATCGCCCGCTGTGTGAACCGGCCCTAAGGCTTACCTGTAGGTGCAAGAAATATCTCCCAAACCTAAAAGGTTTAGGAAATATTTGCAGGAATAGCGGCACCGTTGTCTATGGCGCCTGCACCATAGACATTGGGCGCAGGCGCAATGATCGCGCCGTTAGTGGCGGCACCAGCATGCTGTGACTGGCCAGAGCTGTGATACCCAGAAGTCACTCCGGGATAAATGGCATCGGAGGAGGCGAACGAGAGACGATGCCGGGGCTTCGATCTCAGGTAGGTATGCATACTAGCTTATTATGCCTTTGCCTTGCAGGGTGTATTTTTATTTTTTTAAGAGGCTTTACTTCCTCTTTAATTTTCCTTGCATGTGATTGGGCATTCTTGCAAACCCTGAAGATTTACCTTATTTACTAAGCTCTGGAGAAACTGCACTTGCAAAGTACACAGTCTATTTGGCATTAGTAAATCAACCCCCATGTGTGCTGCAATGCTCAGAGAACAATGTGATTCCAGCCACACTTTATTTTAATTTGTTTAATATAAAGTATAAGTTCACTGTATAAGAGAAGGGGGTTAGTTACTACATTTAAAGTGGAGGGCCACCCTGAAAAAAAAAAATACATTAAAATTTCGAAAAAAATCTGAAAAAAAAAATGAAAAAAAAATATTTTTTTTAACTTACCAGAAATGCCTGTTGCTAGGCACATCGTCCTAATCTGCCTCTTCCTCCTCCGCAGAGATCTTCTGTCTTCTCTCCTCCGTGCGGTGTCTTCTGGATAATGGGTCACGCTGTGTTCTGGGAACTGTGTGCCCCAGAACACAGCGCATCCCATTCACAAAGCGCTGCGCGACTCGCGCATGCACAGTAGGAAACGGGCAGTGAAGCCGCAAGGCTCCACTGCCTATTTCCCTTAGCCAAAATGGCAGCGCGGGGACCCGAGAGCCGAGGAACGGGTCAGCCTCGGGCGGCCAACATCGCGGGCGCCCTGGACAGGTAAGTCTGCTTATTAAGTCAGCAGCTACAGTGTTTGCAGCTGCTGACTTTTAATTTTTTATTTTTTTTTTAAACCGGCCCTCCTCTTTAATGGCTCCCATATGTAGAGGTGAAAGGTCAAAGTTGGTTTCGGCAGAGCAGCTAGCAAAGTACAAAAGAGGGGTTCAGAAACCCAAGTAATTCCGCATACTATAAAAAAAAAGTACTTTTTTTTTTGTCTAACATTTTCAAATAACATTGAAATATAATTCATTCCATTATCCATTCATTTAGTTAGAGAACTGATATTTTATATTAATACAGTGTTCCAAGGATTACATTTGCATATCAGCGACAGCTAGGTCTACATTAATTTTCTGCTGGAAACAATGAATAAAGTAAAATGATAAAAGCTGAATTCATTCACTTTCCCTCATGTTTAATGCGTACTGATACATCCAATTGCTAAAAACAAGATGTGTTCCCCTGAGTTATTATGATTTATTGACCTTTAAATGCCTTCTACATCAATGCGGTTTTGCCGTTTCTTAATGCTAAAACAGATTCTGCAGCTAACGCTGAAGATAAGAGAGGATGCGGATTCAACTTTGAATATTGCACCAAAACGAACTCTCTTATAAGATTTAATGAGGGTGAAAATACTCCAATCAACAGTTAAAACAAAACAAAACATAAATAAACAGTATTTTCAAAAAGTAATCCAAGGTCACCAAACACGAGTAACAAAGGAAAAGAAACAGCGCCTCTAAGTGCATTATTGGTAAACCAAACATGAGTAATACTTTGGGGCGTGTGTACTTGATTTTTCACATTACAAATGCCAATGGGAATGTGAAAGCAGCTTGATATAGCTTAACCCTTTAATGGCCAGTAGTCACTGAAGCCTGGGTTGCCAGGCCTAATTTAGCAATGTCAACATGGGCCATTTAACTTTACTATAACTCTATGAATTAGGGTTGCACCGATACTGTTTTTTTTTTCGAGTACCGATACTTTCGGTCAAGTACTCGCCAATACCGAGTAGCAATATTTTGTGGTGCAATTTGCGTTGATACAAAAAAATAAAATGGAGCATCACTCTGCAAAGACTGGCATGCAATTTGAACAGGAATGCATTACAATTCCTGTCCGAATCGCATGCAGATTTCCCCACTGCTCCTGAGTGTGTATGTGTGTGTATAGAAAGGGAAAAGCACCATCTAGTGGGCAGTTTCACAAATGTTCAAACTCGCAGTACACATCTGACTACATGCAAAATAATCTACATGGAGGTGCTCATAGAGCTGGAGGAGAAGTTCCGGGACCCCGTGGGTATAGGGCAAAACTGATGTCAGCTTGGGGGCGGACCACCTCTACATCTCCTCCAGCCCTGTGAACACCTCCAGCGGCCTGTGCATGCAGTGAGTTCTACCATTTTTTTAATTGCCCACTAGATGGCGCCTTAATCGTTTTTGTATACACACATACACAAAGAAGCGGTGGGGGAAATTGAATGCGATTTGGATGGGAATCGCACTGCATTCCTGTTCAAATTGCATGCAATTCTTTGCAGTGTGATTTGCGCCCATTCATTTTGTATTGACGCAAATCGCACCGCAAAGTATCAGTTTTGGTATCAAGAGCATTTTGGCAAGTACCCATACTCACACAAATGCTTGGTATTGGTATATCCGTACTATGAATAATTTGCCTACCTAAATATTTTTTTAAGGACCTATAAGAATTTTACTTGGTACACTGTAAAAAAAATTGTCTTTTTTATTATTAAAGGGTAACTAAAAGTACGTTTAAAAAAAAAAAAAAAAAAAAACATGCTATACTTACCTCCTCTGTGCAAGGGTTTTGCACACAGTGGTTCCGATCCTCCTCTCCTGGGGTCCCTCAGAGGCGCTCCTGGCTCCTCCTCTTCTCAATTGCCTCGTTGGAGAGGCGCTCTCCCTCGGAGCATTCATGCAGGTGCACTCCCATGTCCTGCTGTTGCGTCTGTTGAAACAGACAGCAGGACTTGGCCACGCCCCCAAATGGCTGTGCTGCTATCAATCTATCCAATCGGGACCCGAGACACTGGCCGGAGCTGGTGTGCTCGTCCCTGTCACTGGGAAGACCGGGTTCAGGTAAGTAAAAGGGGGGCTCTAGGGGGC
The DNA here is from genome assembly GCF_037356315.1 of Lithobates pipiens. NCBI lineage: Eukaryota > Metazoa > Chordata > Amphibia > Anura > Ranidae > Lithobates > Lithobates pipiens. Next base: position 74,684,114 of record NW_027507785.1, on the reverse strand, counting down.
TGCTGCATGAGGTTTTTCACCTTAACCACTTCCCGTCCAAGGTATGTCCCAGGGCATCCTTAACTTTGCAGGGGTAAATTTGAATGATGCCTGCAGCTACAGGCATCATTCAGATATTGTCTTTTTCAGCCGGCCATTTTCCTACACCATAAGAACGATCATAGCGGCTGTTACGCTACTTGATCATTCTTATGGGCAGCGAGAGGGGACACTCTGGTGAGTCGGAGACAGAATCCGCCGGCCCTGGATGGTGATCATAGAGATTTCCGGATGGTCTGAAGTGAAGGCATACTTAAGTCCCTCCCACAAATGAAAAACGATATTCAAACCACACATGTGAGGTATCGCCGCAAACATTTTAAAGCGTCGCCTATGGGGATTTTTAAGTACAAAAGTGTGGCGCCATTCCACGAATGTGTGCAATTTTGAAGCGTGACATGTTAGGTATCTATTTATGCGGTGTAACTTCATCTTTCACATTAAGCAAAAAAAATTGGGCTAACTTTAATGTTTTGTTTTTTTTAAAGCATGAAAAAAATTTCCAAAAAAATTGCTGCGCAAATACTGTGCAAGATAAAAAGCTGCAACGACTGCCATTGTATTCTTTAGGGTCTTTGCTAAAAAAACACCTATATAATGTTTGGGGTTTGTTCTATGTAATTTTCTAGCAAAAAAAAAATGATGAATTTCACATACAGGAGAGAAATGTCAGAATTGGCCTGGATGGGAAGTGGTTAATACATAGAATGCATTAAGGTGAAAAACCTTGAGGGTTTACAACCTCCTTAACCCCTTTAAACAAGTAGTAATTTTTATTTATTTTATTTTTTTGTTTAATAATTGTGTCAGACAATTCCAGTATTAAACAGAGGCATGCTGCCATCTACAGGCTGCAGTGGGCTCTGCAAGCTGAAACCATCTTTTTTTTTTCTGATTGAAGCTTGCCTGTGATCAAGGCCGTCTTTAATAGTGATTGGACCCTGGGCAAAACTTTTCTTGGGGCCCACCTCATGCAGTTTTGCTCTCCACCTGCTCTGAGACATACAATAAATAGCAGCTAGACTCTAAATCAGTTTACTGAATCAGATCAGGCAGCTATTGCGATTAGTTGCCAAAGGTTACAGTGTATCATTACTGCTCACTGACTGGTTGCTAGAGGTTACAGCACATATTACGGCTCACGGATTAGTTGCTAGAGGTTACAGTACATGATTTCTGCTTGTTGATTGATTGCTAGAGATTACTGTGGATATGACCTCAGGGGGGCATGATATACATATCAATGCCACTGGCCACCACTATTTACATAAGAATGATGGTAATGTACATGTAAACACAGGGTCTGCAGGTGAGTCATCTGTACACAACAATAGGGCAGAGCTGGGCTGCATTAGTAGCAGCACTTCACACTGAGATATTGGGGCACTGCACAGGACCAAAACCTCAAAGGACAAGGGAATTTAAAACCAGGACAGCTGGTAAGTATGAGGTAGTTGCTTTGGGCCCCACAACAATGACAGGGCCCAGGGCAGATGCCCCGTTTGCCCTGCTTTAAAAATGGCCCTGCCTGTGATCACTCTGTCACTGCTGACATAGTGCTCTCATGATTGGGTATCACTCTGATTGGTTCCCAATGGTCAGTGGGGACCAAAGCTGTCAATGATAGCTAACAGACAAGCAAAATGTTGGCTGATACCTGTTAAAGGGAGAACATTTGTTAAAGTGTATCTATAGTCAAAACAGTTTTCCTAGTTACGGATAGAGTAGGGAAAGATTAGAGCAGGTCAGGCTTTACTGCTATCCAGGACTCAGATAGGGTTCCCATTTCTTAACTGTCCTGGGAACAACCTTTTTACCAGATAAGAAGTGAAAGAAACAGTAACAGATAAACGTTTTAGGTTCATTAGGGGAATGCTAGAAGCCCTGTCAACTTTTTATTGTAGTTCGGTTTCCTGTTACAGATTTTTCCCTACTTCCTCTCTGCTAAAACATCCGCAGAACAGAAGGTGAGGGGAAATCTCTCTAATAAATCCCAGATAACAGTAAAATCTGTCAGGGGCTCTAATGTTTTCTAATCTTCTTATCTCCCACTCTTTTCAGTGCTAAGCATACAATTATGGCTTTAGATCCACTTTGTATCTTGGTCATTAGAATTAGAAACACAAATATATAGATAGGAGCATAGGACAGGGTAAAATGAGTTCAGCAGCAGGCCGGAATTCTCTATAAATGAAGTATAAGTCCCCATTTATCTCAAATGCGCGTTGAATACACCTTCTATCATGCTGCATTTGCCCATCTACACGTGCCCTAAAGAAGAACACAAGAAACTTATTTTTTCTAAACTATAGTATTAAAACCCCATTGTAGTTGGCAGAACTCTACTCAAACAAAACCCTTCCTGTGAGGAAGCATACTGTTTTTTTGGGTCCACATGACTCTTAAGGCCCGTACACACGGTTGGACTTTCTGACGGGAAATGTTGGATGTCAGGCTGTTGGCGGACAATCCGACCGTGTGTACGCTCCATCAGACAATTGTTGTCGGACTTTCCGCCAACAAATGTTGGTTAGCATGTTTTCAAATTTTTCACCAACAAATGCGATCGCGTGTACACAAGTCCATCAGACAAAAGTCCAAAGTACAAACAAGCATGCTTGGAAGCAGAAGCGGTCGGTCTTGTAACCTAGCATTCGTAATGGAGAATTAACATTTGTGACGTGCCAAATTATGAAATCTCGAAATGCAGCACACATTCTCTTCTTCTTTAATGGGATAATAATGAAGCTGCTTTGCTGGCGATACTGATGGAGTTATTGCAAACGAATTTTCAAAGGTTTTTCTTTTCTAGTGATATCAAGAATAATATTATTATGTTTTTTTACCACAACACCATTATCCCGTAGTTTATAAGAACAAAGATACAACTATGTTGGTGTCCTTTGTTAATTTTACATTGTATTTTTTTTAATGTAACTGCCTACTCCCAATTGTCAAGTAAAACACATAGCCAAGTATTATTCTACACAATTTTTTTATTGTGCATTAAAAAAAGAAAACAAATACAATTATACATGCTATCTGCCAATAGAACTTAATCAAAAAGTGCATTCTATGCATCCAAAATGTAACTGCCTACTCCCAAACTGTCATTTGAAGCAAAACACATAGCCAAGTATTATTCTACACAATTTTTTTATTATACATTAAAAAAAAAAAATTAGACATGCTATCTGCCGATAGAACTTAACCAAAAAGTGCATTCTATGCACCCAAAAATATAGAAAATATACCAAATCAAATCATTATTCAACCAAAAAAATTATGTCAAAGCAATAATTCCAAAGCCAATAATAAATAACACGTTATCTCCTCCAATTCCGCAACATGGCTGGTTGACGAACGGCGGTTCAGAAACAAACTGAAAAGTGCAAAATGAAAAACGCGAATCAACACTCAGCAGAAGGAGACCAAAAGGTGGTGCGAAAGAGCTGAAAAACAATGTAGTACGTCACTAAGTTCGTAATTGTGTGGCCGTGTGTATGCAAGGCAAGTTTGGGCAAATGCCCTTCGGACAAAAGTCCACGGTTTTGTTGGGCAACAATCTGATCGTGTATACGAAGCTTAACAGTTGCTGCCTTGAAGAGCAATTCAAACATGCAGCATGTGTATGTGATTTACCCTTCTACTCTGCAGGGGACTGAAGGAGGTCCTAAATCATACAAGATTAGGTAAAATCCTGCATCCCAGACATTAATCTATCCTTCAGCCACCAGATGGTGCCATGATACAGCAAAATTATGGTCTGCAACACCAATCAGAAAATACCACGTATTAGAGATGCTAGAGCTGCCAAAACTTAGAGTGCTTTGAAAAAGTATTCATACCCCTTGAAATTCTCCACATTTTGTCACGTTACAACCAAAAAACGTAAGTAAATGTACTTTACTGGGATTTTATGTGATAGACCAACACAAAGTGGCACATAATTGTGAAGTGGAAGGAGAATTATAAACGGTTTTCAAAATATTTTAGAAATATGTGAAAAGTGTGGCGTGCATTTGTATTCAGCCACTTTTACCCTCATACCCCTAACTAAAATCTAGTGGAACCAATTGTCTTCAGAAGTCACCTAATTAGTAAATAGAGTCCACCTGTGTGTAATTTAATCTCAGAGTTGTTCTTTGAAGCACTCAGAGGTTTGTTAGAGAACCTTAGTGAACAAACATCATCATGAAGGCCAAGGAACACACCAGACAGGTCAGGGATAAAGTTGTGGAGAAGTTTAAAGCAGGGTTGGGTTATAAAAAGAAAATCTCCCAAGCAATCTGACAGAGCTTGAGCTATTTTGCAAAAAGAATGGGCAAAAATGTCCCTCTCTAGATGTGCAAAGCTGGTAGAGACATCCCCAAAAAGACTTGCAGCTGTAATTGCAGTGAAAGGGGGTTCTATAAAGTATTGACTCGGGGGGGGGGGGGTGAATACAAATGCACTCCACACTTTTCACATATTTATTTGTAAAAAATAAATAAAAAACATTTATAATTTTCCTTCCACTTCACAATTATGTGCCACTTTGTGTTGGTCTGTCACTAAAAGCCATATAAAATACAGTTACGTTTTTGGTTGTAACATGACAAAATGTGGAAACTTTCAAGGGGTATGAATACTTTTTCAAGGTACAGTACATTTCTCCTTCCTGAGAGGAGGCTTGGAAGTAAGAGGTCTGATGATTAGAAGGTTTTTCTGTACACAGTAAAATATTAACATACTTATGTTCAAATGTGAGTCAGACATTTGCGTCTAGTAAGATTGGATCTATCCATCAAGATTACTATAGATTGATATCTCTTTTGAACAGGGAGAATTATGCCTATCCTTGGAAGAATCACTGGGCTTCCGAGACCCACCATAGCCTAGTTCCCAGCATGACCAATATCTTCAAATTTTGCAAAAATATTCTCCTTATATCACATAAGCACCTCCTGCATTCTTTGTCAATGATTGGCAATCCTTTTCTTAGCAATCAGTAGTTAGAGCCCTCCAACATCAAAAACTCTCATGATCAATAGATGCATATTTTATTGATTTGATTAATCAATACATTTTAAAAAGCCTAGATATGTATATGCTTAAGCCCCGTACACACGATCGGACTTCCTGACAACAAAACCGTGGAATTTTGTCTGTCTGAAGGGTGTTGGCTCAAACTTGTCTTGAATACACACGTTCAGACAAATGTTGGCCAACAATTACGAATTTAGTGGTTTTTCAGCTCTTTAGAGCCACCCTTTGGGCTCCTTCTGCTACTTTCGTGTTAGTAGAAGTTTAGTGAGCGTTGATTCGCAATTTTCTTTTTGCATTTTTAATTTAGCGCTTTTCAGTTCAAGCGTTTCATTTCGTGCTTTTCACTTCATTTCTGAGTGGCTGTTCGTCAACCAGCCATATTGCAGAATCGGAGGAGATAACTTGTTATTTATTATTGGCCTTGGAGTTATTGCTTTGACATTATTATTTTTTGGTTGAATAATGATTTGGTATATTTTTTATATTTTTGGATGCATAGAATGCACTTTTGGGTTAAGTTCTATTGGCAGATAGCATGTCTATTTTTTTTTTTTTTTAATGCACAATAAAAAAATTGTGTAGAATAATACTTGGCTATGTGTTTTGCTTTGAATGACAGTTTGGGAGTAGGCAGTTACATTTTAAAAAATACAATGTAAAATTGACAAGGGACACTAACATAGTTGTATCTTTGATCTTAAAACTACGGGATAATGGTGTTGTGGTAACTTGCACAAATTAAAAAAAATATATATATATATAATATTATTCTTGATATCACTAGAAAAAAAAAAGCCTTTGAAAATTTGTTTGCAATAACTCCATCAGTATCACCAGCAAAGCAGCTTCATTATTATCCCATTAAAGAAGAAGAGAATGTGCGCTGCATTTGGAGATTTCATAATTTGACACATCACGAATGTTAATTCTCCATTACAAATCCTAGGTTACAAGACCGACCACTTCTGCTTCTGTGCATGCCTGTTTGTACTTTTGACTTTTGTCCAATGGACTTGTGTACACACGATTGGAAAATCCAACAACAGATGGAAAATTTCATATTACTTCGACTTACGTTTCTTTGTAATGACATCCTCAGGAAGCCGGCCGACATCATTACGACTAAACGTACGTTGATACCCAGTCACATTACTCTTCTCGGGCACTTCCGGTTTCAGCAGATCGAGCTGTGATACGCACGCCGCTCGTGACTAGCGAGGGCAAGCAGGGACGGCGGCTTCACACTCCACCTGATCTATGCTGAGCCTGCAACCCTCAGTGCCGAGGAAAGGCACTACTAAAGTAAGCGGCCACTTGGCCTGATGTTTTTAATTGTTTTTTAAATAAATAGAACTACACTATGGTATTGTATCATTCTAGAGGAGCCTTATTTGGGAGATCCATTGGCTACCAGTATAGACCATAGATCGCGGTCTTACAAAGTCCCTCCTGACCTATCTTTTTGATTAAAGAGGTCATGGTGGTCTGGTAAGTAGGTCACTTACCTACATTCACCGGGTGTCGTTTATTTCCAACATCCTTAACTACTAATTGTGATGGTGTGAAAGAGCAGATTTCTTCATCTAATCACATGGACGCTTATTCAACACTTTCTCTGCTTGCTCATTGATGCACATTGCACTTTTGAACTGTTGTTGTTCATTTATGTTCAAATATGATGCAGATGATGGTTTAGCAGTCCAGATAATTCCACATAATCTGTGATACTCAGTTTGCTGTATTTTCAGATAAGTGTGTGCTTTGCCTGCTATGATAAATATCCCCCCCCCCCCCGATTAGGGATACTGACTAGTGATGGTATGTTTAAAAAAAAATTATTGATAATTTTTTTTATTCAACTTTTTAAACATTTTATTTTCTTTCTTTACATTATTTTTAATTTTTTTGTTTTTTTACATACTCTCATCAGAGTAGTTCAGTGTCATCATAGTAACACTGTACTATTCTAGGGGGTGATCAGAGATTGTATTTCTTTTTTTTACACTTTGAGGCTGGGTTCACACTATATGCGGAGCGTCCCTGTTCACCGTTTCAGGGGCGCATCAGGTCCAAATTTTTGCCTGAACTCGGACCTGAAACAGAGCCAAAGAAGCAAAGGACCCGTAGCCCCGAGGCTGTGTAATTGAGAGATGGTCACACTTTCCTGTCATTTGAATTTGGATGCGGGGTAACCCACATCCAATTTGCACAAGTGTGAACCCAGCCTGATTGCTGTTACAATAATGATCATGTCATGAATGGATTCATAACAGCTGTGATTACTAGTGATCTGTGAATGGTTACAGCTACTCACATGGTACAGGGTGCTGTGATTGGCCCAGGTACCATGTGATAGCTGTGGGTCAATCACAGCAGCACTCTATAGAAAACACAGCTGTTTATTCATTCATAACAGTGTTGTTAACATGGTGATCATGTGATCCCCAGCCAGCAATAGCACGGGGCCTAACCCAGAACAGGCTGAATGACCTACATGTACGTGGTCCCATCTGGCTGTGCCAGCCGCCCGCAGTAAATGTTCTATGGGCGATCGGCAAGTGGCTAGCTTTGTTAAAAAGGTAAGAAAAAAACTTTTCGGAAACTCGGAAGCCAATGAGCTATGGTACCTGCATAGTTATAACGGTATTAGAAAGTGTCTAAAAGTGTCTATAACATAGTATGTTCCCAACTAGTTTAAATACTTACTGTATGTTTCTGATATATGATTTAATGCAGCAATTTAGCTTTTCATAGCATAGATCTGCTGCTACTGATAGATCATAATGGGTTAAACATATTTTGGGTGCTTTAGTTGTGCTAAAGTAATTTGTTTTAGTGATTTTTAGTGATTTTAGTTTTTTTTTGTGATTTAAGGCAAGTCTGACAACGTACGTTTATGGCTAAATGTTCTGTTTGCTGTAAGTTTGCTCCATTACACATATCCAGAGGCTGTCAGTTAAGTTTGAATTGATGGGTTATTGGCAATAAAATCTAAGGACCGATTGGTTTCCACAATCAACATCCTGACCTTAATATGGAACCTTAAAATAATATCCTGCCAACAGCTGGTGGCAGTGCCAGTGAGAATGTGTTACCTTGCCCCTGGTATGCACAAGTGATATTTTTGTGGAGATGTATCCACGGCCTTATCATCAGTTAATGCTTCTGTCAATAAAATGCAGCCTTGAAAATAACTGTTGTTCTCTAAAGTTATAGCTTTTAGTTTTTACATTTTATTTTGCTTGCATCATGTAATACACATTACTATATTTTATTGTCAGAAAACTCAAAGTACAACCAACCAAAGTACATCATGCACCTGTCAGCCTGAGAGCGACGATACCTCTGCTATAGCAGAAAAGCATTTATTGAATGGAACAAATCATCAAGTGCTAAACAAAATTATATAAGTATGTCATGTGCTAAGGAAATGTTACTGACTTATTAAGGAAAGAATTGTCATGATAAATGAGGGTGTACAGAATGCAGTGAAACACAGAAGTCAGTTGGAAATTACCTGTTATCTGATTTGACTGCATTAAATTGAGTGTTTCATATTTTAATTCTTTTTTATTTCAATTTGACACAACATACATATGACATGACACATAAATACACAAACAAACATTCTGTAAAAGTTGCGTCTCTTAGGATCCCATCAAAATAGAAATATGCATTGAATTTCCTCCCCATGGAGGAGGCAAGAGATATTGTGAGAGGCAGAAGACCCCACATCCAGATAAAAAAAACTCCAGATAGTCTCAAAATTTGAATGCTTAAGTCCCCAATCTACCACTCTCCCTCCCACTTGTCCTCCCCTTCATCATCTCCCCACTGACCTAACTCCCTGCGTTTGTGACGTAATAAGAACAACATCAACAAGAAAAAGGAAAACTTTTGTGCCAAAGCCATGTGTGATCATTTAGGAGGGAGAAACTTGAGAAATTTACACCCGCAGTGGTGTCGGGATGGGGGCTGAGGGGGGCTGAAGCCCGGAGTGGGCCCCCAAAAATCCCCAGGTCTCTGGAATTCATAATTCTCTTGTTAGCCCGGAGCAGCCACTCAGCAGCAGCCAGCAGGGACCAATCCTACTCCGAGCGCTGCCGAGTGACATAGGAAGTCCCGCCTCCTGGAGCCTGCAGCGCCTAAGATGGGTGGCACACTGGTCCAATGCCAGGACCGCAGGAAATGCGACGGCCATCATAGGCGCTGCAGGCTCAAGGAGGTGGGAAATTACAATGCGGCTGTTCCGAGTACTATGAGATGCCCGCTCTGCACTTACTCTGTGTAAATGGGCAGACGGTTCTCCGGTCCTGGCTCTGGCTGTGTGCTGTCTCTCTGACTGGCCATGAATAGGATGGGCTCGCTGCACACTACAGGTAAGGTTGAGCTGCAGGAGGAGATCAGCTGAAATCTGATGTGGAAAAGTCAGGTAGGTGAGTGTAATGGTCAGGTAGGTCAATGTAATGGTCAGGTAGGTCAGTACGTGTCAGGTAGGTCAGTGTAATGGGCAGGTAGGTCATTATGTGCCAGGTAGGTCAATGTAATGGTCAGGTAGGTCAGTGCGTGTCAGGTAGGTCAGTGTAATGGGCAGGTAGGTCAGTGTAATGGTCAGGTAGGTCAGTGTAATGGTCAGGTAGATCAGTGTAAGTCAATTAGGTCAGGTAGGTCAGTTTAGTGGTCAGCATTGATGGGCACTGGTGACTCAGGCTGCAACCAGCAAGTGTACCTACTTAAAAGGTGGGCATCAGACAGGAATCATGGTCAAAGGCAAGTCGAGTCGTCAATGCGAATCATAAAACTGTAACAGGAAATCATAAGTGGGGTTCACAATAACCGGAGCCTACAAAGAGAGTCACAGAGTGAGGTCTTTGCTCAAGCATCTCACATGACTTAAGCACTTCCTTTTATGGCACTTAGGCCATGTTTTCACACGTTAGTAATCTGCAGTGTAATTTACCTGCACTGCAGGTTACCACCACATCCATTGCTTTCTAGAAAAGGGGTGTAGTTCTAGCTATACTGGGCTGTGTTGACCTTCCATTTAAAATGAATGATCTGCCCTAACATTATACACCTGTGCAACACTTAAAGCGGTTGTATACCCGCTGAACTTTTTATTTTTTTTCCTCACCTGCAAAGCAAAAGGCATAATGAGCTAGTATGCACCGCATACTAGCTCATTATGAAATACTTACCTTAGAACGAGGCCCCGACATCTGTCCCGATCCACGCCGCTGACATGTTCCCTCTGTGTTTCTTCCGGGTATCGCGGCTCCGGCGCTGTGAGTGGCCGGAGCTGCGATATCGTTACTCCCCGGCAGGGTCCGGCGTCTGCCGGGCTTCCAGCCGGGAGTCCCCTGTGCGCATGCTCCGCTGCAGTCAGCGGCGCAATGCGAGAGGAATATCTCCTAAACCGTACAGGTTTAGGAGATTTTTTTTTACCTACAGGTAAGCCTTATTATAGGCTTTCCTGTAGTTAAAAGTCCCCAATTTGGCTATACAACCACTTTAAGGGCTGTATAAGCATAAACCAGTAGATGACACACATCTGTGGAACACTCTGGATGAAGCCCTTGAATTCCAGGCAAGGCTGCAACCGGATTTCAGTAAGAGACAACAGGAGAAATATTTGTGAAGTAGTATTCAAGCTATTCAACTACCTTTGTGTCTACCAGATCTGAAATTAATCTGTTTTTTGGAGAACCTGTCTAACCTATTTGCATCATTTTCTATATAAACTTCTCTGGAAAGAAAAATAAGAAGCCACCTGCCTTTATTGTGATGGCTGGTGAGTTCTTATCAGCTTTTTAATGATCCAAATGGCAGTTACACGAATTTTAGTCTTCCTGGGTCTAGCCACAGACCATAGCTTAATCCAGCTGTCTGCGATGGCCAAGGCTGCCTTCTGATTGGGAATGTTTACCACTCAAGCCAGTGGTAAATTGCAGCAGTTACTGCAATTTTCATGGCATCTTAAGCCTTGTACACGCAATCGTATTTCCCGACGGGAATTGTGTTATGACAAGCAGTTGGCGGAAAATCCGACTGTTTGTACACTCCATCGGACAATTGTTGTTGGATTTTCCGCAGACAAATATTGGATAGCAGGTTTTAAAATTTTCAAATGTCTGTTGTCGGTTTATCTGCGCGTGTGTACACAAGTCTGTCGGACAAAAGTCCAAAGTACAAACACGCATTCTTGGAAGTAAGGAGCGTTAATGGAGAATTAACATTCGTGACGTGCCAAATTATGAAATCTCGAAATGCAGCGCACAATTCTCTTCTTCTTTAATGTGATAATAATGAAGCTGCTTTGCTGGTGATACTGATGGAGTTACTGCAAACAAATTTTCAAAGGTTTTTTTTTCTAGTGATATCAAGAATAATATTATTATGTTTTTTTTTTTTGGGGGTAATTTACCACAACACCATCATCCCGTAGTTTTTAAGATCAAAGATACAACTGTGTTGGTGTCCCTTGTCAATTTTACATTGTATTTTTTTTTAAATGAACTGCCTACTCCCAAACTGTCATTTGAAGTAAAACACATAGCCAAGTATTATTCTACACATTTTTTTAATTGTGCATTAAAAAAAGAAAACAAATACAATTAGACATGCTATCTGCCAATAGAACTTAACCAAGAAGTGCATTCTATGCATCCAAAATATAGAAAATATAACAAATCAAATCATTATTATTCAACCAAAAAATTCAATAAAAACCTCATGCATGTGTCCTGCTTCTTAAAATATGGGGGTCACCAATGCCAAGCGTTGCTGAAAGCAGGGGTCCATCATTCGGAGATAATTCCAAAAAACATCTGGATTATTCTCCTGGATCTCCCGCAGCAAAGGCATATGACATAATTGGTCACGATTAATAAAGCAACCAATTTTTGGTCCAAGAACTCCTCCTCCTGTTCCTGGACTGGACTTGGGTCAAAGCAATATCTCCAAGGCCAATAATAAATAACACATTGTCTCCTCCAATTTCACGACATGGCTGGTTGACGAATGGCCTTTCAAAAAAGAACTGAAAAACACAAAATGAAAAGCGCGAATCAACACTCACCAAACTTCTACTAACATGAAATTAGCAGAAGGAGCCCAAAGGGTAGCGCTAAAGCGCTGAAAAACCACGTAGTACGTCACTCCATTCTTGTTTGGCTGAAAATTCCTTGCCGTTTGTATGCAAGACAAAATCCAGGCACACGCCTTCAGACAAAAGTCCGAGGTTTTGTCTGCGGAAAATCTATTTTGGTGCCATGATCTCAGCACTGCCACTGTAGAGACCATCATAGGACACCTTTGGTGGTAATAAGAATTGTATTAACTTCAAGAAAGGTTTAAGATAAAAGTTACAAAAAGAAATGGGGGGTTTTGGGACTTTAAATGGAGGTGAGTGCATATGACTAGAAGATATCAAAAACATGTTTTTATTGATTAAACAAGGAACATGGCAAAATGACATGACGAAAACTGAATATTCCTAAACTGGTTACTGTGAAATAGTGTGAATGCATCAATGCAGTGCATGTTATCTCAACTTACAGAGCTTGGATTCATTGAATTAGTTTACTAAAAACATAAATATTGCAGAATATACAGCCTCATGCTACATAACTAAGCTCTATTTCATAAATACATTTAATTACTAATGTATCTTAAATAGAAAACTATCTTTTAGATAGATTTTTTACTCTAAAAGCATTTTATTAAAATAAATTTCAAGCAAATCCGATTTAAATTAAAAAAAAATCAAATTTAAATAAAAAAATCTGATATGTTTTATTTATTTTTAAATCATTGATTTTTATCCACCCTGCTATTAACTATAGTGGGCATCCATGACATTAAGGCCTCATGCATACTGGATGTTAAAATAACGTCAGCAGCTTTGCAGTGAGTTTTTCAACTTTTTTCAAAGTTCTTGCACTAGTGTTTTTTAGTATTTTTTCATGTTGGCCTTTTAGTGTTTTTTTTGTTTTGTTTTTTAAGAAAAATATTTCTTTCTCTTTTTTTTTTCAATGGATCAAAAACTTTAAAAAAACGCTGGTGAGCGAAGTTTTTGAGCGTTTATCAACGTTTATTAGAGTTTATCAGCGTAAGGCCATTTTAACAGCTGAAAAACGTCGGTCAGAGCCCACTCGTTTGGGTTTTTTTTTACTGCTCAAAAACGCCACTGCCCAAAACTGCTGATAACAGACTATGTGTGCATGGACACATAGGCTAACATGATGGAGAGTTTAACCACTTCAGCCCCAGAGGATTTGGCTGCTCAATGACCGGGGCATTTTTTGCTATTCGGCAGTGCATCGCTTTAAGTGACAATTGCGCGGTCGTGCAACGTTGTACCCAAACAAAATTGGCATCCTTTTTTTCCCACAAATAGAGCTTTCTTTTGATAGTATTTGATCATCTCTGCGATTTTATTTTTTGCGCTATAAACAAAAAAAGTGCGACAATTTTGAAAAAAAAAAAAGCAATATTTTTAACTTTTTGCTGTAATAAATATCCTCCAAAAATATATAAAAAGAACAATTCTTTTCCGCAGTTTAGGCCGATATATATTCTTCTACATATTTTTGGTTAAAAAAATCACAATAAGCATATATTGATTGGTTTGCGCAAAATTTATAGCGTCTAGTTTTATGGCATCCGTTTTATGGCATTTTTATTACTATTTTTTTTTTTATTAGTAATGGAGGGGATCTGCAATTTTTATCGTGACTGCGACATTATGGCGGACACATCGGACACTTTTGACACTATTTTGGGACCATTGTCGTTTATACAGCAATCAGTGCTATAAAAATGCATTGATTACTGGGTAAATGACACTGGCAGTTGAGGGGTTAACCACTAGGGGGCGGTGAAGGGGTTAAGTGTGTCCTAGGGAGTGATTCTAACTGTGAGGGGGCTGGGCTTGAACACACAGGACAGTGATCACTGCTCCCGATGGCAGAGAGTAGTAAATCTCTGTCCTGTCACTAAGCAGAACGGGGGAATGCTTTGTTTACAAAAGCATCTCTCCGTTCTAACTCTCTGTGACACGATCGCCAGGAGACTGGAGGACATCGAGTCCGTGGGACCCGCGGGCGCGATCATGGAGCACGCAATGGGGGTGCGCACACCAGCACGGCGGGAAATTGCAAGGGACGTACAGATATGCCCATTTGCCCAGCCGTGCCATTCTGCTTACATAAATGTACATGCGGCGGTCAGCAAGCGGTTAATGACTGTAGAAAGAAAATGTCTACAGCCAAAAAACATCCTGTGTGCATGGGGCCTTAAGGTACATCGGAAATTGTCATGTAAACATTGCAATATTACCTTAAAATGTGAACTGAATAAAAATATACCATGAAACATTACCAATTCTATACCCTGAACTGATTCTGATATACATTTCTTATCATTTAGGTGATGATGGGATTTGCGCTGATGAAGAAGAGGAAATACTTACCTTGTTGTATGATCCGTGTCTGAACTGTTATTTCGACCCAGAAACTGGAAAATATTACGAATTAGCGTAACATGTTTATTCTATAAAAGAGACTAATGTGCCTTCAAGATTGCTTATAAGCTGGCTGATTTGTTTTCAGGCAATCGTTATTAACATATTTATCCACCCGAATTCCATCCTTTAAAGCAGTGGTCTCCAAACTGCGGCCCGGGGGCCAAATGTGGCCCTTTGCTTGCTTTTGCCTGGCCCTTGAGGCACTACTTGTCCCACTTACATAAGAAACTATTCCTCCTACTGACACCCAGGGCCGTCTTTAATATTGATTGGACCCTGGGCAAAAATTTTCTTGGGACCCCCCCCCCCCCCACCCCATGCAATTTCCCTCTCCACCCACTCTGAGACATACAGTAAATAGCAGCTAGACTTAAAATCAGTTTTCTGTATCAGATCAGGCAGCGATTGTGATTGGTTTCCAGCAGTTACAGCATACTGCTTACTGACTGGTTGCTAGAGGTTACAGCACACTATACGGCTCACTGATTAGCACATCACCTCCTCACAGCAGGGGAGCATGATATACATAGGAATGCTGCCATTATTTACATATCAATGCCGCCAGCCGCAGCTATTTACTTAGACCCCTTTCCCACCACACCGCCCTTTGCGTCGGCGGTAAAACGCTGCTATTTTTAGCAGCGTTTTACCGGCAGATTTGCGGCGCATTTTGGCCGCTAGCGGGGCGCTTTTACCCCCCGCTAGCGGCCGCGAAAGGGTTAAAACCACCGGCAATACGCCGCAATAGTTAAGTTTTGCTGGGGGCATTACAGCGCTGCCCCATTGATTTCAATCAATGGGGCAGCGCTCCTTCACCGCTCCAAAGAAGCTGCTGGAAGGACTTTTTTCTGACGTCCTGCCAGTGCACCGCTGTAGTGTGAAAGCCCTCGGGCTTTCACACTACACACAATGGTGCAGCTTCTTTAGGGCGGATTGCAGGCGCTATTTCTAACGCTATAGCACCTGCAAAACGCCCTGGTGTGAAAGGGGTGTTAGTATTGTTTTCTCACACATCAGTACATTTTCTACTCACACTGACCACAGTCTGGCCCCCCTAAACCCCAAGAACGGTAAACTGGCCCTTTGTTTAGAAAGTTTGGAGACCTCTTTAAAGGAAAAGTTCTAGAAGTTCTGCCCTAAAAAAGTGAGGTAGGGGACAAGGGGCCAGTCAATATTATTGCCTGTGGTCTCCCCGAGTTGACCTTTTCCCTAATACTGATTTACCAGGCCTTCTTCTGTAGTGTGCCTCTATGTGAAACAGACATCTTTATATAGGCAGGGCTTGGCTTCCTCTCTTCTTCAAGGAGAACAGTAAGCAGCCCAGAAGTAACATCACCAAATCTCACTCCCAATCTCCTGATTCTAAGGGGTCTATTTATAAAATATGTGTTGCACAAATGTCAGAAACACTTGTACAAGCTGGAGGATATTTCACTGTCTGTTTTCTAATAGATATTTTCCTGTATGATCAGCTCCATCTAGTGGACAAAATGTTGCATTTTTTTTCTCATTTAGGTATTTCAGAATACTATACTGCATTTTGGCCACTAGATGGAGCCAATGATATAGATATGAATCTATTAGAATTCATATAGAATTTATACGGTGACATTTTGTTCAGCTTGCACAAATGTTTTTGTTTCATAAATAGACAGAAGCAGCATTGAGTCTTTTATAAAAAAAAATTCTAAAGTCAGCAGCTACAAATACTGCAGCTGCTGACTTTAAAAATATGGACACTTACCTTTCCAGGGCGCCCGCGATGTCAGCATCCGAAGCCAATCTGTCGCTCGGCATCGGTAAGGGAATCAGGAAGTGAAGCTTCACTTCCCGTTTCCCTACTGTGTATGCGTGAGTCACGCTGTGCAATCTGGATGGTCCCTGCTTTCTCTGGGACCCGTATGTTTCCCAGCAGACAGCCGGGGGGGGGGGGGGGGTGGGAAGAGACGTAGACTCCTGCGGGAGTCTATGCCCTGAAGTGGGTGCAAATACCTGTATTATACAGGTATCTGCACCCCCTCCCCCCCAAAAGGTGCCAACTGTGACGCCGGAGGGGGGGAGGGTTCCGAAAAGTGAAGGTTCAATTTTTGTGTGAACCTCTGCTTTAAGTGGATCTTTTGCCTTGCCCTGAATGTGCAAAACACGGGTTCACTTTATTCCTATGACTGCTTTGCAGCAGGGTATACATGTGATATACCCTATTGAGTTGGCCCACCCTTTGCAGCTATAACAGCTTCAACTCTTCTGGGAAGGCTGTCCACAAGGTATAGGAGTGGGTCTATGGGAATGTTTGACCATTCTTCCAGAAGCATATTTGTGAATTCAGGCACTGATGGCACTGATGGCTTTGTGAAGTCAGGCACTGATGACAAGAAGGTTTGGCTCACAGTCTCCAGGTCCATAAACACAAGGATTAGTGAGTTTGGGGTGGAGAAATTTCACTGGCCTGCACAGAGTCCTGACCTCAACCCGATAGAACACCTTTGGCATAATTTAGAGCCCAGACTGCGAGCAAGGCCTTCTCGTCCACAACTGTGCCTAACCTCACAAATGGGCTTCTAGAAGAATGATCAAATATTTCCATAGACGCTTTTCTAAACCTTGTGGACAGCCTTCACAGAAGAGTTGATGCTGTTATAGCTGCAAAGGGTGGGCCAACTCAATATCGAATAAGACTGGGATGCCATTAAAGTTCATGTGCATGTAAAAGCAACAGTCCCAATACTTTTGGTAATATAGTGTATATTTGTATTCATATATATGTAAAACATTAGCTGATTCATGAAAATTGTAAATTTGTATCATTTACAAAAGTAAAATGTAAAACGTTCAAAATGTCAAGTTCCTAAAAATATCAGAATTTACACTTTTAGTATAGCTCTAAATCCATTGAGAAAATTGGTTGTATTGTTTTCTTTGTACTGGACTAATGAAAGTCCTCTGTGTTGAATGAGATCCCCTTTATATGAAGTTATAAGCCACAATGACTGGCTCATTGATAACAACACTTACTCCCGTCCGTCATATTTTGAAGCAGAGAATGAATGTATGGATATACTTTAACCTCATTTGCACATATATTGCATTGCGTTGTTTTAATATTCACAAAAATAGCAAAATGTCATTTCATTTTTTCTCATTTAAAATTTAAAATATTCTGAATGTCCATTAACTTTCTAGACAATATACTAGTCCTGTTGTTCCTCGGCCTGCAGCTGGACTGATCATTTTATGGATTCTGTTGTATATATGTTGATATAGCTAATTATTATACATTTTGGCATAAGTGATAGCTTTTCCAGTTAATTTAATTGATGACATTACCTTTATACAGTTTTCTAATGGAGGAACTGTATTGTCCGTAACAACCAATCCGATTCTATGTTTCATTCTCCCATACTGCCCTAGAAACAAGAAAGAATGTTATTGATGCTATGGGTACCAAAGACCGTTCTTCTATCAGGAACTGTAATATAAGCTTTGTTGGTTTGGGTTAGTTCTATTTGGTCGTTTTATGTTTTAAATCTGTATTTTACTTTACATTTATACATGATCTTTGTTTGACAAGTAAAAATGTAACATATAATAATTCTGTTTGTCTTATTAAAACCTTGGACTCTTGAGTTCTGTAAGCAATGGTCTTCTTCAAACTTTACATCAAAGACGCAATCTAAGAGTCCGGAAAATTCAAAAGATGACTGGGGCTCCACCTGGACTTGAAAGCAAAAAGCTAAATATTAATATGCAAAATCTCATAATTATATAAACAAAAAAAAAACATGATCTGTGTTTGATCAGCTGATTTAAAGTCAGGAAAGACATCAGACCTCCATAAAGAGTACCTGTCACCTGCCCATGAGTGTCCGCAGGTATGGGCAAGGGGGGTCGAGTGCCCCCCCTGGAATCAGGGATCAGATCTTAAATTCAACACAGTTCCATCGCTAACAGGGTGCGGGCAGCCCACACCGTGTGCAAACTGCCAGTTGGGTGACACCATCAAGGTTCTGTTGCGCCCCCCTATCAGTGTAGTGTGACTGCGGGCTCTTTTCCCTGGTCAGTCCAGCAGAGAACTCGGTGGCGCTGTGACAGGAGAAAGGCGAGCTGTGGGCTATCAGGTTTCCCCCGGTCACCCCCCCCCCCCCTTTTCCTGTCAGGGAGAAGAGGTGGTGTCTCTTACCAGGTTCCTCGCCCAGCTTCCTGCCTGCTCCGTTCCTTCCCTATTGGCCATAACTGAGGGCCAATCAAAGAGACTAGGAGAGGAGAGCATCATGGGACATGTAGTCCCAAAGATTGGCGGCCCCATTTTCCACAGGGAGGCTACAGCTCGATCTAGAGAGAGATTGAGAGACTGCAGCCTGGAAAAAAGCTGAGGGAGAGAGTGCTACAGGAAAAAGAACGAGGAGTGTGCTGGGCAGAAGCCAGAGAGAGAGCTACACTGCCCCACGCCACTAGAGAAAGCCATGCTGTCCTAGCGCCACCAGAAAGAGATAGTGCTACAGGAACAAGAACGAGGAGTGTGCTGGGCAGAAGCCAGAGAGAGAGACACGCTGCCCAGCGCCACCAGAGAGAGCTACACTGCCCCACGCCACCAGAGAAAGTCATGCTGTCCAGCGCCACCAGAGAGAGCCACGCTGATCAGCACCACGAGAGAGAGAAAGACTGAGCCACTGCCAGGGTACAGACATGCTACACTACTGACCAGAGTCGCCCCCGGGGAACCCAGAGTGAGCGATTATCCAGCCGGAGGTATCACTGCTGTAGTTTCGCTGAGTCTGGTAAGAGGCCCTTTGGCCATTATCCATTACTTATCCTAGGGGTTGTACTATGTCTGCAGTCTCTGACCATGATAATGTGATAATGACATTGAAAAGCGGCTGCGCATGGGTGACCCTAAAATTATGCACCCCCCCGAAAAATGTTCTGCGGGCGCCCATGCACCTGCCCAAAGCTATCACAAGGCACTTGTCCAGCTACTTGAGAGAACAATAAAGTTAAATGAGAAAAAAAATTGTAAAAAGAATAAGTTTAAATAAAATAAGAATATGAAAAATATCGCCCACGTCTCCCTGTGCAAACACGCAAATGCAAAGACGTGCGTAGGCCGGCATGCATATGTAAACAGACAACATCAGAGTGAGAGCAATAATTTTAGAGCCATCATTCGCAATTGATTCTAAACTGATAACCTGTAAAGGCTTTTAACCACTTCACCCCTGAAAGATTTTACCCCCTTCCTGACCAGTGCACTTTTTACAATTTGGCACTGTGTCGCTTTAACTAGTAATTTGCGTCCTTTTTTTCCCATAAATAGAGCTTACTTTTGGTCATATTTATTTTTTGCACTATAAACAAAAAAAGAGTGACAATTTTGAAAAAAAATAATTTTTTTAAATTTTTGCTATAATAAATATTCCCATCAGTTTAGGCCAATATATATTCTTCTACATATTCTTGGTAAAAAAAAAATCACAATAAGCGTATATTGATTGGTTTGCGCAAAAGTTATAGCGTCTGCAAACTATGGGAACGATTTATGGCATTTTTATGTCATTTTTATTATTATTTTGTTTTTACTATTAATGACGATGATCTGCGATTTGTATCGTGACTGTGACATTGCGGCGGATAGATCGGACACTTTTGACACTTGACCATTGATATTTATAAAGCAATCAGTGCTATAAAAATGCATTGATTACTGTATAAATGTCACTGGTAGGGAAGGGGTTAAAGTGGTAGTAAACCCGCAAATTTTTTTTTTTTTTTTAAACCTGCAAAGCAAAATGCATAATGAGCTAGTATGCACCGCATACTAGCTCATTATGAAATACTTACCTTAGAATGAGGCCCCGACATCTGGCCCGATCCACGCCAAGGGAGCTGACATGCTCCCTCGGCGTTTCTAACGGGTATCGCGGCTCCGGCGCTGTGAGTGGCCAGAGCCGCGATATCGTCACTCCCGCGCATGCGCGTGGGAGATTTCATTCCGGCCGGCGGCCACTGCCGGATTTTCAGGCCGAGAATCCCCTTATGCGCATGCGCCGCTGCAGTCAGCGGCGCATACCAAGGGGAATATCTCCTAAACCGTACAGGTTTAGGAGATATTTTTTTTACCTACAGGTAAGCCTTGTTATAGGCTTTCCTGTAGGTAAAAGTTAAAAATTTGGGTATACAACCACTTTAAATGTGTTTCCTAGAGCGTGATTCTAACTGTGGGGGGAGGGGACTGATGAGGGGAGGAGACTAGAGGGAGGAGACTGATCGGTGTTATACAAGGAACATGTGATCAGTTCTCCTCTCCCCTGACAGGATGTGAATCTGTGTGTTTACACAAACAGATCCACCTCCCTGCTCTGTGTGTTTACACAAACAGATCCACCTCCCTGCTCTGTGTGTTTACACATACAGATCCACGTCCCTGCTCTGTGTGTTTACACATACAGATCCACCTCCCTGCTCTGTGTGTTTACACATACAGATCCACCTCCCTGCTCTGTGTGTTTACACATACAGATATACCTCCCTGCTCTGTGTGTTTACACATACAGATCCACGTCCCTGCTCTGTGTGTTTACACATACAGATCCACGTCCCTGCTCTGAGTGTTTACACATACAGATCCACGTCCCTGCTCACACACAGATCCACGTCCCTGCTCTGTGTGTTTACACATACAGATCCACGTCCTTGCTCTGTGTGTTTACACATACAGATCCACGTCCCTGCTCTGTGTGTTTACACATACAGATCCACATCCCTGCTCTGTGTGTTTACACATACAGATCCACCTCCCTGCTCACACACAGATCCACGTCCCTGCTCTGTGTGTTTACACATACAGATCCACGTCCCTGCTCTGAGTGTTTACACATACAGATCCATGTCCCTGCTCTGTGTGTTTACACATACAGATCCACGTCCCTGCTCACACACAGATCCACGTCCCTGCTCTGTGTGTTTACACATACAGCTCCACGTCCTTGCTCTGTGTGTTTACACATACAGATCCACATCCCTGCTCTGTGTGTTTACACATACAGATCCACCTCCCTGCTCACACACAGATCCACGTCCCTGCTCTGTGTGCTTACACATACAGATCCACCTCCCTGCTCTGTGTGTTTACACATACAGATCCACCTCCCTGCTCTGTGTGTTTACACATACAGATCCACGTCCCTGCTCTGTGTGTATACACATACAGATCCACATCCCTGCTCTGTGTGTTTACACATACAGATCCACGTCCCTGCTCTGAGTGTTTACACATACAGATCCACGTCCCTGCTCTGTGTGCTTACACATACAGATCCACCTCCCTGCTCTGTGTGTTTACACATACAGATCCACCTCCCTGCTCTGTGTGTTTACACATACAGATCCACGTCCCTGCTCTGTGTGTATACACATACAGATCCACATCCCTGCTCTGTGTGTTTACACACACAGATCCACGTCCCTGCTCACACACAGATCCATGTCCCTGCTATGCGTGTTTACACACACAGATCCACGTTCCTGCTCTGTGATGAGCGATCGCGGGTGCCCAGTGGACATTGCGGCCGCCGGGCACACACATTGGGTCCCCAGTGATGTGGCGCACACGCCTGCTCACCACAAAGCCAGGGAGACAAAGACGTCACATGACGTCCGCCCGGAGGGAGGAAGGGTTCCTGCCGCTGTCATTTTACAATACGGCAGTAGGCAAATGGTTAAAAACTCAGCAACTGCCATATTACTGTCGTTGGATAGAAAGTACCAATTGTTTTTGAGCTGTTACAGTCGCAAAGACTGTTTTTCCGACGAGCCGCGTCGGGGCACGCGCTACATTCGCAATCATTCGTATAGTCGATGACACAGGATACCAAAAACCTATTTGGAATAACTGCAGGCAATGATCTTGTTTATCATCGCCGTGCCTTCTGCAGCTGTTAAAACTAACCATATTGTAACACAACACAATTTTCAATTAGCACAGGGGACGGGGACCGTGAAATCCTTCAAAATTCCATCTTGACGCAGTCATCGTTATCCAGGCATGATGTAGAAAGTGTTTATGTATCTCCAGTTACAGAATGAGACCCTCCTTTTTGTGCTTTGCTGCTTACACTTGTGACTTGAGAAGGTGACAGGTCTAAATTTAAACATCCTTCACTTGCAGAGCTGTTTATACATGATCTGTATTTCAGCAGAAGAGCTTCTAAACTCTTTGACTACAATGTCATCACCATAGCAATAACATACTCAAGGGCTTGTATAATGATTATTGCTAAATGGTAATGTGCACAACTGCGCGTTGTAAAACCGTAAAATTCAGAACTGCAGCACTCCAATGCCAGCGCCACAGCCCCAATAACCTTTGCTTTACTCCAATCACATCAAAGTTTTTAATTAAGCTCGTCATGGCTCCTGTCTGTCAGCAAGATAATAACCACTTATAATTAGTCCCTTGTGCGTCCCGGTGCATTAAGCAGGTCCTATCAAGCAAAACTTAAATCTCTACCTTTAATACTACAGACAGAGCAAAAGTTGAATTTCACCATACAAATAGAGCCATTGATACCTTTCATAGCAAACGGCAGCTCTAAGAGTACCCTCCTGTACTTTTCTATATGTAATCCCAGGAAAATGCCTTTACATTTTAAGTCACACTGAAGACAAAATACATATTAAAGCTTTTAAATGCATATAGGCAGGGCTTTTTTTCAGCAGGACCTCCAGCACTGAATGTATATGATGGCAAGGGGTTCTGTGGTGTGCTGCAGTGTATTTTGATACTGGCTTCTGGGGGATCTATTGTCTATCTATTTTTGCAGAGGGGTCTATTGTTGCTGCTGGAGGATCTATTGTTGCTGTGGGTGGGTCTTCTGTTTTTGGGGAGGTCAGTTGTTACTAGGAGGGCTCTACTGTTGAGGGAGAGGTCTTTTGTTGCTGGCTGCGGGAAGATGTATTGCTGCTGGGAGTCTATTGTTGCTGGGGGGGTATATTGTGACAGCGGTCCATTGTTGCTTGGGGGATCTGTTGTTGATGGGTTGAGTCTGTGTTGTTGGCTGCAGGGGATCTATTTTACAGCTTTTCTGGTTATCATTGACAAATTCCATACAAATTAATTACACAAAGGTTACTTTGTTCTGTGTTCTCTAAAAGGGGCGGTATTGGGAGGTTGGTAGGGGTTGGAACCATGGGTGCTGCTCAAAGGTGGGTAGGGGGCGGAGACAAGAGGTGACTCTGAAAGGGGGAGTTCATGCACCTATTCACTGAGAAAAAAAGCCCTGTATAAAGGGAACACATCAGGCACAACCTGTTTAACGTACACCTGTAACCAAGCTATAGACATTCAAGTATTTACCAATTCTGAGCACTCACTGACCTCTGTAGCTTCAGGCACTGTAGAGAAATTCATCCTCAAAGTTCAACTGAACTGAAGCCATCCAAAGTTATACTCTAAGCCAGGGGTCTCCAAACTTTATAAACAAAGAACTGGTGTACTGTCCTTCAAACTTTAGGAGGGCTGGACTGTGGCCAGTGGGAGAAGAAAATGTTGCATCATTGGTACTAGGAGGAGTAATAGTGTCCCATTGCTGTTGTCAGTGGAAGATATAGTGCCCCATTATTGGTGTCAGTGGGAGGAATAGTGCCTCATCAATGGTGTCAATGGTAGGAATAGTGCCCTATCATTGGTGTCAGTGGGAAGAATAGTGCCCCAGGCCCCCAGCATTGGTGTCAGTGGGAAGAAATGTATCCCAGGATTGGCATCAGTGGGAGCAATAGAGCCCCATCATTGGTGTTAGTAAGAGATGTAGTGCCCCGTTGTGTCAGTGGGAGGAATAATGTCCCATTGTGGTGTCAGTGGGAGGAACTATGCCCCACTGTTGCCGATAGTGGGGGGAACAATGCCCCAAGGGCCAGATAAAAGTAAGCATAGGGCCGCATCTGGTCCCGGGCCACAGTTTGGAGACCATTGCTCTCAGCAGTCATTCAGCTGCCTTACACTACTTAAAGTAAAAATAAAGCAGGTGCTCTGGGGCGGGGGAGTAAGATAATCTAAGCTGCTAAAGAGAAGACAGTGCTGTTGCTGTGAATGTATCTGTAAAAAGGAGCCAGGAACTACATACCTTCTGCCACAGAATTTACATAGGAAGTGGCCAAACTATGGGAGGAAAGAAAGACCCTGACCTCAGATATTAGCGCCAGTGGACAGACCCAAAGGAGACAGTAAAGTAAACTCTCATCTGTCATCCACAAAAGAATAAGCTGCTCCTAAGCCCTTGTACATGCAGTCAGACATTCTGACAACAAAATCCGTCTGATTTTTTCAGACGGATTTTGTCCGAAACTGGTGTTGCATACACACGGTCGGACAAAGTTGTCGGAAAATCAGATCGTTCGTAACGTGATGACGTTATTTTCGTTACAACGGGAATGTTCAGGCTAATAGCCAATATCTTTGGTCTAGGAATTTGATCTGAGCATGCGTGGCACTTTGTCCAATCGGAATTCTCTACAAATGATCGGACAAAGTTGTCGGAAAATTTTATATCCAGCTCTCAAACTTTGTTGGTGGGACATTCCAACGGAAAAAGTCAGATGAAGCCCACACACGGTCGGATTATCCGACAACACAGTCCGATCGCACATTTTCCGTCGGAATGTCCGACAGTTTGTACAAGGGCTAAGACCTCAGCAATCCTTGCAGGTGCTCATTCCCCCCGGGTCTGTTCCTCCCACACACAATTCAGCAAATCTCTGGGGCTGCACACCACTTCCAAAGGTTAAAAACTGTTTTATTCTTCCAGAGATTTCACCCAGGATCCTCTCTCTGATGGGTTTGCCCCCTACTGGGACCTAATCATAGTGCTCTATGATCAAACCCCAGTAGGGTAAAATCATATTAGAGGAAGAATACTGGTTGGAGCTTCTGTGCTTTTGCTGAACAATAAAGTTGATTTTACTCTTTGGAAGTGGTGTGCAGCTCCAGAGCTTTGCTTAATCTCATTTGTCATTGTCAGAGAAGGAAAAAAATGGCAGCCATGTCTGTCACTACAGTACCATTTTAAAAACCTAATTCAAACTCAGTACTAGAAGGATGCAGAAGGGTACGTAATAGTGTGCAGCATTTACAGGACTAAAAAGAAATTTAAAAAATATATCTAAAAAATGTATTTGTTGCTCCTGAACTTAAGCTGTACATCCCCTTGAATGTTGCACATAAATTGTGATGAGCTTGGTTTTGGGCTTGGGTTGGGGTCTGAAACCAGAAAGAGAAAACCGGAGCCGCAAGCTCATTGGGACACTAATTGGGCATGTTGGTATGGGTATGCATGTTTATGGGTGCATATTGGTTGTTATGTTGGTTGTTTTTCTTCTCTTTCAGGTGGTATGCAGGGCCTGGTCTGGATATTGGGCCACTGCTATGTTTTTTAGGGGAAAAAAGAGCAGATTTGAGGCCTGATGAGAGACAATTGGGCATTTCTAGACAGGAAGCCTGTGTCCGGTGGTTGGACGTACCAGGTATGCGCTTAACAAGGACGTTAGCAGATTTGTGGTTAGGAATGGGGGGCTGGTTATCAGACATTTAGAGCTGGAAGTGGATACCTGGCGATACCTTCGGGGTAATGGGGTGCACCTCAATGCGGTGGGAATTGACATGTGGGCTTTAGGTTTACAGGATGGTATCCAGAGAGCATTGAGGGTGTGGAGGGGCACAAAAGGGTAAGGTTTTCCCCTTGGGTGCTGTGGTGGGTGTTAGTCTTTGGGTGTGAAGGAAGAAACCTTGGATAAGGAAGGGTTCGGGACCCATCAGTGGTATTGGTCCCACTGGTGGTATTCCAGCTAACGGTGGTCTATCTGGAATATGGTTTACGGGTGCACTGCGGTTAGTGGTTTTGTCCCTGAACTAGTATGTCATCTGGAGGCCTATTTAGGATAAAAGGTACCACAGTGCATTATTAAAATCATATGGTAGTTTGGGGTTTCCTGCAAAGACCAACGTGAGTATTGATTGATGGGTTTTTTGTTTTAACAGATATTGTTTCTACAGTTATGTTAATTTAAGTTGAGTTAGTTAATAAAGAGGCTGCTACGGCCAATATTTACTCCAACTTGGTGTGGTCTCTATTAATGGGGTTAATGGTAAAGGGGGATTGGAGTATGGGTTGGTCGGGCAGGTATGGGGAAGTATGAATCATCTGTTATACAATGGTCAAGTTGCTGTCATTGCTAGACCAAAGAATTGCAGGAGGAAGATTCCCTACTCGACAAATGATGTGCATGAAGGGGCAGGGATGCGTGTGACGTCATTGATCAAATATGGATACATGGCCATATTAGATCAATATCATTAGGTCAAAGAAATGTGTCTATATTTGCAACTATGGGGTGGGGAATCTCCCACCTGCAGGTCATTGGCCCAGTAATTGCAACTATGAGGTTTGGACTGAACCCAAGCTCACCCCTACTCAAAATAATGATTTGATTTTTCCCTTTCCAGTCTTAAGTCTAGTACACACTAATGGTTTTTATTTGGTCAACCCAGCGGGTTGAAGGAAAAAAAAATGATAGCTTAGATTGGAACCACTGTCCTAACAATTCGATGTTAGTACATTGATCTCCCCTGCTGAGCTATTGTTTCCCGCCAGAACACTCCGGTCAGCGCTCTCAGCCATTAGCTGGGATCGCTGATCGGGAACCGGTCGGCTGCTGCTTTTCTAGAATGCTCATCAGACAGAAGTCGGCCATTAAGCCGGCTTCTGTTGGACCTGCTGCTATAAACACGGGCCGAACGTCAGCTGGTTTTTATTGACTCTGCCGATGTCGCCCGACACTCGGCCCGTGTGTACTAAGCTTTATAATATCAAGCCTATGAGAAAGCTGAGTTACAGGGCCACTTTAAACAATAAAGCTCTACCTATGGTGTACATGGCTCAAGGAGCCAGAGATCAAATGCCCCATTGCTTTCAGAAAATCTTCCATATGCTTTTGGTAAATAAAGAAAGGGCAGAATCATTATCTATGAAAATGAAGATGTTTTTCCCGCGGCAACATATTATTTAATTGTAAGCACAAATATTTTGTAGGCAGATTTCTGCACAGCAGGGATGTGTCCCCACGCTTGCTCATAAATCATTCCTACTACTTTATGTAACATGAAATGGAATCAATGGCTAATTACCTAAAGAAGTATTTGCATACAATAATACTTCAAACAGCTTGCTTGTGTTAATCATCATTTGGCACGCCAACATCTGCAGCCTGATCACTCGAAATGGAGATATTGATTTTTTTTTTTTCCTGCACTAGACAGCCGAG
Organism: Lithobates pipiens; assembly: GCF_037356315.1. NCBI lineage: Eukaryota > Metazoa > Chordata > Amphibia > Anura > Ranidae > Lithobates > Lithobates pipiens. Next base: position 74,656,213 of record NW_027507785.1, on the reverse strand, counting down.
CGATTTTGGCTTTTTGTTAAAATCGCTGGTTCCTAAGGGTGAGTGTTTAGCATAATCTTGCTTGGACAATGTGTGTTTAACATTCCTGCTGAGTATTGTCCCAAACTGTGCGAACATGTGCTGAGCCAGAGATATTACAAGATGGAAGAGCCTGCGAGTCTGAACAACATGAAACCTCACTGAAGAGAGTGCGGAAATAACCCTCTTTGTTGTTTAAAAGAGCTTGACATTACAGTGTTCTAGTATTTCTTAAAAGACAGTAAGTGACTGCAACCAGATGTACAGCTGTTCAGAAGATTTTCTTATAGTGATGGATTTAAAGGGTCGCTCCACCTAAATGTTATTTCAATTATACATTGAATGCTATTGTCACCTGGAAACTCAACTTTCACTAAAAAAAGATACAATATATACTGTATAATAACTTCACATAATGTTAATATGGCTTTTCCATTTTAATCTGCAGCCACAATATAAGCATAAGTTCCAAAATGCAGTACAGTGTTCAATAATCAATCAAAAAATGTGCAAATGCACCAGAAACGCAAATCCCCTATATACATAGAAGAAAGCTAAGATATCCACACATTTGTGTCTTCACTAGGGATGAGCCTGATGTTCAAGTGGAATGCAGGTCATTTTTTTCATTTTCACTTTAAGCATTATTAAAAATCACTGCTCCTGACAAAACGGCCATTTTAAAAACTTTCTTTTGCATTGATACATGTCCCCTGGGACAGGACCCAAGTACCCAAACATGTTTTATGGCAATAACTTGCATATAAGCCTTTAAAATTAGCACTTTTGATTTGTCATGTTCTTGTCCCATAGACTTTAACGGTGTGCGCACAAATTTTTTTCCTGTTCGCATGTTCTGCTGCGAATCAAACCCGGGGGGTGTTCGGCTCATCCCTAGTCTTCACCTTCTAAATGGTATATATAATAAGAATTTAATATAATGTTAATATCTCTACATGTGTGGCATAGACAAAAATACTTTGTGCGTCAGAAAACACTTTGTGCGTCAGAATTCTCTACACGCGATCAGATTTTGTTGTCGGAAAATTTTAGATCCAGCTCTCAGACTTTTTCCATCGGAAATTTCGACAGAAAAGGTCCGATAGAGCCCACACACAATCGGATTTTCCAACAACATAATCCGATCAGACTTTTTCCATCTGAATTTCTGACCGTGTGTATGGGGCATTAAAGTGCAAATCCCACATTTATATATTTATTTATATGCATTATACTTATCTATGCAGCAGGTGGCACTGTAGTATTATAGTGTTATATCTTTTTTACAAGTTACCAGCTTACAGTTACAGAGGCTCTCAGGTGCTGCCGCCGCCATTGCCTTGCGACTTCACTGCCGATTCACTACAGTGCATGCGCATAGGAGGGGGAAGGAGGAGGAGGGCCAAACTTCTGGGGGGGGTCTTGCCACAGCCAGGTCTCCCGGAAATGGGGACAGGTACCTGTCAAAACCAGTTATCCCATTCATCCCCCCCCCCCACCCCCGAAAGATACCAAATGTGGCACCGGAGAGGGGGTGCAAGCAGATAAGTGGCGCTTCCCCTTTTGGGTGGAGCTCCGCTTTAAGCAATCCTCCTGCTCCCAGCCTGATCTTTGGACAAGGAATTGGCATCACAAAGTCTGTCCAGTGGGAGGGCAATGGCTCACAAGTTAATTATTTTTTTCTTCTTGTTCCTGATAATCAGCATATTTGGGAGTTTACTGGAATTATGATTTTCAAACGTTTCTATGTATGGTCATCAGCTCTGAGAGTACTGAAGCCAACGTGTTAGCAGGTGCATTTACCTTGCTTGCCACTACAATATAGTGTAGTAAAGGGAAAGTGGTAATTGAGTGTTAGGGCCCTTTTACAGAAAACCTTCCTCTTGTGATGTAATGGGTGGTGCTAGTCCCCATATAAATGCCAATGTGGGAAGACTTTTTCTCAGATAGGGCATGGGAGCCAAACACCCTGAAGCTGCTAGGATGCAATCAGCTTCTAACCTAAAGGGCCCTCTGTAGGTCTGAAGTTTCAGTCGCAGCTGTACAGCCCTCAGTAGGAACAGCTGTAGTCCCCCTGACTCCTCTGACTTCCTTCTCTGGGTCTTGGGTGGATTGCAAAAGGCCTTGTAGGCCAGGCTAGAGTTCTCTAATGGGACTACTTGCTTGGGAACCAGTGGGCAATTGGGAGTGTGCCCAGCTGGGCAGAGAGTCTGGCATGCTAATAAGGGCATCTTGATTCTACTTTGTAATGGAAGCTGAATGCTGTGGACTTAGTATACAAGGGAAAGTGGTCACAACTCTGTGGTACTCCCAAGGAGAAGAGGTCTTCAGGAAAAAATGGCTTACAAATTATACAAATCTACTCCTGTATATGGCGTTCTGTGCCAAAGAATTCTCCAGATTGACCAATTTTACAGTTGATTTTACAGGTAAAGCCACTTTTGTCCTTTTATTCCAGTACATGTTAATAAATACTAGTTACTAATAATTGCTTATTGTTTGTTCCTGTTTTGCCTCCCTTTGTTTGACTGTAATATAAAATTTACACCTTGCTGTGCCTGATGTGATCGCCGTTGTACCAGCCAGGCTTTGTCTTCTTGAAGGATCAGTGTGTGGCTTGTTGTTTACAGCTTGTATCAAAGATGAGCACAAACTCACTCTTCTTGTCAAAGGTAAGAAAATAAATCAGTTGTGAATGCCAAACAAGAGTATATTAATGTGTGAACAGACATGTGATAGGGGCAGGAAGCAGGGATGCACTTTATGGCCTTTAAAGAAGTTACATCACTCCATGGGTTGGCTTTGCTATTTGTCCAAAATTTAAAAGGGTGTCTGTGGTAGTGCAAATTAGCCAAGACCAGTCTTTCTCAGTCTTTTTAACATGGTAATCCCTGGAAATAATTACTATTTAGGGATCTGCTGCCTTCTACTCTCTGTATTTGAAAGAGACTGTGTTGCTTAACATTGAACTTCATTCTCTCAATCAACATTGACAATTTTTTATTTTTTTATTATTTATTAAGCCTTATGCTGATAACAGCAATAAATAGTTAGGAAAGTATATCATATTTACTTGTTTTAAACTTTTTTTCTTTTTATTTCATTAGTTAGTTCCTGGTTTCCAGGCCTAGGCAAATTATGTCATACATTCCAGGAGTCTTCAGGAAGGGAGGAGGGGTTTTCTTAGCTAATTACACCTCCTGCCTGCATGCCTGAGCTACGGGCACATGGATTACAGGAAGTGGAGATCTCTTTTGGACTATATCAGTGTCCTGCTTATCTAGATACTATCACTGTTCTTTTGGGTTGTACTTTTGTGTCCTTCCTCCTCTCACTTTTTCTTAAAGGCAGTTGAATATGAACCTTTTCACTCCTTGCTTTTTAGTACTCCATGTGGTCGTTTGCCTTAGGTCCCTGGATTAGTGCACAGTTATTTTTTTAGATTTGGTGTCATAGATCTTGCAGTGCACGGTCACTATATGTGGTAATCTTTAGCACCATACTTGACTTCACGTATTCTATGAAATTGTGGTCATCTCAAATATGTAAAGTCATGCATGTTATATTCAACAATATTGTTGTAAGTTGATAGTTACTCTAAACCAGCCTTTCTCAACCTTTTCAACACAGAGGAACCCTTGAAATAGTTCTCCGGTCTCGGGGGAACCCCTGCTAAAAATTAGAAATCTACAACTCATGATACATTAATGTGATGGTCAGTGAGAGGAATGGTCCTTACACTTGTGGTCATTGGGAATAATTACCTCCTTACAAATAGCTAAAAAGATCAATGGTGTCAGTGGGAACTTATCTGAGAGGCAGAAATTGCCCAATGCTGAAGGAACCCCTAGCAACCTCTGGAGGAACCCTGGTTGAGAATCACTGCTCTAAACGCTTCTAAGGTCTTATTTTGTATAAGAGATATAATATGTTTGTTGAGACCTTTTAAATGGCTGCGGATTTGTTTCTCCATGTGGTACAATAAAAGTTCCATTATTACCCCTTCCCTCCTTTTCTCTTTAGTTTAGGAGGTTTGCTTCTTTGTTGTCTGTGTCTAAGGAATGGTACAAATGGAGACAAATGTGCATGCCACATAAGCCCATCGTTTTACTTTACTTAAAGAGAGAGTTAACCCACTGTGTTGGTACACCTAGAGCAGGGGTCTCCAAACTTTCTAAACAAAGGGCCAGTTTACTATCCTTCAGACTTTAAAGGGGTCGAACAGTGGCCAGAGGTAATAGAAAATGTCCTGGCATCTGTTACAATGGCCCATTATTCTAGTATTCCATCGTTGGTTTCAGTGTGCAAAATAGTCCTCCATTGTTGATGTCAGTGGGAGGAATAGCCCCCATCGTTGGTGTCAGTAGGAGGAATAGTGCCCCACCATTGGTGTCAGTGGGAGAAATAGTGCTCCATCCTTGGTGCCAGTGGATAGAATTGTCCCACATCGTTGGTGTCAGTGGGAGAAATAGTGCCCCACTGTTGGTGTCAGTGGGAGGAATAGTGTCCCACTGTTGGTGTCAGTGGCAGGAATTAGATCCCATTGTTAAAGTCAGTGGGAGGAGTAGTGCCACAAGGGCCAGGTAAAGGCAAGCAAAGGGCCGCAGTTTGGAGACCACTGACCTAGAGTATTGTGGCAAACAGTTACTTAGTTGCAAAGCAACAAATTAAGTTCCACTCTTAGTTCAATATGTAGAAAGGTCACAATAGAGTTGAGGTGTGTTTCACTTCACAGGCTCAGTCCCACTGTAATCTGACAGATACGAGATACACAAAAGTGGCAGTTTTAGATATCTCTGCCCTTTATCAAGCTTTTGAAATAATAAAATGCAGTCTCACATACTAATGAAGAAACAGGAAATACATAATCCTAATCACTCTAGCAATTAGTAACAACATCAACGTCAAAAAATATTATCAACATAAAATCACTTACAGCTGTCAGTTAAATATTCCAGTACTTTCATCCAAAATAAGAAAGGACAGAACAGTCTTGTAAATAAGTACAATTAATGCTCAATTGTCTCATCTGTGTGTATGGTCCAAATGTCAACTGCAAAGAAACAATGACAACAAATTAATTACTATTACCAAAAGCAAAGTACAGTTGACCGAATAGTCAAAAATTTGCTCAACCAGTGATAATTTGCTATGAGCCAACTGGAAGGCTTGAGTTTGAGAAATCATAGCCATGGGGAAAAAAAGATGTGTAATGCCGCGTACACACGACCGGACTTTCCAGCATACTAGGTCCGACGGGATCAATCTGTCAGACAATCCGATCGTGTCTGGACTAGTCCGATCGCTTAAAAAGAAAAAAAAAATCAGACTGACCTAGAAATAGAATATGTTTCAAATCTATCCGACGAACTAAAATCGGGAAAACCGCTCGTCTGTGTGCTGGTCCAACGGACCAAATACGACACAAGGACAGCTATTGGCTACTGACTGTTGAACATCCTTGTTTAGTCCCGTTTGCGTCATCACGTTCAAAATGAACAGACTTTCGAACTGACTTAGTCCGTTTGTGTGTGGCCAAGTCCGTTCGTTCAGAAAGTCCGTCGGACCTAGTGGGCCGGAAAGTCCGGTCGTGTGTACGCGGCATCAGAGATAATAAAAGCCAAGAGTGTTTCTGTTATTATAATGGATGTATATACAACATAACAAGGAAGTGTAGTACCGTTAACAAAACACATCAGAAGTACAGTAGTACCTTGGATGGCAAGCATAATCCATTCCAGAAGCATACTTGTAATCCAAAGCACTCGTATATCAAAACGAGTTTCCTCATAGGAATCAATGGACACGCAGATAATTGATTCCACAGTCACTGCTGGTGTATGCAGTACCGCATTTGGCCAGAGGTGCGGGGCAGTCGGAAACGCTCGGAGACACTCGGGAATGGAGTGTTTATGAGTGTCTCCGAGCATCTCTGAGCTTCACTGGCACCCCCAGCACCTCTGTCCAAATGCGGTACTGCACACCCCAGGGGCTTGAATCCTGCTTGTCTTGCTAGACAACGATCGCAAACCGAGTCAGGATATAAAAAAAAAGCTCATATTGCGAAACGCTTGTATGCTGCGTTACTCGCAATCCCCATACACACTATCAGTTTTTATGCTGAGTTTTTCCTTCAGATTTACCAAAACCATATAATATGAGGTCAAACCTTAGGAGTTTCAATTTGTATGCAATCAGGCAGACCCTTGTACTACATGTTTTGGTAAACCTGAAGGAAAAGCTCAGCAGAAAAACTGATAGTGTGTATGGGGCTTTGAAGTAACTATAGGAAAAACTTTTTATTTTTATTTTGAATAGAGTAAAGCCTGGTACACACTATGAGTTTTTTTCCGTTCCACCCCTGTTGAACGTAAAAAAGCTGTCAGCTCCGGTCAGTGCCACTGTACTAACGATCTGACGTTAGGACAGTTATTTCCCCTACTGAGCTGTTGTCTTCTGATAGAACGGACCCCCCGCCAGAACACTCTGCCATTGGCCGAGAGCACTGATTGGGAAGCGGTCTACCAGTATGCTCGTCCGACAGAAGCTGGCTGTTTGACCAACTGCCGTACACACACGGGCCGAATGTCGGCAATTTTTTTTTTGAACCGGTTGATGTCGCTCAGCATTCGGCACCTGTGCACTGAGCTTAAGGGAGGGATATAACCCCTGTCAGACTTTTTTTTGCCAGCTGTGTCACATTGTGGAGATTTCCCTTCACTTCCTGTCCCATAGCCAAACAGGAAGTGAGCGGAAATGCCTGCAAATTAAGGGAATTTCTTGGAATCCTCCAGGTCACCAGAACTAGTGTCCGCATTGAAAGATTTCCCTCCTATTACTTTTCTGGGGATAACTTCAAATGTGAGATTTTTTTTTACTTTCACTGTCAATGATAAGGATAAAAAGAGAGGGTGGATCTCTTTAACGGGGGCACAGACAGCAATAAAATCTGACAAGTGTTCTAATCCTTCTCCCCTCTATTCAAAACTAAAAAAAAAAGTTTTGCCTTTAATCATACTTCAAGCAAAGCATAGAAATTCTCACAAACATAAAGGGATATCTTTACCTCTACTAGATGCAATCCAGATATAAGATGGATATTATGGACATGATCAAGAGCTAAGGAAAGAAGTAAGCACAAGTGAGTATTACAAGCAATCTTCTACCATGTTCAGGACGTCTACAATGTCAGCCTCCAGGTTTCCCCTATGACATATTTCTTTTAACTTGTGAATCTCAACAGTGTATCCGAAGATTTCTTGTGTTAGCACATGAAATTGGATTTCAGAGAAGGGGAGAGGTAAGTGGACATCCTGGATGTTAGAGTGTAAGGAATAGTCTAGAGCAACCTTTTTTAACCAGGGCACCATGGCATGAGTGTAGTCTTTGACCATTTCATGTTGCATGCATCAGCAGTCTCTAAAAGGTTTATGTATCCTAACATTAACTGAATATTGTGTGCTGCTCTTTGGTGATGTTGGGGGCCAGTGGCCATACTTGAGGCCCCCTATATGGAGAGAGATGATCACCACTGACCTCCTAGACCAGTGATGGCAAACCTTGGCACCCAAGATGTTTTGGAACTACATCCCATGATGCTCCACTACACTGCAGAGTGCATGAGCATCATGGGAAATGTATTTCTGAAACATCTGGGGTGCCAAGGTTCGCCATCACTGTCCTAGACCAAGGTGTCACGCTTACCCCTAACGCAGATGGTAAGACACTATATCTGGCTACTGTTTTCTTCACCTATAGCAGCCCCCTTTCCCATAAGGCAAGCAGGCCTACCAGTACTCCCACAGGTCTTATACAGAGTTGCCCACAGGTCTTAAACACAATGCTATAGTGCCTGGCCACCATGCCAGGGCAGTCGCTAAGTGAGCAAAACAAACAGGTACTAGCGGATAGAAGACAGGCAGAGTGGTTCAATAACAGTCCAGGTAAAAGGCAGGCAGAGTTCAGAGAATAGTCAATATCCAATCCAAGGTTGTACACAGGAAAATCCAATCTAGCAGAGCATGGCAGACAGGCAGCTTGATCATGTGTAACAGATGCAATATCACAAGTATGACACTGAGGGTTTGGCTGGCTTAAATCAGGTTTGGTCTCCACCCAGAGACTAGCCACATTAATCACCTTGCAGGTGGACAGACAGACAAGGAGAATGCCACAACCAAACCCAGGATGCTGGAATGAGGCAAGAGCACTAGACGCTCCTGACACAAGGGAGTGAAACTAAATTTCATTGCAGGCCACATCTGCATTGTGGTTGCCCTCAAAGCGCCAGTTGTATCAGTAGGAACAGAGAGGCCCAGGATCTGTAGGAGGAGTTCTCTCTTCCTTTCTGTTGCCAAGTGCTGTGACAGGTGGGGCAAAGATGAGCCTCTCTGAGGCTGCATGGAGAAGTGTAGGATCTGGCAGAGGAGTTCTGTTCTCCTCACTGCTGCCAACTTCTGAGACAAGGATCGACTGAGAAGAAGGGGGTATCACAGCTGCAGGAAAGGTGTGAGGGCCACATGAAATGCCCTGGAGGGCCAGGTTAGCTTGTGTTTAACACGTGTCCTAGACTGTTCAATATGGCTAAATAGGTTTAGTTGTACATAACTGAACAGAAATGTTACTATCACAGTCATGCTTTCTTAACTTGTTACTGTGAAATGGAAAATGTAATTTACAATAAAGGGGCTGCAATATTTGGCCAATAATGGACCATCCCATCTCCCCACTCTTGCTAGTCACCTTCCTCTATAAAATTGAATACAATTAGACCCATTGGGTGATATATGCCAGGCAGGTGATCCGGGGGTGGAATCATGTGAAGACACTTGTCTACTGATTCAATTTTTGCCAGTAAAGACTTCATCAGTGTGAAGCTTTTATTTTGAATTATACAAGTTATTGAATTATACATGTATATGTGAGGAGTGATGGACTCCAAAGCCAGCACCTGAATTCAACATATGGAGAGAACGCTTGGAGCATTGGAGAGATGCACTTTTCCTTGACTCTACAAATCATCTGTAATTATTGTGCAGTATGGTATAGTGATACCAGGGAATACAATATTTTTATATAACAAGATAAGTATTGATCATGTGAACGTAGTAGACAGACTTTGTCACTTATCTCTAAATTTCAAGAAATGCACTGGCATAGCTTCAGTATCTACTGACCAAAATGGTTGTAAAGTCTAAAGCCTCGTACACATGATCAGATTTTCTGCAGATAAAACCTCAGACTTTTGTCTAAAGGGCGTTGGCCAGGAACTTGTCTTGCATACAAACAGCAAGGAATTGTCGGCCAACAAACACAAACGTACTACGTGGTTTTTCAGTTCTTTAGCGCCCTTTGGACTCCTTCTGCTAATTTCATGTTAGTAGAAGTTAGTAGAAGATTGGTGAGTGTGAGTGTTGATTTGTGCTTTTCAGTTTGCTTTTTTCATTTTGTGCTTTTCAGTTCGTTTCTGGACAGCTGTTCGTCAACCAGCCATGTTGCGGAATCGAAGGAGTTATTGCTTTGACCCAAGTTCAGTACAGGTGGAGGAGGATTTCTTGGACTAAAAATTGGTTGCTTTATTAATCATGACCAATTATGTCATATGCCTTTGCTGCAGGAGCTCCTGGAGAATAATCCAGATGATTTTCAGAATTATCGCGGGATGACGGACCCCTACTTTCACCAACTCTTGGCATTGTTGACCCCCCCCTATATTAAGATGCAGGACAAAAGCATTAGGCTTTTATTTTATTTTTTGGTTGAATACATTTTTGATTTGGTATATTTTCTATTTTTTGGATGCATAAAATGCACTTTTTGGTTAAGTTCTATCGGCAGATAGCATGTTTAATTTTAGTTGTTTTCTTTTTAATGCATAATAAAAACAATTGTGTAGAATAATACTTGGCTACCAAATCTCCTCCAACCCTAAACATTGAAACTACAATTTTTACTATGTATCTAATCCAGTTATTAAACTTTATACATGTTTATCTTTAGCTAAAATGTGTTAAACTAATATATCCCGAATTACATGACTGTTATTATAGTATTCACCTCATGTTAATATACTGAGAAGCCTCATTTCACACTTTTATACTTCTACTTAACTATAAATCTATTGTATGACTCTTTTTATTGCATTATATTCAATAAAATATTTGAAAAGAATAATACTTGGCTTTGTGTTTTACTTCAAATGACAGAAATTGGGAGTAGGCAGTTACATTTTAAAAAGTACAATGTAAAATTAACAAGGGACATGTTAAAAACTACGGGATAATGGTGTTGTGGTAATTTGCACCAAAAAATAAAAAATAACAAGCATAATAATATTATTCTTGATATCACTAGGGGAAAAAAAGCCTTTGAAAATTTTTGTTGCCATAACTCCATCAGTATCACCAGCAAAGCAGCTTCATTATTATCCCATTAAAAAAGAAGAGAATGTGCGCTGCATTTCAAGACTTCATAATTTGCCACGTCACAAATGTTAATTCTCCATTATGAACGCTAGTTTACAAGACCAACCGCTTCCAGCTCGTCCTTGCTTCGGAGCATGCACGTTTGTACTTTGGACTTTTGTCTGATGGAAAATTTTAAAACCTGCCATTCAACATTTGTCAACGGAAAATCCGACAACAATTGTCTGATGGAGTGTGCAAACAGTTGGATTTTCCGCCAACTGCCTGCCATCACACAATTCCCGTTGGAAAATCTGATTGTGTGTACGAGGCTTAAGTGTTTTTTTAAAAGCATTCATTGCATTAGGGTAAAAAGCTCCCCACTACTTATTATCCCCCATCCCTAAACACCTCCCTTCCCTCATTGACCCACAGCACCCCTTCCCCTCAGGGGAAGCCATAGACACTGCTGCTGTCAGTCAAGCTCCTGTGAGGTGGGATCAGGGTGTGGCTTGCTGGCACTGTGTATGTCTAAGGACACACACAGCCTGAATCTGGAGCATGCCTAAATGGATGATCCCATAGCACTCAGCTTGGTAAGGGGGCACTCATAGGAAGAAGGAGTAGAGAGCACCAATGGGGACTGACACAGAGAAGGCAAGGGACCACTCTGTGCAATATCGTTGCACAGAGCAGGTAAGTATAACACATTTTCCTTTTTTTTTGCCCAAAAAATACTTTAGTATCACTTTAGCAATAAGCAATAAAGATTGCTAAAATACTGTAAATGTATATACTTGACTCATCGAGGATTTTTTTTCCCCCTCAACTAAACTAGAGAAGTAAGTTTCAGTGGTGTCAGATTGAAGACATGAGTCAGCATGCTTCAGGTGACCAGGTCACATAGAAGAGGGTCACTGGAGGTATAACTGTAGCCTCAGAAAATTAAGTCTCAATCATCAAGTAGTGGCTATTATAAATACATGAAAGCATTTTTTTCTTTTCTCTTTTGAATTTCACAGGAGGTTTCCAGAAGAAGAGAGAGGGAGTTTGTGAATAAATTGTATATCTCCTAAAACAATAGCCTAGAATGTGCTTTCATCTAGCTTGACAGTAGATTTATATTTTGTTAATAGGAGCGGGTATGAACTTAGCAGGGTGATTACCCATTCACCGTAACCTTTCCAGCAAAGAGAGTCACTGGGACTGTGAAATCCTTTATAATACCGTCTTGCCGCACTTATCATTAGCCTGGCAGGATGGAAAATGCGCATTGACCTCACTTAATAATTTCCAGGCAAGTAGGTTGTTTTTTATCTTAACTTTCTTTTAAAGTGGAACCGACATTGTGAATAAATTCTGATTCAGTAATACATCACCAACTGCTTTCAAGATATCATAAATGTTTGCTTGGAAAGTTCTTCCTTTTTTTTTTTTTTACTATAAAGGATTTTTTAAGTATACAAGATTGTTTCAAGAGTAAACCACCTAGTTGTTTAGACTCCTAACTGAAGGTAACCTATGTATTATCTTCTAAAGAAGAACTTTACCCTTGGGATGTTCTCCTTCCACTGCTGCTCCTTTGAACTGCCATCTTCAAATATCTCACCATTGCACAGATGTGTCCCAGGTCTCTTCTAGATGTTGGGGACCTATAGCATTTCTGCACATTCCAGCCCATGTGCACACATCCCACTGGTTTATGGCATCTGGGACCTTCTAGAGACCCATGGCATATGTTGTCATGTGTGCTAATCCCCTGTCCATGCATAGTGTCAGTCCTTTTGGCAATTGTAGTGCCATATTCTGTGAAGCAGGTTCTCTAGTGATGTAGTGGGTGGAGCCAGTGCCTTTTTTAATAAAAGCTGTGGGTGGAGTCTGACAGGACAGGCATTGGAAGATGGCATCCCTGACCAACGCCATGTAGGTCTGTGCAGGGGCGTAACTATAGGGGGTGCAGCAGTCGCAACCGCAACTGGGCCCTGTGCTGCAGGGGGCCCATGCAGCCCCCTCTACATATGGCTGGCAGCAGCATAGGCAGCTAGGGGTACCAGTGCACCATGCACATGGATGGCTGGAGGTGGAGGGTGACTAGCAGAGCTCCATGCTCGACTATCGCACTGGCTGCTCTTTAGTTGTGCATTCCCCGCATGACCTGTGTCCTCGGTCGGCTCCTCAGAGTACCCCTCTCCTGCTCCATGCATTGCTGCTCAGTCCGATGTCTGTTCTCCCCAGCCAGAGTCCCGCCCCCCCCCCCGAGTCCGGCCCACACTGCACTGCATACTTCTCCCGGGTAAAAAAAACTTTAAGCACACAGATGCAGTGCAGCCCTAGGAGAGCCGGCTCCCCGGAGGACACTGCAGGCTTGTCTGCCAGCCCCCCTCATCCCCCGTTATACACAGATGATGAAAGGTATTTCTGGGAGATATGCTGATCGCCCGTCCAGCACACTGGATGGAGCCCAGGCCAACATGGATGAGTGCGCGGCCCGCAGCTTGGTCATGGTGAGTGAGAGGACCCCATCCCTCATTACATACCCCCTCCATCTCCCCCTAGGGACAGGGGCCCCTTTTCACATGGGGACAGGGACCCCTTCTCACCTGGGGGCAGTAACTTCATCTGCCCTGGAGAAAAGGACCTCATCTCTTCTGGGGACGGGGATTCCATCCTGCTTAGGGACAGTCCCCCAATGGGGCACCTAAAAATAAAAAATAAAAATAATTCAAAAAAACTACTGATGCCAGTGGTGGAACTACAGGGCTCACAAAGGTCATACCTGTGACCACGCCCTGGAGTTCCACCGCCGGACTCGGAGGGAAGGGCCCTGGCTGGGGTTCAGGGGGGCCCTTCATGGTTTCTTGCATCAGGGCCCTGAAGGTTCTAGTTACGCCACTGGGTCTGTGCCCTATGTACAAGAGAGAGGGAGAGAGCCCTTTGCAGGGCTGGACTTCCAGGAGCCTGGAGATGAGCATCCATATTATAGGGGGGCAGAGAGTGAAAAAACAATAGCTACTCCTGACCACCTTCTTGCAGGTCTGTGACACAAACACCTGCCTTATCGCCCCCCTTACAAGTCTCTACTAGATTTTTGTTTCTGTTTGTGTCATGATTAGGATGAATTTCCCTTATTTTCTGATCAAGTGACTAGATGATGAACTTCCCATGTCTCCTAAGGAGTGCATTTTCCATATACTTCTCAGGAGAATCCTCTAGAGGAATATACTGTATCTGTTCTGCTACTCATGGTGCCTTATCAGGAAACTGATTTGGACTATATCTCTTCTCACCTTCTCCAGTCTGTGTCCTCCGTTCAAATATTGCCTAGAGGCATTTCTGATTGTACCTATACTCTTTAACCTGGTCATTCCCATGGAGCAGACCATTGAGGTTATCCAGGTACTGGGTCACAGATCAGTGTATAGCTAGCTGCCAATTTTTTGGATTGCCAATAGGAATTCAGCTGATCCCCAAGTTCTCTGGGATGCCTTTAAGGAGAATCTTTAGGGATCGTCCAACTGACATCAGGAGTGTATAAAGAATTTGAGATGCATGGAGAACACGCTACAAAGTCAAGGGAAATCTGTCCAACTCTGACATTATTCCCAATAAGAAATAAAACATAAAATAGATGGTAAATGCCACCAACCCACGCAGATAAAAACCTTAAATTAATATTCGTGAAATTTACATAGGAGCAGCACGTTGTATAAGAAATAAATGAAAAATAATTAAAAATCGCGCTCTCTATAAAATGCAAGTGCAAAAATTTATAAGCTCTTAATACAGAAAATAGTGAAAAATGCTGAAACAGAAAATCAGTTTATACCCACGTCCAGCTGTCATCATCCTAGCTGGTTAAGAGGTATACCCAAGGGCCAACTCATAAGGATTAGGCGTAACTGTGATAGTATATCAGAATACATGCTTCAAACTAATTTAGTGGTTGATAGAATGAAAGCGAAAGGGTATCGGGAACATGATCTTAGGGCTACTCAAACACTTATTTTGCAAATGGACGGGGATACACTTTTGGAAGAAAAAACTAAAAAGGCATGTGAGTTGGATTATGTATCTTTTTTGACCAATTTCAACAGAGACTATAAAAGTGTCGAGAAAATCTTTTTGAAACATTGGCCAGTTTTGCTGAGAGACAAAACATTGTCCAAATTCTTACCTGAACGCCCCAAATTAATTTACCGGCATGCACCTAATATGAGAAACAAACTAGCTTAACTCCCCTAAGAACGCTGCCACTTTCCTGGATTTAAAGGGATTTGTTTACTGTAAGAAGTGTAAGGCCTGTAAATTGACCAGGAACAATGCGAGAAAAGTGGAAAATTGTACATCCTTTAGTAAAGGCAAAGAGTATACGATTGATAAATATATCACATGTAAATCCACCCATGTAACAGATCTTATTACTTGCCCATGTGGATTACAGTACGTGGGGCGTACCAAAAGAAATCTTTGCACACGCATTAATGAACATCTTACTAACATAAAAAATGTTTTTTTAAAACATAGCCTCTCTAATCATTTCAGAATTTATCTCCATCAGGACCCCAGCTTGGCCAAATTTTTTGGCATAGATAGACTAGATGTTGATTGGACGGGAGGGAATATGGTTCAGAGAATATCAAAAAATGAAACGGAATGGATATATAAATTGAATACATTTACCCCGGCAGGTATCAACTTCGATATTGATCTGAATTGCTATTTGTCTAATTATTGAATTACATTGTTAAAAGTTAATCCATTCCAGTTTCGCCCCTGACATTTATGTTATTCTTTCTTTTTATTTTTAAATTTGGCCTTTAGTAACTTTATGCTAATTATCTTTCCACCACAAGATGGCTCCCCAAACATTTTTTATATTCTTTCTGATGTAATTGTAGTTTGGCATTTAGCCACAAGATGGCAGTCTAGTTTTTTTTTATTAATTCTTTTCGTAATTGTAGTCTGGCTTTTTCGCCACAACATGGCAGTCTAAATGAATTTTAAATTCAGTCTATTTGACTAATAATATTATAATATATTAGCTTTTTAAAGTTTATATCCATCCAGCTTCTCCTTATAAATAATTTTTCCTTGAATTATCTAGGGTGGCACAGGATTGGATACCCTTGATTGGTGGTTGTATTTATATGGAGGCGACGTGTCCGCCCTCACGACCCCTGATGATGTCAGAGCATACTGCCGAAAGTGGTAGGGTTCACTGAGCGTGACACGTCACTTCTGCCTTTGCCACGCCGCTGGAGTTCCAGCGGCGTTCTTTGTGTATGACTGTCTGCACAATATTTTTTATGTGGTTTTTACTTTGTTTAATTAATTAATAATTTTTTGCCATGCTTCATGATGGCAATTTTTATTTACTTTCTCACAATCTATGGCATTGATGGTCTTTAATTGACCATTCCCGCACCGAGGGTTCCACGAACAAGTCCATCCAGTGTCCATGCAGATACAGCACTCCTGACTACACAGTATTTGGATTAAGCTGTGGTCGTGGTAATCCTCCTGGCACTTTCCAATCCATTAAGCATTTTTGACTTCCGTCATGGGAGTCACTACATTCTGGTGAATAGACTATGTGGCAGGTTATGGTGGTGGAAGATTAACCCCTTTGATGATCACCGAATATTAGGAAGATTTTACCCAGAAGTTATCCATATTTGTTTGCTTATTTTGAACACTATTTATAACAATTTGATTATTTGTTTTTTTACCACTTAACACTTCTGTGGTGTTCTCATGATTGGACTTCAGTTTATATATGGTTATTAATATTTTTGCAGCATTTTCACCGATTTTCTGTTTCAGCATTTTTCACTATTTTCTGTGTTAAGAGATTATCAATTTTTTGCACTTGCACTTTATAGAGAGCCTGTTTTTTAATTAACTTGTTAAGAAAGAAAACATACCAGGATAATTATTCATATTTTCAAAAAGTCGCAATTTTTTTTCAGTTGAGTCCAATGATATTTCAAAACTACAGTTACATGGCTAAGATAGTGCCGTAAAGCAGAACTATACTCACCTTGGCTCCAGTGCTGCGGTGTCCCCGAGTATCCTGCCAGCTGCTGACTTCTTCAGGCGGCCGACCTTTTGGTATTGATCGCCGGGCCGAGGTGACATTATTCCCACACATGTGCGGAAGTTCAGTCAACTCGGCTTTGCCGAACTTGTACAACGAGCTGCATGTGTGCACCTTACTGTACACAAATGAACAGGCAGGTAAGTAACTTTAATGTTCGCCCATGTTTGTTTGTTTTTCATAAAATTCCACTTTAAAGTGGTGTAAAAAGCCTGTGAATTAATCAAGACTATTATATCCAAAATATATAAAAAGAAAATCTTTTCTAGCGTTCCATTTTAACTGTAATTTTACTCTCTTCCTGATGTGCAAATGTGTTCCAGTGTTGTTACAAAATTGAAATGGCTTGAAGTGTACCTAAGCTCAGGAACAACATTTTTTATATATTTCACCTTACCAGTTTGTAGCTGGGGTTGCTGCATTTGTTTTCTCTATTCAGGCTTTTTTCATGTATTTTTCACCTGGTGATCCTGCCAGTAATGCACTTCCTATCCTAGGGTGACAAAACGCACTCACCATACTAAATCTATGAAGAAGCAGGTTGTCACCATAGGACAAGACTGAAAACACCCCCCCCCCCCCCCCAATTCTTTACTCCTTAATATAAGAGGTGTTTTGTATTATTCCTTAAGCCCCCCCCCATAGGTGGTTCAAATCAGAGAATCAAACCATCTATGGGCAGGCTGATTGTACCCAAGTTGAACGACTTGGGTACAACCAGCATGTCGGATTTGTACATGCGATAATTGCCAGCGGTTGTAGCCACTAGAAAAAATTAATAGGTTCTCCCAGCCAGCAGCTCCCCGCACCCTCTGCTGGGAGAACACAACAGCTCCTCAGGAGGGATTCCCCCATCAACAATGACTGCATTGATCGGAGAATCTAACAATTTTCTGGGTCGCAGGACAGAAAACCGCATCATATATGGCCTTTCTTAGGCTTTTACCTTTCATCCCACCAAATCTGCAGTGTGAATATGCCTTTAACCACATGCCGACCGGCGCACACCAATGTACGTCGGCAGAATGGCATGGACAGGCAAATGGGCATACAGGTACGTCCCTTTAAATGTGCCGCCTTGCCATCGCATGCAAGCCGGTCGGGACCTCTCTGAGTCCGATCGCGGGTCCCGTGGACTCGATCGCCATGGGGATACCCGCAATCGCCTCATGAGGGGGAAGAACGGGGAGATGATAAAGTAAACAGGCATTTTCCCACTCTGCCTAGTGACAGTGTCATTGATCTCTGCTTCGTGTGATCGGAGCATTGATCAGTGAAGTGTAATAGACAGCCACGCCCCCACAGTTACAAAAACACGCCCCTAGGGCACACTTAACCCCTACACTGCCACCTAGTGGTTAACCCCTTCACTGCCAGTGTTATTTACACAGGAATCAGTGCATTTGTATAGCACCGATTGCTGTATAAATGACAATGGTCCCAAAAATGTGTCAAAAATGTCCGATGTGTCCGCCATAATGTCGCAGTCACAATAAAAAAATCACTGATCACCACCATTACTAGTAAAAAAAAATATATAAAAAAATGCAATAAAACGATCCCTTATTTTGTAAACACCATAACTTTTGCGCAAACCAATCAATAATCGCTTATTGCGATTTTTTACCAAAAATATGTACAAGAATACCTAAACTGAGGAAAAAATGATTTTTATATATTTTTGGGGATATTTATTATAGCAAAATGTAAAAAAATAATGCGTTTTTTTTTTCAAAATTGTCGCTCTTTTTTTGTTTATATTGCAAAAAATAAAAACTGCAGGGGTGATCAAATATCACCAAAAGAAAACTCTGTTTGTGGGAAAAAAAGAACGTCAATTTTGTTTGGGAGCCACGTCGCACGACCGCGCAATTGTCAGTTAAAACGACGCAGTGTCGAATCGCAAAAAGTGGTCTAGTCTTTGGCCTGCAAAATGGTACAGGGCTTAAGTGGTTAAAATACAGAATATTTATTAGACTTGCTGCTGCAGCAGTACTAAAGACGGAATTTTAACTACAGGCAATTTGTTCCTAGCTATAGTCTTACCCCCTATCGCGTCCATAAGAGCTGTGCTAGCATTTATTCTTATGTTACGTATTTTAGGCTGAATTCATGATGAATAAAATCATTTTCTCTAGTAAATGTTCATCATTATACAACTTCTCTCCATTTTAGCTAGTAATATTAAAGTAATGTTAAACCTAAAATGCAAGCATAGAAAAATCAATGAGAGAATATTTTTTAACAGGTGTATGTAGAGTATATAAGAACAGGTTTTATGAAAATGTTAAAATGAATGGATCTTCTAAAGCAAAAAATGTCGTTTGACCTCCTGTATGTAAAACAGTCGCCAGTAATATTTCAAAATATATACAGTATACTGTATATGCAGCGATGTCCGTCCCGGAGAGTAGATATTAGTGTGATGGAGAAGTGATACCCACTGTTGCAAAAACTGAACAATTAAAATTGATAAGGGGAGTGGCTTGCAGTTCACATCAGTAGGGGATGGCAAGAGACCGGCAGAGGACCAGTGGGAACATCTCATCCAGGAACAGTGACAATTTAGGACCTGGATGGGGGTCATAGATGACTTTAGCTCAGGGAGACTATCAGTATGGATTAGAGGATTTTTGTCTGGAATGGGGCTTTAAAGTAGTATTAATTCTTCCACCAAGGAAATTCAAAGCAGAGCTCCACCCAAGAGGGGGAGTTCCGCTTGTTTTCACCCCCTGCTGCCACATTTTGCACTTTTTGGGGGTGAGCGGGTACCTTGTTCTGACAGGTACCCACTCCCACTTCCTGTTCAGATCACTGTGGCGATCCGATCCAGAAGTTTGGCCCCCCTCCTTCCCCAGCAGTCTTCTGGGACACATCACAGGTCCCACAAGACTATGGGGCCATTCACAAGGCGCAGCGCGGCTCGCACAGTAGGACACTGTCTGTGAAAACCCAAAGCTTCACTTCCTGTTTCCCTACCTCACTATGCTGGAGCCTGCACCCGAAGTCAAGTCAACAATCAGTTCGGGTGAGAAAATTACTGGATCCCTGGACAGGTAAGTGTCCTTATATTAAAAGTCAGCAGCTACAGTATTTGTAGCTACTGACTTTTATTTATTTATTTTGGGAAGAGGGGGGGGGGGGGGCTTGGAGTTCCTTTGTTAAGAGTAACTCCACTTTTGTTGAGAAGAAAATATTCCCTGCTGGGTAATCTATGTACAAACTTTATGCAGATTCTTTTGCATTCTGAAGAAAAAACTGTTTGTCTGTGTCCATGTGTAGAGTGAATCTATATGGGAGTGTTTTTCTAATTATCAATCAGCTGCTGCACCTGCAGGGCTCCAATGAGCAAAATTGCAAGGTCTGCATCTATTTAGACATGATTTCCCTTTGGGAGTATTTCACCAAAAATGAGTTTTGTTGCAGGGAATGCTCAAAATCGGTTTATATCTTAGTACATATTGTCTCAGACTTCTGGGAAAATCAGTGAGCCAATCACACAAGCAGGAAATTACATATCTAGGGGGCTATTTGTACACCATCTGTATACACCATCTGTATACACCATCTGTATACAGAACGCCTCCAGTTTGCCATATTGCATTTCACAGAAAACCACAGAGCTGCAGATTGGAAAGGAAAGGTAAGTTTTAATAACATTCAATTCAAAAGACTTGTGTCACAATTGCATACACTATATTATTTATTTTTTGCTATTTTTTTCCCCATGAAAGTGAAGTTACCCTTTAGCATCAATTATTCTTTTAGACTATGGGGTCAATTCACTAATGCCACGTATACACGGTTGGATTTTCTGATGGGAAATGTTCGATGGGAGTTTGTGGTCGGAAATTTCAACTGTGCGTAGGCTCCATCGGACATTTTCCATCGGAATTTCTGTCACACAAAATTTGAGATCTGGATCTCAAATTTTCCAACAACAAAATCCGTTGTTGGAAATTCCGATCGTGTGTACACAATTCCGACTCACAAAGTTCCACACATGCTCGGAATCAAGCAGAAGAGCCACACTGGCTATAGAACTTAAATTATCTTTGCTCATCGTACGTCACCGCGCTCCTGATGTACGGAATTTCTGACAACATTGTGTGACCGTGTGTATGCAAGAAAAGTTTGAGCCAACATCCGTCTGAAAAAATCCTATGGATTTTGTTGTCGGAATGTCCGATTGTGTGTATGTGGCATTAGTGTTGAATACTGCACGAGTTTTTACATGGAAAAAAAAACACCATGCAGTATTTATCTAAATAGCAAAAAATGCCGGCAACATGATTGCTTCTTCTGATAAATATTTATTGGGCTCTAACAGTAGTGCTACATATGAAATTCTAACGCGTTTCGGCTGGAACCTTCCTCACAGCATGAGGAAAACTCTGAACTGAAACACGTTAGCATTTCAAATGTAGCACTACTGTTAGTGCCCAATAAAAATGTATTAGAAGAAGCATTCCTGTGGCCGAGATTTTTAGCTATTTTGATGTTCATGGGACATAACAAGCCTGAGCACCGATATTCAGCTCATTACTCTTCATTTATACAGTAGAGCTTGGGTGAGTTTTTGTCTATATCAGTATATATCTAAAAAGTGGAAAATTCACTAAAAACATGCTTTGCCGCTGTGACTTACCCCGCAAAGCACTTTGTCCTCATGCTGATGAGGACAAGAGCCTCTTACCCACAACCCTGGCCTGGTGGCTGTGGGGTGTGTGAGTGGGGAATTTTCAGAATTTGGAAGCCCCCTTTAACAATAAGGGGGCCCCCTGATATCATAGCCCTCATGTGAATGAGTCAGGGGTACATAGTACCCATATTCACACCAACAAAAGAATGTAACCTAGAAATAGAGACACCCAAACACTTGACAAGTCCTTTATTAACCAGTTTGGCTCTTTTTTTTATTTTTTGCACACATGCAAAAATCTGTATTTTTGGCTATAAACGTACTAAAAAGCCCCCAGAACATAATATATTTTCTGAAAACAGAGACCCTGCAGAATACAAAGATACAGTAGTAGTTTCAATTTATATTTATCTTTGCACGATATTTGCACAACTGTTTATCAAGCATACATTTTCATGAATAAAAATTAATAAAATGAATTTTAGTGCAAACACACACAATATAATACCTAATATTTTTGGGGTAAAATATAAAAGATGGGGTTGTATCAAGTAAATAGATACCCAACATGTCAAGTCATAAAATTGCATGCACCTGCAATACCGTGGAAAAGTACAGTACCCACAAATCCCCATATGTGACACATAAAAGCCTTTACTGTGCTAATCGGTTTAGAGTTAAAGGAGAAGTTTTGGCAGCGGCGGCCGGTCCATAAGGGGCGAAGGAGCACCGCCTCCTAATCTCCTAAAATCCTAATTAGAACCTGAGGTTCTAATTGGCTTCAAAAAGGTTGGGCTCGGGGCACAGTGCCACGTACATGTGACATTAGCGAATCGATATTTGCTATTGGCTTCTCCTCCTGGCCAATCGGGACAGGAGGCGGATCTTAAGACCTGATTAGCCAGGAGAAGATGCCGGTGAAGCTATGACCTGGATAGGATAAGTGCGGACCTGCCGTCCCCCTGCCCCCCAAAAATGGAACATCAACCACTGCTGTATTCCACCAGCTCTAAGCCCAAGAACTGAGCAATCACTTGACCACTGATTGCTCGGTTCTCGGCTTACTATGAGCAGGGAGCAGTGACTAGTGATGGACGAACGTTTCGCCCGGCGGTCGTTTCGCGGCGAATTTCCGACATTCGCGGTCCGCACGTTCGAACGCCTTTTTCCGTCGTTCGCCGCGGCGGACTTACGTGTTTAATGTATACAAGAACTTTAACCTTTGGTGACACGTTTATCATGTGATACAGGACAGCCAATTGAGACATGACAGCACATGGACACTTGGACATTCCCCCTAACCTATAAATACACCCGATCCGGTGGCCATTTTACATTCTTTCTTCTGTTACGATAGGGACAGGTTCCTGTGTGGAGTAGGGAGAGATAAACCACTAGCTATTTGGTACACAAAAGTTCTTTTCAGGACTGGTATAGGTGTTAGGTGTTGATAGGTTTGCTGTGCTGCTGATTCTTGCAGCAGCCTGAGTGTCTTTTGTTAGTTTAGAGAAAGGGAAAGGACGGTGTATGCTACAGGGACAGCCAGATTAGTCTTTCATCATCATCATCATCATCATCATCATTAGCTGTTACTATCAAGGTCCACAAAAGAGCTGTTCCAGTAACCACTAATCGTTCTCTTTTTTTGCCAATTTGTATAGGGACAGGAAGGAAGCAGTGTTGTCAGGCAGTGAGGGTAATTTTAAAGACTTGCTGTTATTATTAGTTCCACAAAGGTTCTTTTCAGGACTGGTATCAGTGGTACAGTAATAGGCTTGTACATGTATAATATTCTTTCTTCCAAATATAGAAAGGATATTATACTTGACTGCTGCCCTTCTGCTGCAGTCTGCTAAACATTCACAACTCACTTGTTCCACAAAAGTTCTTATAAGGACTGGTAACTTGGTATAGGGTGCTACGGTACATAGGCTTGAGTGCGGTACAGTCTGCTGTTCTGTAAGGACCGCTATCGGTCCACAATAGATAGGGTTGACGTGCACCACTGCTGACCGCTGCCCTATACTGCAGCAGTCCTTCAGCGGTATAGGGACTGACGTACAGTCTGCTAATCACTAACACACAACCTGCTTGTTCCACAAAAGTTCTTATAAGGACTGGTAACTTGGTATAGGGTGCTACGGTACATAGGCTTGAGTGCGGTACAGTCTGCTGTTCTGTAAGGACCGCTATCGGTCCACAATAGATAGGGTTGACGTGCACCACTGCTGACCGCTGCCCTATACTGCAGCAGTCCTTCAGCGGTATAGGGACTGACGTACAGTCTGCTAATCACTAACACACAACCTGCTTGTTCCACAAAAGTTCTTATAAGGACTGGTAACTTGGTATAGGGTGCTACGGTACATAGGCTTGAGTGCGGTACAGTCTGCTGTTCTGTAAGGACCGCTATCGGTCCACAATAGATAGGGTTGACGTGCACCACTGCTGACCGCTGCCCTATACTGCAGCAGTCCTTCAGCGGTATAGGGACTGACGTACAGTCTGCTAAACACTAATACACAACCTGCTTGGTCCACAAAAGTTCTTATAAGGACTGGTAACTTGGTATAGGGTGCTACGGTACATAGGCTTGAGTGCGGTACAGTCTGCTGTTCTGTAAGGACCGCTATCGGTCCACAATAGATAGGGTTGACGTGCACCACTGCTGACCGCTGCCCTATACTGCAGCAGTCCTTCAGCGGTATAGGGACTGACGTACAGTCTGCTAAACACTAATACACAACCTGCTTGGTCCACAAAAGTTCTTATAAGGACTGGTAACTTGGTATAGGGTGCTACGGTACATAGGCTTGAGTGCGGTACAGTCTGCTGTTCTGTAAGGACCGCTATCGGTCCACAATAGATAGGGTTGACGTGCACCACTGCTGACCGCTGCCCTATACTGCAGCAGTCCTTTAGCGGTATAGGGACTGACGTACAGTCTGCTAAACACTAATACACAACCTGCTTGGTCCACAAAAGTTCTTATAAGGACTGGTAACTTGGTATAGGGTGCTACGGTACATAGGCTTGAGTGCGGTACAGTCTGCTGTTCTGTAAGGACCGCTATCGGTCCACAATAGATAGGGTTGACGTGCACCACTGCTGACCGCTGCCCTATACTGCAGCAGTCCTTCAGCGGTATAGGGACTGACGTACAGTCTGCTAAACACTAATACACAACCTGCTTGGTCCACAAAAGTTCTTATAAGGACTGGTAACTTGGTATAGGGTGCTACGGTACATAGGCTTGAGTGCGGTACAGTCTGCTGTTCTGTAAGGACCGCTATCGGTCCACAATAGATAGGGTTGACGTGCACCACTGCTGACCGCTGCCCTATACTGCAGCAGTCCTTCAGCGGTATAGGGACTGACGTACAGTCTGCTAAACACTAATACACAACCTGCTTGGTCCACAAAAGTTCTTATAAGGACTGGTAACTTGGTATAGGGTGCTACGGTACATAGGCTTGAGTGCGGTACAGTCTGCTGTTCTGTAAGGACCGCTATAGGTCCACAATAGATAGGGTTGACGTGCACCACTGCTGACCGCTGCCCTATACTGCAGCAGTCCTTCAGCGGTATAGGGACTGACGTACAGTCTGCTCACTTCCTTGACCCAAAAAAGCACACCGTACTATATGCCCCTACCCTCCTCTTTGAAGAGGTTGAGCGGTGTCATATTTCTACTGGGGCTGCTTATGATATCCCTGTGCTGTGCTGACTTCCTCCTGGGGGTTCTTATTATGAAGGGATCACACTATCCCTGTGCTGTGCTGACTTCCTCCTGGGGGTTCTTATTATGAGGGGATCACACCATCCCTGTGCTGTGCTGACTTCCTCCTGGGGCTGCTTACGGTGCTGCTGTCAGTGCTGTATGTCACGGTGCTGCTGTCAGCGCTGTATGTCACGGTGCTGCTGTCAGCGCTGTATGTCACGGTGCTGCTGTCAGCGCTGTATGTCACGGTGCTGCTGTCAGCGCTGTATGTCACGGTGCTGCTGTCAGCGCTGTATGTCACGGTGCTGCTGTCAGCGCTGTATGTCACGGTGCTGCTGTCAGCGCTGTATGTCACGGTGCTGCTGTCAGTGCTCTGTATTACGGTGCTGCTGTCAGATGCCTCTATCACGGTGCATGTGTCATTCCGGTATGTCACACTGCTGGTGATCATCTCCTGCACCCTCTTCTTTGCCTACCCTGGTCCCTGACCTTCCCTCTCCTCCATTGCCTTCATTAGCTCCATAGTCCTGAATTGTTAGAACAATTTCCCAAATAAAATAAAAATGCTTGTAGTTATCGATCCCAAATTCACCTCATACATGTATTATGTCATTGTCCAGATGGTGGGACTACGTTTTACCCCCTAATAATTACCACGTGGCCGCAAATTCGACATGAAGGTTTGCAAAGTTCGCCTCCCACTGAAGTCAATGGGGCCCGCGGCGAACGTTCGGTTTCGCGAACGTTTGGGTCCGTTCGCATTTCGCTTTCGCGAAACGTCCCGTCGGAAGTTCGTCCATCACTAGCAGTGACTGTCACCGCTCTCCACTCTGTTCCTCCAGTGCTCACTAGAGTACTGGAGAGCGGGCAATCACAGCTGGCTTTGGCTCTCAGCCCAGTTCTGAGAGCTGAAGCCAGCTGTCAATCAAGCAGCTGGGTGGATCCCAACAATATGGCTGGGATCCTTACAGCTCTGTGATGACTTTAGCCTGCTAATAGATGACTCTGGGTAATAGGAGAGCAGAAATAATTGCACTCCTATGACCCAGAAGAGAAGTATGACCAAAAAATAAAAACCCAGCAGTGATTAAAAAAAGCTCTGTCTCAAAAAAAATCGTATGGGTACAGTGTTGTATGACCGTGCAATTGTCATTCAAAGTGTGACAGCGCTGAAAGCTGAAAAGTGGCCTGGGCAGGAAGGGGGTAAGAGCGGCCGGAATTGAAGTGGTTAAGATAGCAACTAGGTGAAAATGAAGAACAAATTGTACTTATCATAATTTCTTTATTTTCAAAAATCTTTTAAAAACATTACATCTTAAAAAAACTTACCAAGCCCCTTAGTAAATACTTCGGACTGTCTACTTTCCAAAAAAATACTTATTTGGGGGGTATTTGTACTGTCCTGGCATTTTAGGACCTCAAGAATTGAGATCAATTTTCATTTATACACTATATTGTCAAAGTATTGGAACACCTGCCTTTACACCCACATGAACTTTAATGGCATGCCAGTCTTAGTCTGTAGGGTTCAATATTGAGTTGGCCCACCCTTTGCAGCTATAACAGCTTCAACTCTTCTGGGAAGGCCGTCCGCACGGTTTAGGAGTGTGTCTATGGGAATGTTTGACTATTCTTCCAGAAGCATATTTGTGAGGTCAGGCACTGAACGTTACGTCCCCTCCCCTCCCGCCGCTGCCCTGTGCTTCTGCTGGCTCGACCGTGCTATCGGCGAGCCAGAGAATGAATCGGCCAGCTCTGGAAGTTTACCATAGAGCTGACCAAGGACCAGATGGTCCCTGGTCATCTCTATGACCTTCAGAGGCCAGGCGTGACGTTATGACGTCACATCCGGACTCGGCAGGTTTAAATACTGCCGTTCTTTTACCCAGAAAGGCTGAGATCGCTTTTTTTATTTTATTTTTTATCTCAGACTTTCCAGTATAGAGTAGAGATGTGGGGACTCTCTGTCACGCAGAAGCAAACACATACGTAAGCCGATCCCACTTATGCAAACGGAGTTCAAACCACACATGTGCAGTATCACCGCGAACATCAGTGCGAGAACAATAATTCTAGCCCAAGACCTTCACTGTAACTTTAGAGAGGAGTTCCCCTTAGAAAAAAAAAAATTAAAAGTCAGCAGCTACAAATACTGCAACTGCTGACTTTTAATATTTGGCACTTACCTGTCCCAGGGTCCAACGATGCGGGGGAATGAAGCCCCGCTCGTTCCCCCCTCCGCTCGGCGGTGCCGGCTTTCTAACTGTGGACACCCGGCTGTGGCTTTACAGCCGGGCACCCAGTGCACATGTGCGAGCGGCGCGCGCTCCGTGATTGGCCGCACAGTCACCTGGGACCCAGATGACTGACAGAAGGGAGGGGGCAGAGCTGAGCCCTTCCTGTGCCGAGGGGAAGTGCACCAGTCCAGGCACTGAAGTAGGCAGACTACGAGGGACCCCCTAGCAACGGGCATTTAGAGGTGAGTTAAAAAAAATATCCACATTTTTTAGGAATTTTGATGATTTTTTATTTTTTTTTATGTGCAACACCACTTTAAAGAGGGATTCCACCAAAAAAAAAAAAATATTAAAAGCCAGCAGCTATAAATACTACAGCTGCTGACTTTTAATAAATGGACACTCACCTGTCCCGGGTTCCAGGGATGCCGGCAGCCGAGGCCGATCGATCGCTCGGCTCTCGACTGCTGCCGCCACCATTCTAGGTGAGGGAATCAGGAAGTGAAGCGAATCGGCTTCACTTCCCGGTTCCCTACTGCGCATGCGCGAGCCGCGACGCGCAATAGGAAATCTCCGCGCTGTCACTGGGACCCGTGTGTGTCCCAGCAGACAGTGCGGCAGGGCAGGAAATGGCGTAGACTCCCACGGGAGTCTATGCCCGGAAGTGGGTGAAAATACCTGTCTTTGACAGGTATCTCCACCCCCCCTCCCCCCTGAAAGGTGTCAATTGTGACACCGGAGGGGGGGGGGGAGGGATCCGATCAGCGGAGGTTCCACTTTAGGGTGGAATCCCGCTTTAAGTATGTAACCTGTAAATATTTTTAAAGGATAGCCTATGGAGAAGTACTGAAATTTGGCGCCATTCCCCAAGTGTGTGCAATTTTAAAGTGTTAGGTTTCTATCTACTCAGCGTAACATCATCTTTCACATTATACAAACAAAACGGGCTAACTTTAAGTTTTTTTTTTTAATTCATGAATGTTTTTTCCAAAAAAAAAAAACATTTGAAAAATTATGCGTGCCATAAAAAGTTGCTATGGCCGCCATTTTATTCTCTAGGGTCTGATAGAAATATATATATATATATATATATATATATATATATATATATATATATATTATGTTTGGGGGCTCTGAGTAATTTTATAGCAAAAGAATGATGATTTATAAGAGAATTGTCCGAATTGGTCCGGGCTGGGAATGGTTAAAATGCCATCATTGGAGCAGAGCCATTTATTATATCAGATGTCTCTGTGAGGTGAATTATAACACGATGACTTCTCCCCTCACTGTGTGTGTAAAACTATGAGGGAGGACTTTCCCGCTGTGACTGGCACCTGCCTCAGGTAAGCGCAGGCACACGCCCACTCGCTGTGGAAGCCACCAATCAGCATTTTGCCCTGGCGCGCCGCATCCAATCGGCGTGACTTTCGGAGCAAGCTAAAGGCTGGAGCCGGCGGGACAAGATGGCGCCGCAGATTCTGTGGCGGCCGGGGTCTAGTCTCCAGGGAGCTGCGGCTGGTCAGGCCGGTGGCGAGTCGGTGTTCGGTCCCTGGAGAGTGAACAGAGAACGGCTCACAAGGAGCATCCTCAGGGGTGCAGGGAGCCCCGGGCCACAGCCGGGCGGAGGCAGCGCTCTGCGACAGGTGAATGTGCCGACGTCAGCATTAACTCTCCCCAGGCTGGAAAATAATGAGCGCCATGATCCGTCCCTGGGTCACATGGAGTTGGTTTGGAACCTTTGATGGTTTAATGAATAAAATGTACTTATAGCTGTTTATATTTACTGCCTGAATGTGACCTGGCCTAAAATGTGACAGGCCCCCCCCCTCCACACTGCACCCCCCCCTCCACTGTGTCTCCCCCTCACACGGCACCCCCCTCCACCGCATCTCCCTCAAACTGTGCCCCCCTCCACCGTGTCTCTCTCACACACACACACACACACACTGGGTCCCCCTCCACCTCGTCCCTCACTCACACCGTGTCCCCCCCCTCACACTGCGCCCACCTTCACCGCGTCCTCCCACACAGCCCTCACACCATGTCCCCCTTCACCGTATACCCCACACACCGCGTCCCTCCCACACTGCGCCCCCTTCCACCGTGTCCTCCTCACACCGCACTCCCCACACTGTACCCCTCTCCATCGCATCCCCCTCCACTGCACCCCCCCACACAGCCCCCCCTCACAACTATGTCAGCCCCACACTGCGTTGTCCCACCTGCACCGCTGCGTCCCACACCGTGCCCCCCTTTAAACCCGTACACATATTGTTATGCAGGTTCTGAGGCAAATTTAATGCAGATAAGGCATTAAGTGACTTTAATTACCACCTTAATCAGCCACAGAACCTGTGTAATTAATGTGTGTTCAGGTTTTAAGGGATGAGGTGGCAATCCTGACTGCGCCCCCTCACACGCCACCCCCACACCCCGTCCCCCCCACTCACCCCAACGATTATCGCTAACCATAACTCTAACAACTACTGCTTGCTCTTACTCTAAGCCCCCGTACACACAGTCGGACATTCCGACAACAAAATCCATCGGATTTTGTCCGAAACTGGTGTTGCGCACACACGGCTGGACAAAGTTGTTGGAAAATCCGATCGTTCGGAACGTGATGACGTTCGTTCATTGCGTCGGGACTACATTCAGGCTAGTAGCCAATAGCTTTGGTCTCGTAATTTGATCTGCGCATGCGTGGCACTTTGTCCGATCGGAATTCTCTACAAACGATCGGAAAAAGTCAGATCGGATTTTGTTGTTGTAAAATTTGAGGTCCTGCTCTCAATTTTTTTCCGTCGGAAATAGTCCGATAGAGTCCACACATGATCGGATTTTTCAACAATATAATCCGTTCGGACCTTTTCCATTGGAATTTCCGACCGTGTATACGGGGCATAATGATTACCGCTAACATTTATGATTACCTCTAACTCTAGCCCTTAACCCCAGCATGCGACTTTGGACACTTAAAGGGGTTGTAAAGGTAAATGTTTTTTCACCTTAATGCATTCTATGCATTAAGGTGAAAAAACATCTGACACTGCCGGCGCTCCCAGTCCCCCCGTTTTACTTACCTGACCCCTCGAAAATCCCGCGCTCACCCCTGCCGTCCTCTTCGCCGCTCAGCCTGGCCGCTGATTGGCTGGAGTGGATGGATTGAAAGCGGCGCAGCCATTGGCTCGCGCTGCTGTCAATCACATCCAATGACGCAGCGCGCCGGGGGCGGGGCCTTGTGATACAGCGAGCGGCTATAGCCGCCGGCTGTATCACGGGAGCGCGCCCGCAGGTGCTTCTCACCAATGCGAGGGAGCTCGCATGAACGTGAGAAGCACCTGTGGGAAGAAGCAGAGACAGCCGCCGAGGGACCCCAGAAGAGCAGGTTCGGGGCCACTCTGTGCAAAATGAGTGGCACAGTGGAGGTAAGTATAACATGTTTGTTATTTTAAAAAAATAAAAAATTTGACTTTACAATCCCTTTAAATGTTCCTGCACTACTTTGATGTGACTTGAGTGCCAAAGAGTGTAGTCGCACTCCATGAACAAAACTGTCATACTTCTCTATTAGCCGAAAAAAAAAAAAAAGTGTGTTAAAAAAAAAAAAAAAAATGCACCGCAAAACACGCAGGAAAACGCATCAATCGCAACACGCAAAGGTGTGAACCTATCCTTACTGTGAGAAGAGATAGAAAGAGAACGCATGGGAAGGGGGTTTGGGTCGGCAGTCTTAGCAACATGGCCCCCTCTGGGAGATTTTTAGTCAGACATACAGTACAGTATAGGCCCACACCGAGAGCAAGGGCATTATTCAACTTCCATAAAAGTTACACCCTTTGAAGGAAAGAGGGGGATATCTGGACTTTGTATGAAGCACACCACCAGAATCAAACAAATCAATTAGCACACACACACACACACACACACACACACTTTTCATGATATGTAAAAATTATATTGGATGTGAACCCAAACATCCATATGGACATGATTGATAGTACACATAATATTGTAAAAAGTGATTCAAAAGTAATCTCTAAGTAAAGACATAATGGCTGTGACAATGTATCAGTAGAAATCTCTACGCGTTTCATGGATGACCTCCACTTGTCAGGAGCAGATGCAAGTTAGCTGTGTCTGAAATGAGATATAACTGCCAAATAATATAATAGATAGAATAGCAGGAAGAGGGGGAACAATAACTTAATCCCAACACTCTTGCCTATGAGTAGGCTAAAAGAATCAAAAACATAGGTGATATTCATGACTGGAGGCACTATGGAAACATCAGCTCTGGGAACTGAGGAGGTGGTAACTGCGGCAGCACGGCGGTAAATATACAGCAGAAATTGAGCATCAGGAGGGGTATGATCCCAAATCAACAGGGGTGATTGTAGTGAGTTCTGGGTAGCTGCCCATAGGGCTTCTGTGAAAAGATTGTGTATCATTGTAATGACTACACAGCTGATAATTGGGGAAAATAGGAAAGCCATAGCCAGATAGAGGCTAAAAGAGATGAGAGATGAAAACCAAAACCTCAAGTGAAAAGTAGAAGGATGTGAGAGTCTCACCATACAATAAGTGATTAAGACAGAAAATAGCACAACAGGGTGTGGTATAAATACCCGCCATACTGCCGCAGGACCTCACCAACGTCATGCTGCGTGCTGATGGGAAGGTGGTGCCAGTGCACAAGCGACCATTGATGCCCTGCATTGGATGCCCAAACCCTTCCTCATGGCGCATGCAGATAGAAAAACAGCGCCAGCCTGTGACATCACGATTAACGTCAAGGGTACGGCTTGTGGGCGTGGCGTCGATGCGCAGCGAGAGCTAGCCTGTCTCAAGTGACTGAATATTGGGAGAGGAGGGGAGGGCCCCGGGGCGCGACGCAGTTCCCGGAGGTGACGCAAACATACCGCACACCCCCAGCAACGCAAAACAGAGTGGATATATCCTACCATAATTCATATATGTAATATTAGCAGATGTATGACACAGACTGAACTGATCATAGTACCATACAGCGGTGTGTGCTTCCATCCCTTTATTTGAAATGCATTTAGAAATATAACCCCCCCTCTCTTCTTTCTTCACATGATGCGGGGGTGGAGACATAAGAACTTTTCATGGTCGTCTCACATAAAGTCCCAATATTTTATTTTTCTAAAAGCTACACCCTTTGTTTTTATCTATAGATGCCCCTTACCTGTATAAGCAGCTTTTTAGTAAAGGTGAAACTAACCCTTTAGAGAGTTGGGTCACCCTTGCCTAAAAAACTGCCTATACAGGTAAGAGGCGTCTGTAGATTAAAAAAAAAAAAAAAAAACTTTGAAACTTTGACAAAAGTTGAATAATGCCCTTGCTATCAGTGTAGACCTTTTACTTACCTCCTGAAGCCTGACTGGAATAATCCCAGGATGTTGCTAAGTGAGGCCTAGTCACCACTGCTCACCTTCCCCATCACAGGAGTGAGCTCTCAAATGCTGAGCTCATGCATCAGGGAGAAGAGTGCATGTGAGGGGGTTTGATGGGGGAGGTGAGCAGTGATGACTAGGTCTCACTTAGCAGCTTCAGGAGGTATGTAAATGGCCTACATCTATAGCAAGGGTATTATTTGGCTTTAGTCAGAGCTACACAGTTTGTTTCTATCTAAGAACACCACAGAAAACATGCAACAATTCCATTGGGGGATGCCCCCTTGGACTTTATCAATGGCAGAATAAAGGATGTATATAGGTCAAATAATTAAAAGGCATAACAATGCCAACTTTATTAATATACAAAAAATAGAAACAGTGCATATAGCATACAAATATATTTGACAATCATAAATTGTAACAGTACATCAATGAATGAGCATATATTTAAGGTAACATGAAATAACCCAAACTTGCAATTCCAAAGTGCCACCCAAAACAATAAGATCAGCAGATTGGATATTCAACCATAAACCCAACATGTTGTGCATTTTCCTTCTTCAGGGGTGGTCTATTATGGAACAAAGTTGGGATATTATTTTCTTATCTGTAATGTGAATATGAAAAAATATATAGTGGTGGAAGCATTTTGATATATGGAACAACATCAAAAAACGCACAATCTATTGTAAAGCAATTTCAAACCCAAAAGTACTCACATCAGACTCATTGAAAACAGTAAAAACAGCAATACAGAGACACAGTAGATGCTGGTCGCACGACTCCTCACATCCATACAGTGCAGATGGTAACACACACATCCATAGCTCGGGTGTCAAATTGCATCCACAAAAGACACCTGATAAATACCACAAAAAGAGTTTGTGTTGTAAAAATAATCATACATGAAAAACAAAAAAGAGAGAGAAATCCCTATTTTAGCCTAAGTACACAATTGTGTGGGTATATAGTATACACTTTACAGGTCCCAAAAAACTGCGGCCCATTCACAAAGTGCAGGGTGCGTCACACATACGCAGTAGGAAACAGACTTCAAAGCCGCGTTTCGCTCCGCCCCCCCCCCCCCCGGAGCTTAGTCATAGGGATCCCTTAATCAAGATGGTGGCGCAAGCAGCAGATCGCTGCTTACTTAATACTAGACTAACTTAGGCTGGATTCACACCTATGCATTTTTGGTGCTTTTTACAGTTTTGCACTACAGTCCATTTACCATGGTTTCCTATGGAACACATTTTTTAGTGCAAATCTGCAAAATGCAAAAAGCACAAAAAATGCATAGGTGGGAATCAGGCCTTAGTATAGTATTTGTAGCTGCTGACTTTTTTTTGTTGAGAGGTTTGATGGGGGACTGGAGCTCTTCTTTAATGGCATCCCAAATGAGACAAAGTCATGCAGCTGAAAAAGACACATGAGCTGCTTTTTCACTTGTAGGGCAGCTTATGAAAATGATGGCAATGCATATCATAGTGTGAATAGGACCGGACCTAGGAATGTTTTCATAGTTTCACAATCATCCTGTGTGCCTTCTCACTGGAAGACACCCAACATTATCCAACTCTTTTTCCTCCCAAGCTTTAATGTCCCTGGCCCACCCCTTTCTTTGGTCGAATTTGAGTTCTTTCAATCATGGAGGCTCAGCATCACATAAGGGAATTCCCTAGGGGAGTCCCTTACCTGCAAATACATCCTTGCTAGGTTTGCCTGCTGCATTGCGGCAGAGAGCTCTTGAGAGGAGTACCAAGGCAGGGTGCTGGGATGTTTTTAGAAAGCTGTGCTCATCACCCTGCTGGCCCCTCCCACCAGCCATAATTTATCTGCATTACATAGAGAAGCACAGAGATCCAGTGATGTCATCACAGGGTCTAAAATAAGGTAAGATCTAATTTTTGTGGGGGGTGGAGAGAAGGAACCAGAGAAGGCAGAACATAAGCAGATTACAATTCAGCTGTAAGTTTCCTTATATTTTTATCCTCACAGGTAGTGATGGACGAACTTCCGACGGGACGTTTCGCGAAAGCGAAATGCGAACGGACCCAAACGTTCGCGAAACCGAACGTTCGCCGCGGGCCCCATTGACTTCAATGGGAGGCGAACTTTGCAAACCTTCATGTCGAATTTGCGGCCACGTGGTAATTATTAGGGGGTAAAACGTAGTCCCACCATCTGGACAATGACATAATACATGTATGAGGTGAATTTGGGATCGATAACTACAAGCATTTTTATTTTATTTGGGAAATTGTTCTAACAATTCAGGACTATGGAGCTAATGAAGGCAATGGAGGAGAGGGAAGGTCAGGGACCAGGGTAGGCAAAGAAGAGGGTGCAGGAGATGATCACCAGCAGCGTGACATACCGGAATGACACATGCACCGTGATAGAGGCATCTGACAGCAGCACCGTAATACAGAGCACTGACAGCAGCACCGTGACATACAGCGCTGACAGCAGCACCGTGACATACAGCGCTGACAGCAGCACCGTGACATACAGCGCTGACAGCAGCACCGTGACATACAGCGCTGACAGCAGCACCGTGACATACAGCGCTGACAGCAGCACCGTGACATACAGCGCTGACAGCAGCACCGTGACATACAGCGCTGACAGCAGCACCGTGACATACAGCACTGACAGCAGCACCGTAAGCAGCCCCAGGAGGAAGTCAGCACAGCACAGGGATGGTGTGATCCCCTCATAATAAGAACCCCCAGGAGGAAGTCAGCACAGCACAGGGATAGTGTGATCCCTTCATAATAAGAACCCCCAGGAGGAAGTCAGCACAGCACAGGGATATCATAAGCAGCCCCAGTAGAAATATGACACCGCTCAACCTCTTCAAAGAGGAGGGTAGGGGCATATAGTACGGTGTGCTTTTTTGGGTCAAGGAAGTGAGCAGACTGTACGTCAGTCCCTATACCGCTGAAGGACTGCTGCAGTATAGGGCAGCGGTCAGCAGTGGTGCACGTCAACCCTATCTATTGTGGACCTATAGCGGTCCTTACAGAACAGCAGACTGTACCGCACTCAAGCCTATGTACCGTAGCACCCTATACCAAGTTACCAGTCCTTATAAGAACTTTTGTGGACCAAGCAGGTTGTGTATTAGTGTTTAGCAGACTGTACGTCAGTCCCTATACCGCTGAAGGACTGCTGCAGTATAGGGCAGCGGTCAGCAGTGGTGCACGTCAACCCTATCTATTGTGGACCGATAGCGGTCCTTACAGAACAGCAGACTGTACCGCACTCAAGCCTATGTACCGTAGCACCCTATACCAAGTTACCAGTCCTTATAAGAACTTTTGTGGACCAAGCAGGTTGTGTATTAGTGTTTAGCAGACTGTACGTCAGTCCCTATACCGCTGAAGGACTGCTGCAGTATAGGGCAGCGGTCAGCAGTGGTGCACGTCAACCCTATCTATTGTGGACCGATAGCGGTCCTTACAGAACAGCAGACTGTACCGCACTCAAGCCTATGTACCGTAGCACCCTATACCAAGTTACCAGTCCTTATAAGAACTTTTGTGGACCAAGCAGGTTGTGTATTAGTGTTTAGCAGACTGTACGTCAGTCCCTATACCGCTGAAGGACTGCTGCAGTATAGGGCAGCGGTCAGCAGTGGTGCACGTCAACCCTATCTATTGTGGACCGATAGCGGTCCTTACAGAACAGCAGACTGTACCGCACTCAAGCCTATGTACCGTAGCACCCTATACCAAGTTACCAGTCCTTATAAGAACTTTTGTGGACCAAGCAGGTTGTGTATTAGTGTTTAGCAGACTGTACGTCAGTCCCTATACCGCTGAAGGACTGCTGCAGTATAGGGCAGCGGTCAGCAGTGGTGCACGTCAACCCTATCTATTGTGGACCGATAGCGGTCCTTACAGAACAGCAGACTGTACCGCACTCAAGCCTATGTACCGTAGCACCCTATACCAAGTTACCAGTCCTTATAAGAACTTTTGTGGACCAAGCAGGTTGTGTATTAGTGTTTAGCAGACTGTACGTCAGTCCCTATACCGCTGAAGGACTGCTGCAGTATAGGGCAGCGGTCAGCAGTGGTGCACGTCAACCCTATCTATTGTGGACCGATAGCGGTCCTTACAGAACAGCAGACTGTACCGCACTCAAGCCTATGTACCGTAGCACCCTATACCAAGTTACCAGTCCTTATAAGAACTTTTGTGGACCAAGCAGGTTGTGTATTAGTGTTTAGCAGACTGTACGTCAGTCCCTATACCGCTGAAGGACTGCTGCAGTATAGGGCAGCGGTCAGCAGTGGTGCACGTCAACCCTATCTATTGTGGACCGATAGCGGTCCTTACAGAACAGCAGACTGTACCGCACTCAAGCCTATGTACCGTAGCACCCTATACCAAGTTACCAGTCCTTATAAGAACTTTTGTGGAACAAGCAGGTTGTGTGTTAGTGATTAGCAGACTGTACGTCAGTCCCTATACCGCTGAAGGACTGCTGCAGTATAGGGCAGCGGTCAGCAGTGGTGCACGTCAACCCTATCTATTGTGGACCGATAGCGGTCCTTACAGAACAGCAGACTGTACCGCACTCAAGCCTATGTACCGTAGCACCCTATACCAAGTTACCAGTCCTTATAAGAACTTTTGTGGAACAAGTGAGTTGTGAATGTTTAGCAGACTGCAGCAGAAGGGCAGCAGTCAAGTATAATATCCTTTCTATATTTGGAAGAAAGAATATTATACATGTACAAGCCTATTACTGTACCACTGATACCAGTCCTGAAAAGAACCTTTGTGGAACTAATAATAACAGCAAGTCTTTAAAATTACCCTCACTGCCTGACAACACTGCTTCCTTCCTGTCCCTATACAAATTGGCAAAAAAAGAGAACGATTAGTGGTTACTGGAACAGCTCTTTTGTGGACCTTGATAGTAACAGCTAATGATGATGATGATGATGATGATGATGAAAGACTAATCTGGCTGTCCCTGTAGCATACACCGTCCTTTCCCTTTCTCTAAACTAACAAAAGACACTCAGGCTGCTGCAAGAATCAGCAGCACAGCAAACCTATCAACACCTAACACCTATACCAGTCCTGAAAAGAACTTTTGTGTACCAAATAGCTAGTGGTTTATCTCTCCCTACTCCACACAGGAACCTGTCCCTATCGTAACAGAAGAAAGAATGTAAAATGGCCACCGGATCGGGTGTATTTATAGGTTAGGGGGAATGTCCAAGTGTCCATGTGCTGTCATGTCTCAATTGGCTGTCCTGTATCACATGATAAACGTGTCACCAAAGGTTAAAGTTCTTGTATACATTAAACACGTAAGTCCGCCGCGGCGAACGACGGAAAAAGGCGTTCGAACGTGCGGACCGCGAATGTCGGAAATTCGCCGCGAAACGACCGCCGGGCGAAACGTTCGTCCATCACTACTCACAGGTTCATTTAAGCGTACACACTAATGCTTGTGTTCAGAGGCTAGAACGGGTGTTTGCTTTCAATGGTTGTTTATACAAGCCCCGGAGACCCAATAAGTCTAAAATACTTTTTGCCTTCTGTAACAGAGCTACTTATTTTTTGCATTTATCAGCAAGTTAAAGTTGGCAGTTCTATTCAAGTTTTTTTTTCATAGTTTCCAGGGAATAGAGCAAGCCCTGGAAATTTGCCACCGCTTAGTGAGTGCTCTAAGGAAGTCTCCGGTGTAAAAGATGTGAATGTATTCATCCTAATACAAATGAGGCTGAGTTAAGCCTT
The DNA here is from genome assembly GCF_037356315.1 of Lithobates pipiens. Classification (NCBI taxonomy): domain Eukaryota; kingdom Metazoa; phylum Chordata; class Amphibia; order Anura; family Ranidae; genus Lithobates; species Lithobates pipiens. Next base: position 74,617,907 of record NW_027507785.1, on the reverse strand, counting down.
TTCACCTTTAACTTTCATGCATGTGTTTTTCAAAATTGCTAAATGATATAGTACTTTAGAACAATTTTCCTCCACTTTTCACTCTGACAAGGTCACATTTCAGATGGGAACAATATTGCATGCATTAGAATATCAAGGCGGATGTGTTTTGTGAGGTGTGGCTGTGCATTTTCAATGGGGATCTGTTCCAGCACAGGCAGAACAATACAATTGATTTCAGGCAGTATTGTTGGCATTATTGGGTGACCTTACTGATACAGAGAAGTGACATAAAGAATGAAAAATGTGAACTTGACAATGATGTATAACTATATATTTAAACTTATTTGATTAGCACAAAATGGGCTTTTAATCTAATTTATTTTCTTGAAAATATCCTTTTTCTCTACTTGAATGATTTATGTGTATATAAACTCTTATGCCACGTACACACGAGTGGAATTTGTGTGGGAAAAATCTTGGATGGCTTTTTTGACGGAATTCTGCTCAAGCTTGGCTTGCATACACACAGCCACACAAAAGTTCTCTGAACTTTCGACCACTAAGAACGCGGTGACGTACAACACTACGACGAGCCAAGAAAATTAAGTTCAATGCTTCCAAGCATGCGTCAAATTGTTTCCCAGAATGCGTAGGCATTTTGCACGACGGAATTGCTATAAACAATCAGAATTTCCGATCGTAACTTTTTTCCGTCGGAAAAATAGAGAACCTGCTCTCAGTCTTTTACTGGCGGAAATTCCGCCAGCAAAAGTCCGATGGCGCATACACACGGTCGGAATTTCTGACCAAAAGCTCACATCGAACTTTTGCTGGCGGAATTTCCGATCGTGTGTACGGGGCATTAGACACATCTATCCATTTTTTTTTGGTGCGTTTTCAGTTTTACAGAAACACACTACAGTCCAATTAGCATGGTTTCCTATGGGTCATGTTCACATCTGTGCATTTTATGGAAAGGGTCAGTGCTGCCTATGACTGCCCATCAGTGTCACATACGAGTGCCACCTCATCGGTGCCGCCTTTTCAGTGCAGCCATATCAGTGCCCATCATCGAAGGAGAAAACTTATTTACAAAATATTTTAACAGAAACAAAGAAAAACCTTGTTTTTTCAAAGCTTTTGATCTTTTATTTTTTGCGCAAAAAATTAAAAATCTCAGAGGTGATCAAATGCCACCAAAAGAAAGCTCTATTTGTGGGAACAATGTCACATGACCGCACAATTGTCATTCAAATTGCGACAGAGCTGAAAGCGGAAAATTGGCTTGGGCAGTAAGGTGTCTAAGTGGCTAGTATTGAAGTGGTTAACCAATCCCATCAGTTTGTTTTGCAACAATAAGGTTGTGAAGGTCTTAAAAGAGCTCTTTGCTTTTAGCCATCATGAGATGTTTCTTGTGTGACACCGTTTGGTTTCTTTGTATGTATGGATTGCATGGGTTGTTACTGACATGTGATGAAAATTCCATGTCACTAGTACCTTGAAAAATGGTGACGTGTTTAATATTTATTTCCCCCGTTGCATGTATTCCATCTGTGTATTTAGCTATTTGTCAGACATCCAGTTTTGTCTCTTTACTCACCCACTTAAACTCACCTCACCTTTGCTCCGCTCTCCTGCCACTATGCTATATGCTTTATAGACTTATTAGAAACGGGGAACTGGCGCTGCTCAAAAAATAATGGTATGGTGACCCTTCTAATCCAAAAAGGAATAACAGGCAAGGGTGGGTAGATAAAACCCTAGTACGCTAAAGGAGTAGATTCCAAATACATGTAAAGTGTATTTTAGTCCGGGAGTCTGACGAACTTTTGCAATGAATGGACTTGCCCACACACGGAGTAAAGTCCGTTCATTTTGAATGTGGCTCCAGGTAGACGATACTAGCGAAGAAAGTGAATGTCGCCGCCTCCATCAGCGAGATTGACACCTCACGAGCCCCGTCACCTGGTATGGATTTAAAGGGGAAGGCCTACGCCGAAAAAAACGGCGTGGGGGGTCCCCCCAAAGTCCATAGCAGACCTTTATCCGAGTATGCAGCTCGACCGGTCAGGAAAGGGGGTGTGGACGATCCCATGTGCCCTCAACATGGGGGGTGCTTTGGGGAATGGTGGGCCCTGCGGCCCCCCCACCCCAAAGCAACTTGTCCTCATGTTGATGAGGACAAGGGCCTCTTCCCGACAACCCTGGCTGTTGGTTGTCGGGGTCTGCGGGCGGATGGCTTATCACAATCTGGGAGCCCCCTTTAATAAGGGGGCCCCCAGATCTTGACCCCCACCCTATGTGAATGAGTATGGGGACATGGTACCCCTACGCATTCATCTGGGGGGGGGGAGTGTACATTAAAAAAAAAAAACAACACAGGTTTTTAAAATACTTTATTAGACAGCTCTGGGGGTCTTCTCTTCTTCCGTCTTCGGGGGTCTTCTCGCTGGACTCCTCCGCTATCTTCTGCTAGCTCTGTTACTAGCGGAGGAGCCCGGCTTTCTCCACCGCCGTCCGGGGGTCTTCGTCCGACTTCGAGGGTCTTGTCCCGCTCTTCAGTTCTTCTTGCCGGGCCTCCGCTTTCTTCTTCCAGCTCTTTTACTAGCGTTGGCCCGGTCTTCTGTCGCCGCCTTCTGCTTCTTCCTCCTTCCGATGTTGACATGATGCTTTCTTCAGCCTTAATGGCAGGGACCCGTTGTGTGGCGACTTATATAGGGACAAGGGGCGGGGTCACTGGGTGATGTCACATGGCGACCCTGCCCCTTATGATGTCACAGTTCCAGCTCCCTTGGGGCTGTGACACCATAAGGGGCGGGGTCACCATGTGACATCACCCGGTGACCTCCGCCCCTTGTCCCTATACAAGTCGCTGCACAACGTGTTCCTGCCATTTCGGCCAGAGAGAGTGTCGTGTCAACATCGGAAGAAGAAGAGAAGAAGCAGAAGGTGGTGGCGACAACAGAGACAGAAGACCGGGCCAACGCTAGTTAAAGAGCTGGTAGAAGAAAGCGGAGGCCTGGCAAGAAGAACCGAAGAGCGGGACAAGACCCCCGAAGCTGTCTAATAAAGTATTTTAAAAACCTGTGTTTTTTCGGCATAGGGCTTCCCCTTTAAATCCATACCAGGTGACGGGGCTCACGAGGTGTCAATCTCGCAGATGGAGGCGGCGACATTGACTTCCTTAGCTAGTTCTGTCTACCTGGAGTCACGTTCAAAATGAACAGACTTTTCTCCGTGTGTGGGCAAGTCCGCTCATTTCAAAAGTCCAGCGGATTAGCACACAGACAGGCGGATAGTCAAAACTTCTTTCTAAGTCTGCCGGAGCCCACACACGGGCGGATTGTCCGATCGTGTGTACGCGGCATTAGAAGAGCTTTCTTAAAGTGATGAAAAACAAAAAAGAATTTTTGAATACAATGTGAAAAGTCCAAAAAAATTTATAGATGCAAAACCTGTGAGAAAACTGGTTTAAAAAATGAAATACATGCTTCCCCCAAAACAAGTGCTGTTGTGCTAATGGCCAAAAAATGATGATAACTTTTTGTATTCGTTTGTGCAAAAATAAAATAAAGTGACTCATTGTGCAGACATAAAGTGACTTCTTGAGCATAAAGTAAAGTGACTTATTGTGCTCCCCCTTAAGTATGTACACTCACCAGAAGCCCTCACCCTTGCAGGGGTAAAAAGTGTGTAATGGAGTACTTGGCCAATCCAGATGACCCCAGAGTGCAATGGATTTTCCTGGTTCGGATCAAAGGGGGTGCAAACCGGCATCCACATGCAATCACAAGTGTGCATCCATAGTGTAAATCCGTTTTAAAATTGTTAATTTAATAAAAGAAATCACAGCTTAAAAAGCGGGGCTAAAAAGAATTTGCCCCCTCAGCAAGAATGGCTGTGAAATGGCCAGTTCCACGGACTGGACGGCATGCATTCCACAGACCGTATCAAAACAAACCGGAAGTAGCGTTTGACGTTGATGTGTACCAAGGCTCGCCTTCTTTATTGTGTAGCACATTGCACTTTACATGTATTTGGAATCTACTACTTTAGCGTATTAGGGTTTTAACTACCCACCCTTGCCTGTTATTCCTTTTTGGATCAGAAGGGTCACCATACCATTATTTTTTTTGAGCAGTGCCATTTCCCTGTTTCTAATAAGTCTATAATTTTGTTTTGGGGAGGCTGCAGTTAGATATATAGATATCCTAGGCGTGGATTTTTTAGTTTTATTTATACTATGCTTTGTCAGGGCCCGTATAGAGACGTATAGATCGGGTTAAGGAATCACTCAGGCTTCTGACACTCCTGGAGGTGTCAAATGCTGAAGATTTTGACAGAGGCTGGAAGGTAGGGAAGGTAGGTAGGGAACCTGGGCCAGTAGATAAGTGAGTTGAAAGTGTTTGAAGGTAAAATATTTTCTGCTATAGTTCCATCTGATATAGAACAGTAAGCTCCCCAGTGGATGTCATTTATAAAAATATGTGGTATAATAGTTTACTTCAGCACAATCAGCTGACTGGCCGCTGTTCCCCTCTACTGATGTGATAGCTGCAGGAGGAGGTGCTGGGAAACCCCCGCTGACGTCAGCCGAGGAGAGGACAGGAGGGGAGCAGACCGGCATGCAGTCATGTGAGTGCCCAGCGGCCCTCCGAAGTAAGCTTTTATACCACATATCTTTATAAAGGACATCTACTGGGGAGCTTTCTATGAAAATCGTTGTTATTTTTAGTGCAGGAGGGGTGGATCGGGGAGCTGACATGTAAGGAGGGGGACACAAACACAAGAGAGCAGGGCTGCGGCTGATGGAGGCACGTACTCAGACCATGGCGTCAGGGACCAGCAGCCCTGATTATCGTGGTCAGTTTACAGGGGGGAGGGCATAGCCAGGCAGGGTCAGCCAGGTATTACAGGTGTTAAAAGGGGCCAAATGACACAGCACAAGCACTGTGCTGTATAACGTGCTTTAAAGAAACAGGATCAATGTTTTTTTATTGGGGGGGGGTAACTAACACATTAAGAGCTTCTAATGCAAGGACCTGATTTTTTAGGGGACTGACAAGCTATCTTTTAAAGCGGAACATCTGTTCATTCTTAGTAGCTGCATGCACCTTGTTTATGGATCTTACAAATTTACATAAACATTACTAGTTAAGTATTGAGCATATCCCCTGTTGTCCTTACACTGCCTATCATAATAGTTCTGCACTAAATTGATAGGATTGGTTGTTTACAGTGCGCAATAGAAAATGATTGAGTATACTTATCTCACGCCAGGCCTTCAGGGCTGCATTTTAAGACTAATGTGAGATCAAACAATATTACCTAGTGATATACAGCAGAAGTTAATTATGCTTTGCTTGCAAAAACCCCCAGGGCTCTAGAATGGAGTTGAGCGGAGCATGCAAATACAAAAGACAGGAGGAGGTTTGTATTTACTAAAAGGAAACATCTGAGGCAACAGTAATGTTTACCATTAATCACGTAGAGCCATTTGAGTAATCGTGATGTTGTGCGCAGCGGACCAAGACACATCTAGCCCATTAATGCATCAATAGTGTTAATTTTGATGCTGCTTTGTGTAGCCAAACTGGAGGCAGAGACAGGTGGTCGGAAGTTGGGACTTCTTTGTCTACCAAGATTGACAGGACTAAGAGCCGGCACACAGGATTATTTTGGTCTGTATTTTGCAAAACCTTTCTAGGCCGTGCTGAACTGCTATTTGAGCTGATAGATGTGAATTACTGTTCATTCCCGGATACATAGAAAATGAGTTTGGAGTAAGAGAAAATGGAACATGAAATGTATTAGAGAGCGAGAGAGCTACTTAAGCCTCCATTTCAGAGAAGAGATGTAGAAATTGTACAAAATTGTGAGTGGGTAGTCATATTTATGCTGAACAAAGGGATTTAAATGCATAGGAAATATTCAAATCAAAGTCAGGCCTGCCAGTAGTTTAACAACAATCTTTGTTGTTAAGTTTATTTCTCACTATATGTTGGTGTGCATGGGACATACTAGCAGAAGTGTCAGAAGTGTACTGTCTAAAAAAAAAAAAAAAAAAATGCATTTTTTGTTGTGTAAACTATTACATGTTTATGTTGAAACAGCACAGTTTTGTTGTAGAGGTTATTTTGCCTTTTATATGGAAAAGATCTTTGCTGGAAAATAGAAGAAAAATGATAATGCTGAACTCAGGAAGTGTGTGCGGGGGGGAATGTTGATTTATTTTTTCCCTGCAGTAGTTCCCCCTGAGTGGCCAGTCACAGCTTTCTGATGTCATTCCATCAGTGGTGGCTGGTGGCCGGCTTGGATGGGAAGGTCCCGATCCATGGCTTTACCTTCGGATGACAAGGTGGTGCTGGATTTGGGGTAGGGCTACTGGAGGCGGCTGTTGCTACCCCTCCGCCTGCTGCTCCTCGCTCCTACTTGCAGAGGGAAGAGGCAGGGCCATTGCAATTGCTCCCGGGCCAAACGGGAAGTGGGCCCTGAGACCCGATTGGCCGGGAGTCCTAAAAAAACAAAAAACAAAACAAAAAAACAACCCGTTGAAATCCATGCGTCCGACACCCCTAATGGAGCGGCTGCCACTGCATTCCATACAGTGCACAACTAGCACACCTGTATTGTACAGGAGGATGCCACTGAGGCCTAAGCGATGAAATCCTGTAAATATAGTTGAGGAGTGTGTATATTTAAATGTCAATTAGCTAGGAAAGAAACCCTGTGGTGACTGATGTTCAAAGAGTATACTATTTAGCTTGTATACATTGTGACCTCTAAAGGAGTGTGCAGTATAGCTACTCTCTATTCCTCCTCTACTGTATACAATACTAAAGGAGAAGTTCAGCCAAGGCTTGTTGTGCAGATGTGACCCCATTGGCTGACGTCACAAAGCCGGTCTAGGCTTGGCCAAGGTTGCAACAATGAAGCTGGGATCTGCCCACATGCCTGGACTAGCCCCCGGCTCAGCCTCTCAGTGAGCCACTGAGAACCTGAGCCTGCCGCACGCTCCCACCCCCTCCACATCCCAGCGCTCCAGTGAGTGTGGGGGGGGGCAGAGCCAAGAGCTGCTGACTTAGGGAGCTGTGAGAACCGAGCGATCACTTGGTTCTCAGTGTTAGATGTGGCGGGGGACAGATGCAGCATCGGCTGCATCCACTTAGGCAAATATGATTTTTTTTTTTTTTTTTTTTAAGAAACCTCCCATACATCTATTTTAAAATAAGGAGATATTTATAAATTGGTCTTTATTGATGCCTATGTATTTCAACCTAGAAATACGTAGACATCAACAAAGCCTAATTAACCAAACTTAAACCTACCACAGTTGATTGGGACACATTGCAGGGATCATGATGGACTGCTGGAGATCCGGACTTATGCTCTCTGTGTGGAAGGAGTGGTTCCGATCTCCAGCATGCTACCGGCATAGGAGACTTTATAAAAATAAATAAAATCATTTGCCACACATTTTACTTTTAGGATAGATTCACACTAATATATTTTTTACAAGATGAAAATTTTTTTCCCCCTTTTTTTCCACTTTCCTGAATATTTTTTTTTATTAACCACTTGACCTCCCAAAGTTTTACTCCATTCATGACTATGGCGTTTTATTGCTATTCAGCACTGCACTACTTGAACTGACAATTGCGCGGTCATGCAACACTGTACTCGTGTAATTTATATATTTTTTTCATAGAAGTAGAACTTTCTTTTGGTGGTTATTGTTAACCACTGTTGTGTGTTTTTATTTATATATATATATATATATATATATATATATATATATATATATATATATATATATATATATATATATATATATATATATATATATATATATATATATATATAAAAGGAAAAAAAGACCAAAAGTTTTAAAAAAAACAAAATTTTCTACTTTCTGTTACAAAATATATCCAACGGAATTAAATGTCTTCATAAATTTAGGCCAAAATGTATTCTGCAACATGTCTGTGTTTAAAAAAGAAATTCCAAAATGTTTATATTAATTGGTTTGTGTGAAAGTTATAGTGTCTACAAACTTTGGTGTATATATGTTTGAAAACTGAAAATCCTGATGTACTGACAGCCTCATTCTCATTTAATTTCTTAAACCCCCTAAATGCCGGTTCACACATTGGCGGTCTGTCAGACGACTTAGCCGCCTGACAAGTCGCGCTCCATGCATTGCAGTGGAACCATTCTAATAGAAGCAAGTCAAGTCGCTCCAACTTCGATAAAGGTTCCTGTACTACTTTGGGGTGACTTCGGAGCGGCTTGCATTGACTTCTATACAAAAGGAAGCCGCGCTGAAGTCGCCATGTACAGGGCAGCTTCAGAATCTGACAACTTTGAAGCCACTACTGTGTGAACCGCCACTTAAATGCCAAGACAGTACAAATACCCCCTAAATGACCCCTTTTTGGAAATTAGACAGTCTGAGGTATTTAGTGAAAGGCACGGCGAGTTGTTTGAAGTTGCAATTTTTTTTGTCGCATTTTTTTGGGAAAATTTTAAATTAAAATAAGATTGATTTTCTTTTACATTCACCAGAGCAGTACAGGGTCAACATATGACTTGTGATCAGGCATAATAATAAAAAAATAAGTTCATTAAATTGTTTTGTTTTAAACATTGTTTTTTCTTTTTCTACAAGTTTATTTTACATCCCGTCATCATAGTAGTTCAGTGTCACCATAGTGACACTGTACTACTGTGGGGGGGTGGTGATCAGGGATTTTTTTATTTTTTTTTGCCCAGTCTAATGAGAACTTTCCAGGCCAAATATAGCTGACATCCTTCTGTATGTAGGCACCAGACACTTCTTGGATGTAAAAGAGGTTTTATTTCTCTTACCAGTCCTTTTTGTATTTTTGGGTGGATAGAGGGTTTGGGCCAGGACACCCTTATTAGGTAGTTGCAAATTCAATTGGCAGACTCTGAGACTTCAATAGGAGGGCAGCCGTGCAGGCAAAGGCCTGAGCAAGAAGCCACATCTGCACTTGCAGGAATGCTGTCGCCTATAGTAACAGTCTTTAACAGTTCCTAACTCAAACGTAACAGTATTTTCAGCTTATGTCAAAAAATGTGCTAAAACAATAATTCTCGCCAGCCCCTATAGCACACTACTCTGCGCTCTTGGGTGTTTAACTACAATATTTACTCAATATATCATCTATTAGTCAGCTGCTGCTTTTAGAACAAAAACATATCAAAAATACACAAAACATGTAACTCAAACTAAAAAGTCCACTTTTTATGTATAGCAGCGCATGCACATTTTTTCAAAACATGCGTAAAAGTTCAGTTCAGTGTTCAGGAGACAGGGTGCTTTGTTCTATCCACTTGCTTTGTGATTGAAAAACAGCTTCCACCATATAGATCACCACTTGTGGAACAAAGGACGACCCCCTATGGGGATGCACTCACCAAACATATGAAACCAATAAGCCTTCAGAATGCCAATGCAGTTTTCTCCTTTTACCACCAGTTATCTCCTTTGTTGGAAATCGGCTGTGTGGTCTGATATGGAGACAATCCCATGCAGTCCCTATGGTGGCCGTGTCTTCAGGATGGAGACTGAAGCTGTTCAGCCTTCTGGAATCGGATCTGATCTCTCCGAAAGTATCTCCTTCAAAGTCTTGTCTGTCCCTGACTGCAGCACCATGTGAGAGGTACTGAGCTACAAGAAAATGGAGGACTCCCCTCCTCTCACATGGTGCTGCAGTCAGGGACAGACAAGACTTTGAAGGAGATACTTTCGGAGAGATCAGATCCGATTCCAGAAGGCTGAACAGCTTCAGTCTCCATCCTGAAGACACGGCCACCATAGGGACTGCATGGGATTGTCTCCATATCAGACCACACAGCCGATTTCCAACAAAGGAGATAACTGGTGGTAAAAGGAGAAAACTGCATTGGCATTCTGAAGGCTTATTGGTTTCATATGTTTGGTGAGTGCATCCCCATAGGGGGTCGTCCTTTGTTCCACAAGTGGTGATCTATATGGTGGAAGCTGTGTTTCAATCACAAAGCAAGTGGATAGAACAAAGCACCCTGTCTCCTGAACACTGAACTGAACTTTTACGGATGTTTTGAAAAAATGTGCATGCGCTGCTATACATAAAAAGTGGACTTTTTAGTTTGAGTTGCATGTTTTGTGTATTTTTGATAAGTATTTTCAGCTTAACTACAACTGCCTCTTGTAGTTCAACACTGAGCCCCCAGTCTCTCACTAGACCCTCTGATTCACTGACTCTGAATCCCTTGAGCTCCTCCAAGGCTTGCGGTGGTATCCCCTCAAGCATCACCCCCGCTTCTTTGCTGGGACCCTAGCTTGTTATGCCAGATACTTCTCAAGCTTCAGCCCTGCTAACCGGCTCGATCCCTGGCTTGACTCATAAGGCTGCAAGCTCCTCCTCCGTAGGTTGGGTCCCTAACTTGATCACCACCTGAAGTTTCCAGATTCTCCACTGTGCCCTTTTGGTGAGAATGTGGTTCTGGTACTTGCTTCAGTTACTAACTGTGGTCCCTGGTAAAGGTGGTTGGTGCCTTTGTGGCAACAGCTTCCCTTCTACCTCCAACCACTGTCAGGTTCGACTGCCGACAGAACTGTCACTTCTGGTTGGACTGCAAGCCGCAGTCCCCACCCTACACTGCTCTCCTACTTCTGGATAGGCCCTTAGCAGCCCAGGGCATACAACACACCCAAGCAGCCATCCAGGTGGCATAGAACCTAGATCACCTGACCTCACCTGAATTAATAGGCTCTCCCAGCAGGCCAAGGGATTCAAGAAAACCCCTGCCCATTGGCTGAGATACCACATATACCCATAACGTGACCTTGGGTTGCCCTTCTCATATCTAGTACTGCCAAGTACCTGGCCACCTAGTGGTAGAAGAGAAAAGTGCATCAAGGACAAACCTAGGGAGAAATAGATCTCTATCAATCAACCAAGATAACTACTCCTGGCAAGTAAATTTGTGAGGAGCTCCCTGACTAAACCCCAGGGTGCTACACAACAAAAATAACTCTTAAGTGTTATATAGTAGTAGTGTTAATACAGTTTGTTGTGTTTTTATGGGTACTCCAACACAATGGACCAAAGTAGCGGCATCCTTTGTTTTCTGTCGTACATTATAAAGCGTAATTACACTTGGGTTCTTGATGCCGGATTTCCTGTTGGGCCCCTTTGACTGTTGTCTTGGTAACTATCAAAGTCTTCTGTAGTCCATTGTTGGGCCTCTCTGTACAGGCTATGCTAGCAGCAAGAGGCTATGGTTAAGGTGGAATTCTAGCAGCTAGATCATTATTTCTAAACCTCAAGGAAGAAAGATTGTATTTTCCATAATGTAAAGATGTGGGCATCTCACTTTGTTTTGTTAAAGTGAAATCTGAAATTGAATTAATTATTCTGATAGTGGAAAGAGTTGTGATCATTGGTCCTGGGATTTATCTAGGCAGGCCTCTTGAGGAAGAATGGAGTCTACAGAGAGTTCAGGCATCGGAATAACATACATAATTACGCCTCGTGTTCAGTGGGTAATGTGCAAAGCATAATTTTGCCATTATGTGCCATTATCTTTTATTTATAAAGCATATACAGTGGTGTGAAAAAGTGTTTGCCCCCTTCCTCATTTCCTGTTTCTTTGCATGTTTGTCACACTTAAGTGTTTCGGAACATCAAACCAATTTAAACAATAGTCAAGGACAACACAAGTAAACACAAAATGCAATTTGTAAATGAAGGTGTTTATTATTAAAGGTGAAAAAAAATCCAAACCATCATGGCCCTGTGTGAAAAAGTGATTGCCCCCTAAACCTAATAACTGGTTGGGCCACCCTTAGCAGCAACAACTGCAACCAAGCGTTTGCGATAACGTGCAATGAGGCTTTTACAGCGTCCTGGAGGAATTTTGGCCCACTCATCTTTGCAGAATTGTCCTAATTCAGTTACATTAGAGGGTTTTCGAGCATGAACGGCCTTTTTAAGGTCATACCACAACATCTCAATAGGATTCAGGTCAGGACTTTGGCTAGGCCACTCCAAAGTCTTCATTTTGTTTTTCTTCAGCCATTCGGTGGTGGACTTGCTGGTGTGTTTAGGATCATTGTCCTGCTACAGAACCCAAGTTCGTTTCAGCTTGAGTACACGAACAGATGGTCGGACATTCTCCTTCAGGATCTCTTGGTAGACAGCAGAATTCATAGTTCCTTTTATCACGGCAAGTCTTCCAGGTCCTGAAGCAGCAAAACAGCCCCAGACCATCACACTACCACCACCATATTTTACTGTTGGTATAATGTTCTTTTTATGAAATGCAGTGTTCCTTCTACGCCAGATATACTTGGACACACACCTTCCAAAGAGTTCCACTTTTGTCTCATCGGTCCACAGAATGTTGTCCCAAAAGTCTTGGGGATCATCAAGATGTGTTGTGGAGAAATTGAGACGAGCTTTGATGTTCTTTTTGCTCAGCAGTGGTTTTCTCCTTGGAACTCTGCCATGCAGGCCATTTTTGCCCAGTCTTTTCCTGATGGTGGAGGCATGAACGCTGACCTTAACTGAGGCAAGTGAGGCCTGCAGTTCCTTGGACGTTGTTGTGGGGTCTTTTGTGACCTCTTGGATGAGTCGTCGCTGCGCTCTTGGGGTAATTTTGGGCGGCCGGCCACTCCTGGGAAGGTTCACCACTGTTCCATGTCTTCGCCATTTGTGGATAATGGCTCTCACTGTGGTTCGCTGGATTCCCAAAAGCTTTGGAAATGGCTTTATAACCCTTTCCAGACTGATAGATCTCAATTACTTTCTTTCTCAATTGTTCCTGAATTTCTTTGGGTCTCGGCATGATGTGTAGCTTTTAAGGATCTTCTGGTGGACCTTACTGTGTCAAGCAGCTCCTATTTAAGTGATGCCTTGATTGTGAACAGGTGTGGCAATAATCAGGCCTGGGTGTGGCTAGAGAAATTGAACTCAGGTGTGGACAACCACAGTTATAGTATGTTTTAACAAGGGGGGCAATCACTTTTTCACACAGGGCCTTGATGGTTTGGATTTTTTTTCACCTTTAATAATAAACACCTTCATTTACAAATTGCATTTTGTGTTTACTTGTGTTGTCCTTGACTATTGTTTAAATTGGTTTGATGTTCCGAAACACTTAAGTGTGACAAACATGCAAAGGAACAGGAAATGAGGAAGGGGGCAAACACTTTTTCACACCACTGTATGTTCTTCCGTAATCTTATCTAGTCTATTGTAAAAAGGGTGTCTTTCACTAGATGTCTTCTAAAACTGAATCACTTATCAAAAGATCATTTGTCATTCTGTACAGTTTAAAAAAAATCCTAGGTATATTCTAATGTGCTTTTTTCCGCAAATAAGCATCATTGCCACTTAACTCCTAAAATCGTACCCACAACCCCTCAACTTTGACATATTCTTTTTAAATTCTAAAGGTGCTCATGCAGAGGAAGGCAAGCAGTACCTAGTGTGACTAGTCTTCTTTAATATGAGCAATGTCAGTCAGGGAAAAAAAAAATCTTGACCCAATATAAGCAATCAAATTAATTCTCCGAATACGACACTTCATTAATGCACTCTTAATAATTATAGCTGGAAGAAATGCATACGTGCTAGTCCCTTAATGAAGTTTCCTTTATTAATTCCCATTGGCAATTCGTGTTTAGCAGCTAAAAAGCCCTTGTATTAAAGGAGGAATGTTCTTTTGTTTTTGTTAGCAGAATTTGTTTTCCTGTCAGTTTCTCTCCTTGTCATCTGTGTGTCTCTGGCTCAGATAGACTAACATACAGTATACAGTAGGTATAGAAAAGAATCACTCCCCTTTTTAAAATAGTCACATTTTGTTGCTTTGCAGCCTGAAATGAAGAAACACCGTTTGTTTTATCTGACTGTATTTACTCAATGCAACTTAAAACATCTGTCAGGTCACCTTGAGGCGAGGTGACAGATGCACACCGTAGGGATCAGGGGTGCACCGCAAGGTTGTGGACCCTACGGATGACTGCTGCAGACGGGGGACAGATCCCACTGGGGTTAGAGCGTTAAATTCCCTGGGCCATGGAGTCTAAGAGCCAGCAGGTGTTCACCAGAGCCTCGAGTGGTGAGGATGGACTTGGCTGCAACTGGCTCCAGGTCGTGACCCCCAGGGTCCCCCACCTCACACCCACAGTAGACAACAGGAGGATAGGGATGATGAGGGACAAAGCCAAGGTCGGGGCCACAAGCAGACAAGAATAGTCGGGGACACGCCAAAAGGTCAGGATCACAGGCAAACAGGGATAGTCAAAGACACGCCAAAGTTGGTAACGGAAAACAGTAGAAGAGCACACGGCAGGTAACAGGAAGCTAACACACAAAGGTATACACAATGGTTGATCAGCACTGATGGCCTGCAGTGCACAGGTTAATATAGGGCTCCCTGATAGGGCCTGGGGTGGAGCCATGCTAGAGGAGAGGTTATAAAAACCACCAGGTGGAAGTGGCTGGCCTCTTAGTCTGAACACATGAGGGGAGGTAAGCAAACACAGGAAGATCACTGCATAACCATGACAACATCCAAGTAAAAGATATAACACCAACATGTCAGAGAAAATAAATAAAATAATTCAAAAACAGAATCACTGCACTGAGTTGGAAAAAGGATCACCCCCCTTGTGCCAGTATTTTGTTTGAAAACATTTTTGCTTTAATTGCAGCCTTTAGTCTGTTGGGATATGTCTCTACTAACTTTGCATATCTAGACTTTGCAATATTTGCCCACTCTTCTTTGCGGAATTGCTCAAGTTCAGTTAAATTGGATGACATTTTGTGTACTGCAGTCTTCCAGTCATTACACAGGTTTTAAATGGGGTTGAAGTCTGGGCTCTGACTAGGCCATGCAAGGACATTCACCTTTTTTTCCTTCAACCACTGTGTGGTCATTTTTGCTGTGTGCTTTGGGTCAATGTCATGTTGGAAGGTAAACAAACCTTCTTCATTGAGAACTTTCGGGCAGAGGGCAGCCGATTTTCCTCAAGAATTTGATCGTATTTTGCCCCATCCATTTTTCTTCTATCCTGACAAGTGCTCCAGTCCCTGCTGCAGAGAAACACCCCCATAACAGGATATTACCACCTCCAATGCTTTACTGTAGGAATGGTGTTATTTGGATGGTGAGCTGTATTGGATTTCCATATAGTTTGTGTTGAGGCCAAATAATTAAATTTTTGTCTAATCTGACCACATTAAACGCACCTTGAAGATTCTGAGTCCTTGTGAAAAAAAGTGTTATGGTCAAATGAGACTAAAATTTAATTATTTGGCCTCAACACAAACGATATGTCTGGTGGAAATCCAATACAGCTCACCATCCAAATAACACCATTCCTACAGTAAAGCATGGAGGTGGTAATATCCTGGAATACAGCATGTTTGTGTTACCAAGTTTATCCTCCCCAAACTCAGGCAAGTATTTTTCTAAAGGGAAGCCACCCCTTCTGCAATGTTAACTGTCAGAGTGGTAGGTTTACTTTATGACCCAGAAAGCCATTCTGACTAGTTCCCTGGATCAAAATGGCAGCCTTTCTCAACCTTTTTAACAAGGACTTTGAGTTCTCAGAGCATCCTTACTAATAAATTCTAAATCTACAGCTCATAGTATATTAGGGTGATGGTCAATGAAAAAATTGCCCCTTACATCTGTGGTCAGTAGTAATCGCATGCACATTTCCCCATGTTTTTCCCTTTTTAATGTACCTGCTAATAAAGAAAAAAAAAAAGTGGACTAAATGGTATCAGCCCTGCCCAGTTTTTTTTGTTGTGTTTTTTTTTTCTTGTTTTTGCTAAAGTACTCAATCCTTCCCACTGTACTTATCTCCACAGACAAAGATAAAGGCTAAATATACTTCAAGTGAAACAGGAAGTATGCACATTACACACAGTAGCTCTGAATTTCTAACAAGATCATTAAGCATTTTTTTTAACCTATCAAACGGATATAACAAAACACTTTCACTGGTATTTTCATCTGACCAAAAAGGGGAAAATAAAGGAAGTGCATTACATACAGTCGAAAAAAAAAAGTGTGCAACCCCCGTTGGCATTACCTGGTATTCTGCAGTAATTTGACATAAAATATTTACCTAATCCTCACTTATTTCACAAAAATAGACAAACACAATGTGCCCTGGTCGTAATAACAGAATGCAGTGATTTACAAATCTCAAATTATTTTTTTTAACAGAGAAAATGTACCATTTTTTTTAAATTGATGGCAGCAACATGTCTCAAAAATTTGGGGCAGGGCAACAAAAAGCTGGCAAAGTAGTGGCACTAACAAAGAAGAGCTGGAAGAACATTTTGCAGCTAATTAGGATAATTGGCAACAGGTCAGTAAAATTATTGGGTATAAAAAGTACCTTCGAGAGTCAGAGTGTCAGAAGTAACGATGGGCAGAGGTTCACCAGTCTGTGAAAAGCTGCATCTAAAAATTGTTGAACAATTTTCAAATTATGTTCCTCAACATAAAATTGGAAAGACTTTAAATATAACATAATCTTCAGTACATAATGTCATGAAAAGGTTCAGAAAATCTGGAGAAAGGGACAAGGCCAAAATGCAATATTGGATGCCTGTGATCTTCGGGCCCTCAGATGGCACAACATTAAAAAGAGGGACCTCCTATCTTATAGGCACTCAGTTCAAAAGCCGGCATCTCTGATGGTATGGGGCTGCATTTGTGCGTATGGAATAGGCATCTTGCAAATCTGGAAGGGCAACATCAATACTGAAAGATGCACTATATTGTCAAAAGCATTCTGCCTTTACACGCACATGAGCTTTAATGGCATCCCAGTCTTAGTCCGTAGGGTTCAGTATTGAGTTGGCCCACCCTTTGCAGCTATAACAGCTTCAACTTTTCTGGGAAGGCCGTCCACAAGGTTTAGGAGTGTGTCTGTGTGTGCGCATTTGTGAGGTCAGGCACTGATGTATGAGAAGGCCTGGCTTGCAGTCTCCACTCAAATTCATCCCAAAGGTGTTCTATGGGGTTGATGTGCAGGCCAGTCAAGTGCCTTCACCCAAAACTCGCTTATCTATGTCTTTATGGACCTTGCTTTGTGTACTGGTCCAAATCATTTGGTGGACGGAGGATTATGGTGTGGGGCTGTTTTTCAGGGGTTGGGCTTGGCCCTTCAGTTCCAGTGAAGGGAACTTTTAAGGCGTCGGCATACCGAGACATTTTGGAAAATTTTATATTCCCAACTTTGTGGATGGTCCCTTCCTGTTCCTCTTCCTATTGCTTTGTGCAACAGTGCACAAAGCAAGGTCCATAAAGACATGGATGGTTGTTGTGGTTGCTCCCTCCGACCACTACATCATTACAGAACACAATAGCAAGGTAACAGTCGCCAGGAGGAACCACAACACACTGTCTGACACATTTAGAAGTGTTAGATAGTAAACTAGTGAGAGATTAAAGCGGAGCTTCACCTAAAAGGGGAAGCCTCGCTTATCTATCTCCTCCCCCTCGCCCCCCACTCCGCTGCCAAATTTGGCACCTTTTGGGGGAGAGGGAGGAGTGGGTATCTTGTTTTGACAGATACCCGCTCCCAGTTCTGGCTGAGCTTGCAGTGGCAAACTTAATGGGAAGTTCGGCCCCCCCTCCTTTCCCTATTGCCGCGCCATTCACAAAGCGCAGCGTACTTCACGCAGTAGGAAACCGGCTGTGAAGCCGCAAGTCTTCACTGCCGACTTCCCTTAGCCGAGATGGCGGCAGCAGCACCCAAGAGCCAAATCAAAAATTGGCTTTGATGAAGACACCACTGGATTCATGGACAGGTAAGTGTCCTAATATTAAAAGTCAGCAGCTACAGTATTTGTAGCTGCTGACTTTTTTTTTTTTTTTTCTGAAGGAGCCTGGATAATACTATTTCTCTAGTTCCCCTAGTTCTAGTTCTAGGCTCCCTTTTACTGCCTGGCCAGTTTGGAAACCCAGAATTGGTGCAGCAGGCGCTGTCCAGCCCGACCCACCTGGTTGAAATTGGGTATTGCTGGGGATAACTTTATTAAATGTGAGTATTGCAGCCTGAGCTGCTTTTGTTTGCTTGTTTCCCAAATGTAAAAAAAATAGAAATATGGGATACATTATTTGGCATATATGTACCTTGTAAAAAATAAATAAAAAATAAAATAAAAATTATAAATATCTATATATATATATATATACTGTATCCAGTTATCCATTATATATCCTATGCCAAGTGAACCACCCTGTTTTCTACATTGATGTAACCCTTCCAAATTTAACTTTTCAGAGACAATAAACTTTTGTTTGTTTAATTTTTTTCTTTTTTTTTTGAAAAGCTGATGCGACCATCAGAGCAGATCGAAATAAGCAAGCAGTGGGGACTCTCTTCCTGTGATGTGACATTTTTCTTTTGCCTTTCCACATTGATATATTTTCAGTAGATCCTGCCTGTTCAAAGGAGTCCAGGAGAATTGAATGACACTAGGGACAGTCACTCCTTACAATTCTTCATACCTGACCTCCACAAAGACTTCTTTTATGATTCATCTGTAAAGATTCTTTTCTTTTCCTTACCTCCTCAATGAAAAGATGCCTGCTGGTTATGCAAGTTTAATTGTGCTCAGTAAAGGTTAACAGAATAGGAGACCATTATTTCCTGCTTTATATTTTTCCGCTTTCACAAAAATATTTTCCAGAGCCTTAAATTACGAACAAAGACGTGTCGTCCATTTGTGTGCTAGCATGGTCTGATTGCACAGCCGGTCGCAAGGATATTGATCCTATAGTCAATGTAGATTATGCTGTTCCTTTTAAGATGATAAATATGGTTTAATGGGATAGATTTCTTTTTGTGTTCTGTTACTCAAGGACACATCTAAAAAACCCATTCTCTTATTGGGTTTACATACTTTTTACACAGAACTTTTTTTTTTTTTCCTCAATGTGGTGGAGGATCAGTTTGAGATCCTTACCACCTTCTCTTGCCTATGCAATTTTCATGGAACTATCCCAAGAGCATCTGTGGTATATTATGATGGGGACATAAAAGTAAATAATGGTTCAGTAGGGTAACTGTCTTTAACCACTTGGCACCCATATCTATTGATGTCATGGGCTTTCGGTGGTTATATCTGAATGATGCCTGAGGCCACAGACATCATTCAGATATTGGCGTTTTCAGCTGGCGATTCCCTGCACCATAAGAACAATCATAGCGGCTGTTCCGCCGCTTGATCGATCAAGCGGCGGAACAGCCGCTATGATTGTTCTTATGGTGCAGGGAATCGCCGGCTCCGGTGCTTGTACCGACTCACCGCTTCCATTGGTGAGTCGGTGACAGGACCTGCCGGCCCCTGCCAGTTACCATAGAGATTTCCGGCAGACCAGATCGTCCCCGGAGTCTCTATGATCGTTCAGAGGCCGGGCGCGATGTTATGACGTCACGCCCAGCCTCGGTATTCAAATTAACGGCGCCGATTTGGCAGGGAAGCCAGGATAGTTTTTTTATTTTATTCTTCCCAGCCTAGAGGTGAGATATGGGGTCTTATTGACCCCATATCTCACTGTAAATATGTCCGATCGTGCCATATTCCTATTACAAGGGATGTTTACATTCCTTGTAATAGGAATAAAAGTCATGAATTTTTTTTTTTAATAGTGTCAAACTAAAGAAATAAAAATAAAATTAACAATAAAAAAAGAAAAAAAAAAAAAGTAAAACGCCCCTATCCCTGTGAGCTCGCACACAGAAGCGAACGCATACGTAAGTCCCGCCCACATATGAAAACGGTGTTCAAACCACACATGTGAGGTATCGCCGCGAACGTTAGAGCGAGAGCAATAATTTTAGCTCTAGACCTCCTCTGTACCCCAAAACATGTAACCAGTAAAAAAATTTAAAGCGTCGCCTATGGGGATTTTTAAATACCAAAGTTTGGCGCCATTCCACGAGCGCGTGCAATTTTGAACCGTGACATGTTGGGTATCTATTTACTCGGTGTATCCTCCTCTTTCACATTATGCAAAAAAATTGGGCTAACTTTACTGTTTTTTTTTTTAAGCATGAAACTGTTTTTTTTCTGAAAAAAACGTGTTAGAAAAATTGCTGCGCAAATACCGTGCAACGACCGCCATTGTATTCTCTAGGGTCCTTGCTAAAAAAACATATATAATGTTTGGGGGTTCTATGTAATTTTCTAGCAAAAAAAAATAGGAATTTTACATGTAGGAGAGCGCGAAGTGGTTAAAGCAAGTTTTTTTTTTCCATTTACTGTTTTTTTTTTTTTTTTTGGTTTTGTTTTGTTTTTGTTTTCCCCCCAATTCTGCAGACTAAAGTATGTTGCTCTGCATTGTAAAAAGAATATGTTTAGCACTACTGCTTTTATAAAAAAAGTATATGTGATGTGGATACAAAATGAATAAAATAAAGTGGCGACCCCTAGTGGGAGTATTGCATATGACAACAAAAATATATTAAATATATCAAAACAAAAGTGATATGTGCAACCAGTGACCTCTAGTGGATAGAAAATTCACAACACATATATCACAATAACATTGAGATGTACAACCAGTGACCTCTAGTGGTTACAAAAATGATAACACATATGCATGTCAGACAAAGTTCATTAATTCAGTAATATCTTCTGTAAACCAATGCTGTCCACACTCAAGCCAACGGTGAATGGTAACAAATGAGTGAAAAACACAAAGCAACTATTCCACTCACATTTAGGAATGCACTAACCCTGGTGCATACAGGTGATGATGAACTTGAAAATACACAGGTCAGTCCCTGTGGTCAGCCATTTTACTGGTGATATACTAATGAATCCTGCATAAGGAATGGGTGTGTATGCCTGTACACGACGGCGGCCATTTTCTAGAAGCCCCTCCACAGCCATTTTACTAGTGATGTTCCAAACTATTTAAACTTCATATGTCCTTATTCATGTAGACTTCTACAGTAGCAGTTAAAGGACAAAGTATAAAGACACTATTCAATACATATACTAGCCTGGGAGGGAGGAACTTAAAGTGGAGGGCCGTTTCCGTTAGTGAGGATGGCGGCGCCGGGAGCCGAGGGACGGGTCGGCCTCGCGCTGGGCCGACATCGCGGGTGCCCTGAAAAAGGTAAGTGCCCTTATTAAAAGTCAGCAGCTACTTTTTTTTTTTTTTTTTTTTTTTTTAGCTGCTGACTTTAAAAAAAATAAATTTCCTGCTGCAACACCCCTTTAACCGGTTCCCGACCAGCGCACGCCGATGTACGTCGGCAGAATGGCACGGGCAGGCATATTGGCGTACAGGTACGTCCAATCTTCAATGCTGCCCTGCCATCGCGAGCGCGCCGCCGGTCGGGACCCCCGTGAGTCCGGTCGCGGGTCCCGCGGACTCGATCGCCGCGGGGATACCCGCGATCATCTCACGGGACGGCTGAATGGAGGAAATGCCATGTAAACAGCATTTCTCCATTCTGCCTAGCAACTAGTGACGCTGATCTCTGCTCCATGTGATTGGAGCAGAGATCAGTGTTCACTAAATGAAAGCCCAACCCCCCCACAGTTAGTAACACACCCCTAGGAACACTTAACCCCTACACTGCCACCCACTGGTTAACCCCTTCACTGCCAGTGTCATTTACACAGGAATCATTGCATTTATATAGCAGTGATTACTGTATAAATGACAATAGTCCCAAAAATGTGTCAAAAATGTCCGATGTGTCCGCCATAATGTCGCAGTCACAATAAAAATCGCTGATCGCCGCCATTACTAGTAAAAAAAAAAAATAATAAAAAATTATTAATAAAAATGCCACTATTTTAACCCTCCTGGGAGATAAGACAAACCAAATTAGAGTAAAAAAAAATATAAAAAAGAAATAATAATTGTAAGCCATGAACATGGGCATATATACTATCTAAACTATAATCTAAATTATATGGCTGAGGAGTGCTGATGAGTTAGTGATTTAATGATTAGCATGATATAACAATCTAATAACATCTAAGGAAGAAAATATGTGTACAAATATATAATTCCATAACAATATTTGCATAGCCCCACCAGGGAGTCGCTAGTGTGTGTGTGTGTATATATATATATATATATATATAACACCCCTCCCCCAGAACCAGCATTCACCCCAAGGTTATTAGTGTGCTTTAATAATAATAAATATGGACATCTACACCTTACTAGTTATTAGTGACCCTATCAACTAATAATGGGTAAACCAAAATAAGTGGCAGGGATAGTACGAGAAGAGCTAATTTAAACCATACCACCCAAGGAGGGACCTACTTAGCGCTACTTATCGGAGATAAAAACCATTAAGATCGAAATCTACATTCAATCAATTTTGCATCTCATAAATCGATCATGATTCGTGTTTACTCAATGACTTAATTTTATCTGACCCCTCCATTGGCTATATTTCTCCATGCCCCAGTGGACTCTGGTGATGGAATTCCTTAAAGTGTTGTGATAAGTGATGTTTTGTGAATTTGTTCATAATATTGTAAATATGTTCTTGTATTGTCTTTGCTAGTTTGCGTTTCGTCCTTCCAATGTTCTGTCGCTGACATGCACCTTGGATGCAATATACCACCCCTACAGTATTACATGTGATAAGGTCATTGATTGTATATTGCCTGTTAGTTACTGTAGAATGAAACGGTTTTCTTTTTTCTTTTTTTTTTTTTTTTTTTTTGAGGTTACTTATGGTACTTGTACATCCTGCACATCCTTCACAGCCATAAAAAGCCTTTATGATCCAAAAAAGTGGGGATGCTAGTCCTGGGGGGTCCAGTAAGCTTTTCACTAGTCTGTCCCTTAAGTTAGGCGCCCTACGGTATATGAACTGGGGTCTTGATGGTAACACTTTCTGCAATTCTCTATCTTTCAACAGAATTGGCCAATGCTTGCGTACAATACTCTCTACTTTTCTTATTCTGCCTATTATAATCAAGTATAATGTCTCCAGATAGATCCTTTTTCTGGTTATTCTTACTATTATCCTGAATTCTTACTCTTATCCCAAGGTTATTAGTGTGCTGCAAAAATAATAAATTGCCCTATCTAACATGGCTACTTGTTGGATTTGTTCTTGTATTTCCTCTCGGCGATAAGCTTTGTAAAGGAAATTTGTAAGTTCTGTATATAATCGGATTCTATTTTGTATGTATTGCACACTGCCCTCACTGTGCACATGACACTAATAATGTTTTCAGTACATGTTTGCATTGTTTCGAGTCCTGATTAGAATTAGTCTGCCTCTTTTACGCCCCTTGTTACCCTAAACATACAGTTGCAATAATGCGATACCTACGGAATCATGTATATAAAAACCTTCAATTGCGTCATAATAAGCAGAACAGTTATTTGGAAAGATGCTGATTTTATCTTTTGTGTCTGTTCCCTACTGCAGTAGTTATTGCCAATCTATAAAATTCCATATCACCTTTTGCTATGAACCTATTACCAATCATATTGGATTGATCCCTAAATGTATTTACATCAGTTAAATTTCTTCTTAAGCGGAGAAATTGCCCTCTAGATATATTGTCCAGCCACAGTCGATGGTGACAACTATTCTTTGGGATATACCCATTCCTGTCCATAGACTTGAAATGAGTACTAGTAATAAAGTGAAATTTCCTTGATTTCTAGCAAGTCCAAGAAATGTTTTTTTTGTGGGCTGACATGCCAAGTAAGCTCAATACCTTTGTTATTTGCATTGAGACCTTGTTGGTATGCCTCCTAAGCTAGAGATATCCCCTTCCCAGATAAAGAAAATATCTTCTATATATTGACAGTATATCTTCAACTCTGGTGGGCTACATTATAAAACCTGATCATTCTTCCACATGTCCATGAATAGGTTTGCTACGCTAGGGGCAAAACGTGCCCCTGACCTGCTGGTAATACTTGTCTCCATACCAAAAACAGTTATGGTTTAAGCAATAGTCCATACATCACATCAGAAATCTCCTCTGTTTGCCACAGAGGGAATTATCATGATCCAGTGCTCTCTTTACTGCCTGTTGGGCATCATTGTCATAAACGATGTGTGACCAGAAATGTATGGACTGCAATAGGGAAGACCAAAACACATTTAAAGTGAAAAAGTAATATTTATTAAAAGGATAACTCATAAACAATAATGGAAACCAGCAAACTGCCACCGTGACACACAAAAATAACTTTCTAAACCAAACGTGAGTGCAGGATGAGATATGATCATAAACGTAATCAAGCCAGGGTCATACACGAAGGTATCAGTCAGATTAAACAGGGAACAGGGCGGGACAGGGCAACAGGAGGAAGGGATGAGTCTGCAATACGGGGATCCAGGGATGGATGCAGGGTTCAGGAACACGGGACACAAGGTACTGGATAACAATTTCAGGATAACATGTATACCCCTTCCTCTCCCCCTTTTTTCTAGTGTTCCCTAGGTTATATAGGAAGGTATTTTTGCCTCCCATCTTATACCAATATAGGTTATCTCCTATTAGTTTAGGTTTAGTGGTAGCTTAAGGGCTTATGAGCTGTTTATTATGGATAGATGTGCTAGTACTAGTGACTCCCTGGTGGGGCTATGCTAATATTGTTATAGAGTTATATATTTTTACATATATTTTCTTCCTTAGATGTTATTAGATTGTTACCATATTTACCGGTGTATAACACGCACTCCAAGCTTAGGAGGGAATTTTAAGGAAAAAAACTTACATTTAAATGCCCATCAATGCAGCCTTATCAGTGTCCATCTGCAGCCTTGCACAGCGTCCATCTTCATGCTTGTCAGTGTCATTTCCATTTTTGGTGTCACATGTACCGTATATACTCGAGTATAGGCCGACCCGAATATAAGCCGAGGCCCCCAATTTACCCCCAAAAAAACTGGCAAACTTATTGACTCGTGTATAAGCCGAGGGTGAGACATGCCTGTCCATCCCTGTGTGTGTGTCCGTCCATCCCTGTGTGTCCGTCCATCCCTGTGTGTCCGTCCATCCCTGTGTGTCCGTCCATCCCTGTGTGTCCGTCCATCCATCCCTGTGTGTGTGTGTGTCCATCCATCCATCCATCCCTGTGTGTGTGTGTCTCCATCCATCCATCCATCCATCCCTGTGTGTGTGTGTCTCCATCCATCCATCCATCCATCCCTGTGTGTGTGTGTCTCCATCCATCCATCCATCCCTGTGTGTGTCTCCATCCGTGTGTGTGTGTGTGTGTGTGTGTGTGTGTGTGTGTGTGTGTGTCCAGCCTACCTTTGTCCCGAGCCTCCGTCCCGTGCCTTGCCTCCTTGCCTCCGTCCCGTGCCGTGCCGTGCCTTGCCTCCTTGCATCCGTCCCGTGTCGTGCCTTGCCTTGCCCCCGTCCCGTCCCGTCCCGTGCCGTGCCGTCCCGTGCCCTCTTCGTCGGCGGCCATTGTAAAGTTCAAAAGCTGCGCCGCCGCCTTCGCCTGTGATAGGCGGAACACTGAATTTCCCAGCAGCCTGTGTTCCGCCTATCTCAGACGTCGTATCATCCTCGTCCGTAGTACGAGGATGATACGATGTCCGTGATAGGCGGAACACAGGCTGCTGGGAAATTCAGTGTTCCGCCTATCACAGGCGAAGGCGGAGCCGGAGGCGCGGCTTTTGAATAGAATGGCCGCTGTCTGTCTGCTCGACACGCTGATCGAGCGGGCAGACAGCGATGACTCGAGTATAAGCCGAGGGGGGCACTTTCAGCCTCAAAAAAGAGGCTGAAAATCTCGGCTTATACTCGAGTATATACGGTAATACTCCCACCACTTTATTTTATTTATTTTGTATCCACAATATATATATATATATATATATATATATATATATATATATATATATATAAATTTGTAAAAGAGGTAGCGCTTCACATTTTTCTTTTTACTCTGGTCTGCTAATAACAGTTGGTGTTAAGCAGCAACCTCTTTGATTTAATATATAGCACTTATTTTATATTAGTAGCGCAGAAGTACATTTCCTTTTTATTTGCTCTGCATTGTAGCTGTGCTGTTTGAAAATGCAACCTGCCCCACATTTTTCAGAACACAATAAAGCTGACAATAGATGGATCAAAAGTTGGCCTTGTTCAGCAGGGATTTTGATCCATCTATGGCCATTCCCATTCATGAGAAGTTGATCCAGTGATCAACTTCTTACAAAGGGGCTTGTTGGAAAACCAGGAAGTACAGAAGGTTAAAGATAGCAAGAGCAAAAGAGTTCCTCAGGTTCCAGGAATGCAGTTATCTGTAGAGGTAATGGGTCAGTTCAGTCATGATCGGCATACAGTCAAAGGATCGATCCTGGCAACAGGTATAAATGTGGTCAATAAACAGGCAAATCAGGAACACTGAGTCTAACTACACTGGGACTGGGACTGCCTGTATGGCGATGCATGGAACACCAGTGCGACTTGGCGCCCCCATGGACGTACACTTTAGTATGCCACATGTGAATGATGCTTTAGTAGCAATTTAGCAGGAATTTTGTAAGTTATGTTGTGTCTATGTGTACTTAATTAATGATTTTAGTGTATTTTTAGCAAAAATATTGTTTTGATAAACATTTGCACAAATATTATGCTGTCTTAAATCAGTAGCACCTCCTTTTTATTCTACTGGCTATGTGCTTTTAGAAAATGTATGGTTTGGGGGGTCTTTTACAAATTCTGAAAGCTGTAAGTCAAAAAGGAAAACCTCCAGAATTTTCTAAAACGTTTGCGTACCTCCGATTTTCACTATTTCTCAAAAAGGCGCAATTTAAAACGTACAAATATTTGTTATTTATGAACTCAATACAGGTAAAGCTTTTATATTTAGTTGGAATTTAGCAGGAATTTTGTAAAATTTGCTATGTTTTTATCTGCTAATAATGGTTTTAGTGTGTGTTTAGCAAAAATAGTGTTTTGATAAACATTTGCACAAATGCCGCATGGCCTAAAAAATCAGTAGCACCTTCTTTTTATTCCAGAGGTCATATGCTTTCAGAAAATATATGGTTTGGGGGGGTCTTTTACAAACTCTGAAAGTTGTAAGTGAAAAATTAAAACCTCAAAATTTTACGAGAAATGTTCGGGTACGTTCGATTTTCACCATTTTGAAAAAAGACGCAATTTAAAATTTACAAATATTTGTTATTTCTTAACGCCATATAGGTGAAGCTTTTATACTTGGAATTTAGTAGGAATTTTTGTAAAATTGCTGTGTTTTTATCTGCTAATAATAGTTTTAGTGTTTTTTTGCAAATATATTGGTTTGATAAACGTGCACGAATACCTCGGGGTCTAAAAAATCAGTAGCACCTTCTTTTTATTCTAGAGGTCATATGCTTTCAGAAAATATATGGTTTTGGGGGTTTTTCACAAGCGGTAAGGGGAAAAATGAAAACCTTCAGATTTTTTGAGAAATTTGGATATTTACATTTTGGCATACGTTTTGATTTTCACCATTTTGCAAAAAGGCGCAATGTAAAAATTTTAATTTTTTTGTTATTTACTCCATACAGGTAACGTTTTTTTTATATTTAGTAAGGATTTAGCAGGAATTTTGTAAAATTTGCTTTGTTTTTATCTGCTATTAATGGTTTTAGTGTATTTTTTGCAATTCTATTGGTTTGATAAACTTTTTTGCAAATACCGCTGGGGTCTAAAAAAAATCAATAACACATTCTTTTTATTATACTGATTATGTGCTTTCAGAAAATATATGGTTTGGGGGGGTCTTTTAAAAATTCTGAAATCTAGAAGTGAAAAATCTGACTGGTGTGGAGGTGATCAGGGACACTGTAACTGGGGTGGCGGTGATAGGGACAATATGACTGGTGTGACCGTGATCAGGGTCTCTGGGACTGGTGCAGCGGTGATCAGGGGTGCTGCAACAGATGTGGCAGTGTTTAGGGAACCTGCAAAACCCCTTTCACACTGGGGTGCTTTGCAGGCACTACAATGCTAAAAATAGTACCTGCAAAGTGCCCTGAAAGAGCCGTACCTGTCTCTTCAGCGTGAAAGCCGGAGGGCTTTCACACTGGAGCGGTTGCGCTGGCAGGATGGTAAAAAAAAGTCCTGTTAGCAGCATCTATGGAGTGGTGAAGAAGTGGTGTGTGTATACCGCTCCTGCCCTTTGAAATTAATGGGGCAGCGTGGCAATACTGCTGGCAGCAGCGATTTGTGGGTGGTTTTAACCCTTTTTCGGCCGTTTGCGGGGGTTAAAAGTGCCCGCTAGCGGCCGAATACCTCCGCAAATACGACGGTAAAGCGCCGCTTAAAATAGCATGAGCAGGCCCGAGCTACGCAGTGGATCGGCTACGACATGCCCTGTCTAATCCAGGGACAGCCGGTGAGCCCCTGGATTAGACGGCCCCTGTATATGCTCCGGGGCACACATATGACCGGGCTACTGCTGTCTGTGTCACAGTGTGCCATGGCTGGCAGCCACCCCGCACTGCTCGGGTGATGGGTCTGTCTGGTCTGTGGAATGTGTCCAGCAGTCCCTGCAGGAGGGGTAAATATGATTCCACCTGTCTCGGCAGGATGGAGCAGCTGGGCCTGAGAGGTCGACTAGAGGGTCTCTCACTATCCCTTTCTTTTCCTGTCCCTTCCCTCCTTCCCATGCTATGGGCCGCTGTTTGACTGGGCACATGGGGGTGCGGTGCACGTACCTGGCCAGGGGTCCACCAGGGGGGGCTCTGGGTCCTGGCAGGGGGCTGCGCTGGGTGTTGGGGGTCCGCTTGTCCTCTTCCCTTGTCTTTCTTCTTTGTGGCCACGGTGGGGTGTCTGTGCTGTGTGAGACATGTGGGGAGGCCACGGACATTTTTTTGTAGCCATAGCCAGTTTTTTGCCTTTCAGACATTTTCTAGTAGTTCGGCGGCCATTTTCTTGGCGCCCTCAGAATTTTTTTGCTGAGGAGGCCGGCGGCCATTTTCTTGGTGCCCTCAGAATGTTTTTGCTGAGGAGGCCGGCGGCCATTTTTTAGTAGCTTCAGGTAGTTTTGCCTCTAGCGCTGGGTGCTTGTTTCCTTCTAGAACAGTGTGCTTTCCACACAGACACCTCATGGATGACACGGGAGAGCGGACAGCAGCAGCACAGCGCAGTACCTGGATCAGGGTGGTGAGTCCTGCGGGTGGCCCCTCGGTCTGGGCAGCTAGGAGGGTGGACTTTTTGTGTGACTTGCCTTAGGTCCCTAAGTGGTGACCAGCGAGTGTGGGTCAGCATGGCATCAGACGCTGGTGCTTCTTTCCCAGACATCCCTGTTATTGCAACTGGTTTCCCTGAACCTGCGGTGCCTATGGATGCTCTGTTTGCAGTCCTGGAGGCCTTTGTTGCCAGGGTAGAAGTAGCGTGTGGGCACAAGGGGGGTAAAAAATGCACCCTCCCCCCACTTTCTTCTGGGGAAAGCTCTGATTCAGACTCAGGCCCCACTGTGACAGATGGCCCCTGTTCTGATGTATCAGAGGACGCGGACCAGTACTCTTCGGACAGTGAGGATGACTCCATGTTCGTGTCGGTGCAGGAAAAGGCGCTTGTAGGAGCACTTATTACAGCAGTGCGGGTTACCCTAAAATTGGAGGATACGGTGGGGGCATCTATAGAAGTGTCAGTCCCTTTCGGGTCCCACAAGCCGGCTCGCCTGGCTAAGGTGTTTCCTTACCCAACTTATTTTGATACTTTCATTTACAAGGAATGGGGAAAACCGCAGCAGGCCTTTTCAGTCCCGAAACGCATGGCGGTGCATTACCCCGTTGTGGAGAATCTCCTGAAGAAATAGACATCTCCTCCGATTGTTGACCCCCCCGGTATCCAGGTTAAATAAGGTAACCACAATTCCGGTGGAAGGGACTCCTGCTTTCAAGGACCCTGCCGACAGAAGGGCCGAGGCAGTTGCCCGGTCCATGTTTATCGTGGTGGGGTCAGCATTGCGGCCAGTGTTAGCCACGGCCCTGGTATCGTAGATGCTTATTGAATGGGCTAAATTGTTGCATCGTGAATTGGAGAAGCAACAGGCTTCCCCAGTCTGCGTGAAACTGGCGGACCAGTTGGTGCAGGGCCTTAAGTATGTCTGTCTGTGATGCGGCCTTAGATACGCCCCCTTTGCTCTCTAGAGCCTCAGTATCAGCAGTAGTGCTACGTCGCCTGATTTGGCTGAAATGTTGTTCTGTGGACCAGGCATCTAAGAAAGCACTGGTGGACTTGCCCTTCCAGGGAGAGAGGCTATTTGGAGCCTCGCTGGATGATATTATTAAGAATGTTACTGGGGGTAAGAGTATGTTACTCCCACAGTCCAGAAAATGGAAGGAGCCACGCCGTAGGCAAGGGCTCTCCTTTTCTGCTCAGAAGCAGATTTTTCGTCTGCCCGGGTTGGCAGGTAAGCGTTTCCAGTCTGACAAGGTGCCTGCTGAGGGACAAAAGCATCCCTGGTTTTGCAAGCCAAACAAGCCTGTGAGCAAATCTGCATGAAGTTTTGCTCTTGGGTGGGGGGTCGTCTTCAGGAGTTTGCAACCCAGTGGACCTCCCTACTTTCCGACCAGTGGGTCTGCGAACTGGTTTCCTCAGGGTACAAGATAGAGTTTCTTTCTTGTCCGCTAAACAGATTTTTTTCCCTCCAACCTTCATCTTCTTCCGGCTAATCGGGAGGCCCTGTTTGGGGCAGTACAGGACCTGCTGCTGTGCGGGATGATAGTACCTGTACCGACGCCGGAAAGGTTTCAGGGTTTCTACTCCAATCTGTTTGTAGTCCCAAAGAAGGAAGGGGTCCATCCGGTACTGGACCTCAACAGCTCTGTGAAAGTACAAAGCTTTAGGATGGAATCAGTTCGCTCAGTGGTCGCTGCACTCCATCAGGAGGATTTTCTGGCATCCCTGGACAACAAGGACGTATACTTGCATGTCCCCATATGCATCAAGCATCGGAGGTTTCTGTGATTTGCAGTCGGGGAAGAGCACTAACAATTTGTAGCTCTCCCCTTTGGCCTGGCTTCGTCATCGAGGGTCTTCACCAAGGTGCTAGCCCCAATTTTGACTTTGCTAAGGCAGCGAGGGATCGCAATTGTGGGTTACCTGGACGACCTCCTTCTGAGGGCAGCTTCCGCCTCAGAATTAAGGGAGGATGTGGCAATCCCCATACAAACTCTTCGGGAGTTTGGTTGGGTACTGAACCTACGGAAGTAGGTGTTGGTGCCGGCGCAGCGCCTGGAGTACCTGGGCTTGCTTCTGGACTCCTTAGAGGCGAGAGTCTTTCTCCCTTTGGACAAGCTGCAGTAAAGTTGTTGGTGTCCCGCAGGTGGTCGTCGCTGCATTTTTACATGCGAGTCCTGGGTCTCATGGTTTCGAGGCGGTACCGTATGCTCAATTTCACACTTGAGTCTTGCTAAAGGAGATCCTGTCCAAATGGGACAAATCTTCGTTGTCCGTAGATTCCCTGCTTTGGTGGCTGAGGTCGCCGGTCATTCGGTCCGGGAAATTGTTCCTCCTTCTACATTGGACGGTGATCACAACGGATGCCAGCATGACCAGTTGGGGGGGGAGTTTGGGGCATACGTTCAGCCCAGGGTCAGTGGACCCAGGAAGAATCCTGCCTGCCAATCAACGTGCTGGAACTTCGGCAATCAGGTGGTGCATCTCAACATGGTCACAGAGGCTGCAGGGGCGTCCGGTCAGGATCCAGTCAAACAAACCCACTGCTTGGATACGTCCCTAAGGTCAAGAATAGCTGCTGTGTCCGTCAATGAACAATAGAGAAAATAGGATTTTTGTGCTCACCGTAAAATCCTTTTCTCTGAAGTACATTGACTGACACAGCACCCACGCCTCCTATTTCTGTTTGTACTGCTTTTGACGAACTGAGCTGCTGGATGCAGTGTGAGGGGTTATAGCCAGTAGGACCGCCCCCTGGGCTGTACTGTGCAAGTGTTGCTGTTTTTAACACTTTCTGACTAGTCCTCTCCTAAAGGGGCGATATAACCCTAAGGTCAAGAAGAGCTGCTGTGTCCGTCAATGAGCTTCAGAGAAAAGGATTTTACGGTAAGTACAAAAATCCTATTTTTACTTGGTACTGAAGTCGGGCTATCATTCAACCAGCCTTTCCGTTTTTTTTCATGCAATCACTGCCACTTGCAGTGATTATTATATTCTGATGGCGGGGAAATCCCCTGCTGTTAGAATACAGTCATACAGAGGACGGGGTGGAAGGAAAGAAAATTGCATAATTGAATGGCTTGCTTAATGAGTTGGGGTATCTTCCTGACACTGTAGGAACTGACTGAAGTGGCTTGCTAAGCTACAAAACATTTTTAATAGCACAGAACAAGTCTGTTGCATACGGTGCACTGCAATAGGTTTCCACATAAAATATATTCATTAATTTATCTGTAAAGTTACTTCTGTGACAATCACTGTAATCCTGCAGGTTTAACAGCAGTGAAATGAGAAATGGTAAATTGTACCCACGTAGAAAGTATGCCAGAGAAAACCACTGCTTGAGTCTGTTGGAGAGAATATTTATATGGAGCACACCTTGGAACATTTGGTAATTAATTTTCACTAAGATGGTTTTAATTCAGCTGGAGGAAGTAAGTCTGCTGTGAAATGTGATCCTAATTTGCATGTGCAGATTCCACTGTGCGAGACGTCTGTAGGGCTGGAGCTTGACAGAGAGAAGGTTGTTTATTGTGTGTGTGCACAATAGCTATTACGAACAGTACAGTGCTCATTGGCCATATGGCTTGAAAGGCGGTGTGTACCCCTTAGGATATTAAGCCTGAGAATGAAAAATAACACATTATATGTTTACTCTGCAAGAGCATGGTAGGCTGTTATTCCTTCAGTTCAAAGAGATTTGTTTATAAAGCAGCCCTGCTTTAAAGGCTTACAAGAATTCACCAAAGACATCACAATTCATATAAATGATTCACAACAGAATGCTAATAAATAAAATAAAAAAAATGAAATAAAGTTTTCCATCATCAATTACCTCTATGCAGTTTTAATGACAATTTGAAGTGCAGAAGCCTTTTTTTAAGGGTTAGACTGCGTATTGTACTTGGCAATGCTAATTGTGAATATTTAAACCTGAACTCCAGGCAGGCAGCTAAATACTCGGTGAGCTGTCTTACCTGCTAAAATGTATCATTTTGCTTAGCCAGGCTTGTAATCTAAGCTACTCTGCCAGACAGCATAGATCTCATTTTACTTTTGTTCACTTCATTTAAGCATCATGGCTTGGTCAAGGACCTGTTCAAGCCTGTGAATGAAGGATCAACGCCACACTAATGAGGTCATCGCTCTGTTTATTCTGCTCTAATCTGAAATGAGCAATTCCATATTGTTAGATTAAAAGAGAAGTATGAGCTTCCTTTTTTTTTTTTGCTTACATCTATTCTATGTGAGCTGCTGATATCTAAAAATCTTTCCAGCCCTCTCAGAAGTGTCCCCATTCCCTTAAAATCAAGCTAAATACTTGTGGGAGGGGCCACAGAATTTCATACAGCATCATACCGACAATGGTCTGGCTCTGGAGTCTGGATCCACCCACTTTCCTGTGATCTTGATTGATGTCAGCTCTCTGCTCGCTCCCAAGACTTCACAGAGCGTAGACATTCCATGCATTACTGGTATAGTAATCAATTCTAGGCTGACAGCTACAGAGTCATCACATGTCGTACACTGCCATACAGAGTCATCACATGTCGTACACTGCCATACAGAGTCATCACATGTCGTACACTGCCATACAGAGTCATCACATGTCGTACACTGCCATACAGAGTCATCACATGCGGTACAGTGCCATGCAGTGCCATCATGTGCCGTACAGAGCCATCACGTGCCGTACAGAGCCATCACGTGCCGTACAGAGCCATCACGTGCCGTACAGAGCCATCACTGCGCATGCGCAGTTCATTAGATGCATTTTATGATGGGAGTCATTATTCAACAGGACATCTACAGTTTGCTACCGGTGTGGAGACTGAGTTGGAGTGAGAGTCACTTGGTAGAGAGAAATTAAGCGACATAGAGAGAGGACATGGTGCTGCTAATCATCTCTTACCATGGCGGCCCTGCTACTGAGAGGAGGTCTGAGCCGAGGGCCTGTACTGCGAGGAGGTGAGTCACCTTCTCTGTGTGTCTACAGGCCGATGCCTACCTACACAGGGGGGTACATCCGTGAACAGAGGCCAATAACGACCTACACAGGGCGGCACACCCATGTACACAGGCCGATACCTCTCTATATGTCGCCCCATTTCCCTCTGCCAAGCGGCTTTCACTCCACCTCCATCTCCCCACTGATAGCCAACTGTAGGTTCACACCTACATAATTCTTCAGATGAACCACGCATGCGCAGCGTAGGGTCTGTATAGCATGTCATGACTCTATACAACATGTAATGAGACTGTATGGCATATAATGCCTCTGTTTGACATGTGGTTAAACATGTGATGGCTCTATATAACATGTAATGTGACTTTATGGCATGTGAGGGCTCTTTATGGCTCTGTAAAACATGTAATGACTCTGTACGGCATGTGGTGACACTGTATGACGTGTGATGGCTATGTACAACATGTGATTACTCTACCTCCTGTGATGGCTCTGTACAACATGTAATGACTCTGTACAGCATGTCAAGGCTCTGTACAACATGTGATGACTGTCAGAAACCATGAAACAGATTGAGACAGAAGTACAATCAAATCGCACTTGTTTATTAATAAAAAATAAAAAGGTAAATGGAAAAAAGCGTAGTCAAGCATAGCCAGAGTCCAGTAGCCAGATCGGGTAGTCAGCCAGTCCAAAGTTCATAAACCAGATCGGGTAATCAGCCAGGCCAGAAGTCAGGGATCCAAGGAGAGCAACTGCAAGCAGGATAAGAAGCCAGGAGAGATGTCAGCAAGCCAGTCTTGAACAAATAGCAGGAGATGGTTCCTTGTGATGTGACCAACGCAAAGGAAAAAGTGAACTGGAAGGCTTTAAATAGGCAGGTCAGACGAGCATCACCGGGACCAGCTGGTAACTGTGGAAAGAGAGCTGGCAATAAGCCGACAGCTGAGCAGCCAGCCCAGAGGAGGAAGGGCTAAGCCAGCCCTGACAGTGACCAAGTATGGCATGTGATAGTTCTGTACAACATGTGATGGCTGTACGGCATATGATGCCATACAATTGTCCCCCGAATGGTATTCTGCTTAGATTTTCTGATTTGGGAGCTGCAGCATGCATAGCAGGCAACTATACAGTGTACACACACACATGCAGGCTATTTGTATATGCAGTGTGTATATCAAGGCTTTGTGTAAACAGTGAGTAGTTCTGTACTCTGTGCATATTCCAGGCTGTTTGTAAGATAATTCTGTAATAAATGTGTGTATGTGGGGAGGAGGAGCTCTGAGTACCTGTATGTCTGTGAACTGAGAGGAGAATAGCAATTGCAGGAGGGTGAATGCAAATAAAATCGGGGAGGGGCTCTCTCCAACACCCTCCAGATCCTGACAAGCCTGTGAAACTTCTGTTCTGTGAAACTCTGATCTTCCAGTAGTAGATTCTGTTTATTATCTGGTGAAAGCAGCTTCTGTTTCCTGTATGAGGTTGCATTACTATGGAAACAGCCATGTGACCAGCATGCTCATTCACAGCACAGCCATGCCTTTCAGGGTAGGGGGGCAGAGGCAGGGGGTGTGTTGCTAAAGTTGTATACACCCCCTGGAGAACTTTTCAAACAGCAAATTGACCATATTTGGCAGCTGGAGGAAAATTCATGTGCACATGCTGGAAAAAGGTGAAAGAGGTAGGAAAAAAAGATTATCTGATTTGTGATGAATGTAATAAGGGCTATTTATTTAACCCATCCCATACTTCTCTTTTAAC
Source organism: Lithobates pipiens (assembly GCF_037356315.1). Lineage (NCBI taxonomy): Eukaryota > Metazoa > Chordata > Amphibia > Anura > Ranidae > Lithobates > Lithobates pipiens. The sequence goes on along the minus strand of NW_027507785.1, from coordinate 74,582,003 downwards.
AGCACTCTATGATGCAGTAGAGCCTGATTGGCTCAGAGTACAGTCTACTGAGTACTTCTACTGCAAGAGACACATGGAACTCTCTGTTCGGTTCACCCCTTCTGCCTGTTTACTGTGACTTGGTCATCTTCACCTGCTTGTCCCTGCATCTGCTTTTCAGCAGTTGAGTTGATGAGTATTGGCAGCCCTACTTCATATCCAGAGCAAGTGGTATGTCTTACAGTGCAAGGTGTCTGATTCTAGACATGAGGACCAATCCTGCTGTTCTAGATGCCTCCAGCTTACATAACACTTAACAGTTACGGTGCCGCATGCAGTTTACAGAAGAAGGAGGCAGCACAGAGAAATCACACTTGAGGAACAGCCTCTTTATGGCTCTTATAACTCCAGGCCCCTCCCTGGCTCATTGCATACAGCCCTGGTGAAGCATCTGTAATAGAAGTCATTGCCCCAGCTCCTGTGGCAGAACAGTTCCAGGGGTTCTGTTCCAACCTTTTAATAGTTCTCAAACCAAGAGGAGGCACCTGTCCTATTTTTGATCCCGAGGCCCTAAATATCTGTATGTCATAGATTATTTTCATCAGGGAGATTTATTGGACTCTGTGGACATCAAGGACCTATACTTGCATGTTCCCATTTTTCCAAGGCATTCCTTCACTTTGCTGTAGGCCCACTGCACTTCCAGTTTGTTGCCTTGCTATTTGTTCTGTCCCCTGCAGCATGTATTCACAGAGGTGCTGGCCCCTGTGATAGCCTTAATGTATGCTCAGATCTGTGATATCTAGATGAACAGTCAGAGCACAACATAGCCAAGACAGTGCAGACCTTGCAAAAGTTCTGCTGAGCCCTGAAAGTTGGTACTGTAACTGACTCATCGCACAGAATATCTGGGTTTAAACTTTTAAACTGCTTAAGCCAGAGTATTTCTTCCCCATGAGAAACTTCAAACTCTATGCTCCTATTCTCAGACTCAGTCCAGGAGACACTTGACATTTTGTGCATAGGAGTCTTGGGGCTGATTGTAGCCCCCTTTTGAGGTATTCCCATTTGCCCAGTTCCACACCAGACCCCTAAAACACAACATCCTTTTGTGAGACAAGTCAGGCCAGTTCTTGGACAGGCCGATTTTTATTTTTTTTCTGGTACCAAAGAACAGATTATTCCTGGTTTGGTTGGGTAGTAATCCTGCTCTGGAGTACGGGAAGTCCTTCCTTCCAGTCTTCCGGTAGACTTTCATGACAGATGCCAACCTGTCGGCTGGGGAGTAGCCCTGGATACCCTGTCAGTGTAGAGAACTTGAACATCAGAAGAATCTTGTCTCCTGATTAACCTTCTAAAACTGCAGGGGATTTGGTTGGTCGTCAGAGGGTCGTCCGTTCTTTATTCTGTCAGACAATGCCATAGAAGCGGCATACATCAGTCATCAGGAAGGAACCAGAAGTCTCACTGTGGTAGAAGAGGTAGAGTGGATCCTGTCCTGGGAAGAACTTCATGGTCTAGCCCTATCCACCATTTACATCCAAGTTGTGGACAATTGGCAGGCAGACTTCCCCAGTTGGCAACACCTAGACTTGGAGAAACAGTCCTTAAACCTGAAGGTTTTACAGTTCCAGGGCCTGTGGAGAGGTGGGGCTATTTAGTGGTCTGGCCTCAAGATTCAACAACAAACTGGACAACTTTGTCTACAAGTACAGGAATCCTTAGGCATCCACCATTCGACAGACAAATTGTCTATAAATGAGATAGCTTAGTACTGTGGCTACTCCTATAAATGGACACCCAGCCAAGATGACTTTTGAGGCACAATGCAGTATCCTCAATGAGATAAAGAACAGCTAAAGGCTTGAAGACATCACTGGAACTGGCAAACATCCTTGTTCATAAGTTTACCTTACCCAAGTCTTTGAACAGGCAGGGTGTCCATGGCAGAACACCATGGAAGAAGTCACTGCTCTCCAAAAAAAACATAGCTGTGCGCCTGAAGTTTGCCAAAGAGCACCTTGGTAGCACTGGGAAAATATTTTATGGACTTATGAAACAAAATTTGAATCGTTTGGAATGAATACTCAGCACTATGTATGGTGAAAAAAGGACACCACTTTTCAACATCAAAACATCATCCTATTGGCAAAGTATGGTGGAGGGAACATCGTGATTTGGGCTTGCTTTGCTGCCTCCTGGCCTAGACCACTTGCCATCATTGAGGGGAAAATGAATTGACAAGTTTACCAATATATCCTACAGGATAATGTCAAGATGGCTGGCCACCAGCTGAAGCTTAGTAGAAGTCGGGTGATGCAGTAGGACAATGCATCAATGACAGTGGCTATTGGAGTAAATCCACCACAGACTGGCTTCAGAAAAAGAAAATGCTCCTTTTGGAGTGCCCCAGTCAGCCAAGACCTTAACTCCAGTAACCCCTTCATCTCCACCTCCCCTGGTCTCGGCATTCAACAGGCTCCAGTAGCTGACTCAAGGTGTCCTCCTTTAGACCCTGCACTTTCTGCTTTCCAGCTTCACTACACCGGTGCACTGTAATGCAAGGGAGGGTGGGGGACTCTTGACTTTTGATGGGGGGGCTTGCTCTGGACATCTATTTTTACAGATACAACTGGCTGTTTAAAACTGAATTTGACACCCCTGTTCTAGATCAATGCACATATTCGGCAGCACACCACGGATCATCAAATTTCATCCAAAGCAGAAAGATCACATCACAAAGGACCAAGTGCAGCATTTGGCGTCGCGCAGGACCTCTTTGTCAGGCATGTGACAGTGGGGTCCTGTGAATATGTGCATTTATCTGTGATGATTCCAGTTTCTAGCAGGTAGTTACTACAGCACTCGCTACTTTTGAGCCAATCTTGAGTGTCTGCTGGAAATATTGACAACAACATGTGACTGACTTACACATTTGGGGTTATACATGATGGCATGACCACATGCCTGATGATAAAGAGGTCTTTCGCAGCTCCAAAACGTTGCTTTGTGCTGCAGCACCCGCAACTTTTTGAGTTGATTTCCAGGAACGTGTGCGATGGGACAACTCCTATATTATAGGATGAAAAGCTCTATGAATTATTATTATTTACAATTTTTGGGGATGCTAGGAGAATACACATCCTTCCTTGTAAAATTTACTCTTGAAGGAGCTGTTCATTTTGCGTGTGCTAGGAATTTGCCTTTACTTTCAGTGATTATTATTTATTATTGGAAGGTTCCAGAAGGTAGTCCTCTAGGAGCAGATTGCAGTGAGAGGCTCCTCTGAACAGCCTTTTTAATGCTGAAATTTCACATTTTGTGTTCTGTAATTGTTATGCATTCCGGTAATTTGTCATTCAACTTGCACTAAAGTGACTCATTTGTTATACGCAAGATATATTGGGAATTATCATGTTAATACATAGCAGCAATTAAGACACCTCCATATGTGCATATTATATCTGTTTAATGCTGCTACAGTTGGATCTGAAGGGTTGAGTTTGAATATTCTTTTTAAATTAAAGGTCATTTTCACAGTTGTTATATTACTTGGTCAAATGAGATACAAATAAAAAGTTGACATATATCAGCCTTTCTCAAACATATATTAGTAGTGTACCAATGACCTCTGCCACACTAGATGCCTATGATGATTCTGCTACTGTTTACAGTTCTAGCAGTGGCTTTGCAAAATACGTACATCACTTGCCTACATTGTAGACAGCTGTATATTTCAGCTATCCATTTATGAGGACTCCTGTTATTTGAAAACAGTCATGTCATAAGGCGTTTGATTTACTAAAATCAGAGAGTGCAAAATCTGGTGCAGCTCTGCATAGACCAACCAATCAACTTCCTGGATTTATTGTCAATGTTACTTGAACAAGTTGAAGTTGGAAGTTGATTGGCTACCATACACAGCTTCACCAGATTTTGCACTCTCCAGTTTTAGTAAATCAACCCCATGGTTCCTGAATTATCCATTCTGCTTTCTTAAGCCTGGTACAGATGGGCCGAATGTCTTGAGACATAGGCCAGTTAAAAAGACCGGCCGACATTCGGCCTGTGTGTATGTAGGTCTGTCTGACGGAAGCCTGCCAACCCTTGGCTGGCTTTTGTCGGGTGGGCATGCTGGAAAACCATCAGCCGTGGTACAATCTACATTAGATATACAAAAATGATGTAGCTTGAAGACAATTTGTATCCATTCAGGTAGGCCCTTGTACTGCATAGCTGATATTAGATCTAAAGGAGATTGTGCAGCCAACATAATGGGTATGTATGGTCAGCTTTCGTTTCTCTAGAAGCGAGCCTTCTTTTTCAGAATGTTTTTAAACCACTGACTGGCAAATAATTTTAACTGTTTATTTTGTATAGAATTAATATCAGGACAATGATTTTTGCTCTAAAATGGTGTATCTTTCTCGCTCTCTCTCTCTGTGTAGGCCAGAGTTCACCCTGGGATTATCATTGCTGTTGTTGTAGTTGCGTTGCTGGCATTGTTGGCGGCAATTTTCATAGTGAAGAAATATTGCTTTCCAGAAAGGTAAGACCCTCTACCCTTGCCATATGATTATCACATTAACACCATCTGAAACAAAACACATTTGGGGCTTTATGCTTAGAATCATTTGTGTGTGCCAGCTCTCATCATCTCAAGCCTGGTACACATGGGCTAAATATCATCCGATATCGGTAGTTTAGCAGAAACCTGCCAGCATTTGGCCCGTGTGTACACCAGCCTGTCCGACAGAAGTCGGTCAAGTAGCTGGCTTCTGTCAAACAAGCAGGCTGGGAAACCAGCAGAATATGATTGGCATCTGATCAGCACTGGCAGCCAATGGCTGAGAGAGCTGACTGGTGTGCTCTGATGGAGGGGCCACCCCCCATCAGGACACAATAACTCAGCAGGGGGATTGCTGTACTAACATCGGATAGTTGGCACAATATCTCCTCCTCAATCCGCTGGGTTGAAGAAAAAAGACTGATAGTGTGTACTAGGCTTCAGTGCTCATGGACATGGGTGCAAAAAACACAATGGGGTTGATTTACTAAAACTGGAGGGTGCAAAATCTGCTGCATAGAAACCAATCGGCTTCTAACTTAGGCTTGTTAAATTAAGCTCTGGCCAAAGAGTACTGGAAGCTGATTGGTTTCTGTGAAGAGTGGCACCAGATTTTGTATTCTTCAGTTTTAGTAAATCAACCCCACTGTTTTTCTGACTTATTGTTTTGAAATTTTGGATCTTTTAGGCAGGTGTATGTTTTGCTATGACCCCATGCACACAGCTGTGTAAAGACCAGTAAACTTGCTCTGAGTTCAGTTGCATGAAATCAAAATAGAAAAATCTGCATCTACAGTTCTGCCTATGGGCGGGACAAAAAAAGAGTCCTGCAGAATTTTTGTGTGAATGCGATGCACGTTTAGCCATACATCTGTATGGCTGAATTCACATCGCACAAACATCGAATGTGATCTGCACAGCAATATACTTATGGCTTTTTATAAAAGTGAACTCCCAGCAAAGTATTTGTAATCCAGGCATCCTGCCAGACAGCCCAGCAAAGTCTGTGACTTCACTTTTTAATCTACCACTGTTAACCACTTGAGATCCGCGCTATAGTCAAATGACGGCTACAGCGCGGATCTCAATTTCCAGGACTACGTCTATTGACGTCGTCCCCTTTAAGAGCTCCCCGCGCGCTCCCGGGAGCGCGCATCGGGGAAAATCTGTGTTGGCCGTGTCCCCTGGACACAGCCAATCACAGATCGCTGTAAACGGCCAATCACAGCGGCCGTTTACAGCGCGATCGCCGCCTCCAATAGGTGATGATCTCAAATGTAAACAAATGAGATCATCACCCATTGCCGAACGTGTCTCCTCACACAGCCATAGCGTGTGAGGAGACCGAAAGAGCGAGTGAGTGTTCTCTAGTGTTCTCTAACGTGCCAGTGCCAGTATAAACCCAGTATAAACCCTGCCAGTGCCCAGATCTACCCTGCCAGTGCCCAGATCTACCCCACCTGCGTCCAAATCTACCCCACCTGTGGCCACCTGTGCACCGCCAGTGCCCACCTGTGCACCGCCAGTGCTCCATCTGTGCACCACAAGTGCCCACCAGTGCCCATCTGTGCACCGCCAGTGCCAATCGGTGCCCATCTGTAACAATCGGTGCCCATCTATGCCTCAGCAGTGCCCATCTGTGCCGCCTCAGCAGTGCCCATCTGTGCCGCCTCAGCAGTGCCCATCTGTGCCGCCTCAGCAGTGCCCATCTGTGCCCATCTGCTGCCTTATCAGTGCACATCCGTGCAATAAATCAGTGCACATCTGTGCCGACTCAGCAGTGCCCATCTGTGCCGACTCAGCAGTGCCCATCTGCCGCCTCAGCAGTGCCCATCTGCCGCCTCAGCAGTGCCCATCTGCCGCCTCATCAGTGCACATCCGTGCAATAAATCAGTGCACATCTGTGCCAACCCAGCAGTGCCCATCTGTGCCGACCCAGCAGTGCCCATATGCGCCGCCTCAGCAGTGCCCATATGCGCCGCCTCAGCAGTGCCCATATGCGCCGCCTCAGTGCCCATATGCCGCCTCAGCAGTGCCCATATGCTGCCTCAGCAGTGCCCATATGCCGCCTCAGCAGTGCCCATCTGCCGCCTCATCAGTGCACATCCGTGCAATAAATCTGCACATCTGTGCAATAAATCAGTGCACATCTGTGCCGACCCATCAGTGCCCATTTGTGCCACCGCAAAAGCGCCCATCTGTGCCACCTCATCAGTGCCCATCAGTGCTACCATGGCTAAACGTGTCTTTTCCGCTGAGGAGGCGTACCAAATTATTTCCACGGCCGACGAGAGCAACGGGGAGCTCTCCTCTTCAGATTCCTTTTCGGATTCGGATTCTGAAGCCGACGTAAATTATGAGCCAGTCCTCAGCAGTGAAACACTGACTGATGAATCCGAGGAGGAAGATATCCGGCCCATCAAGCGAAGGCGTTCTAGTGAGGCAGTGCCGTCCACCAGCACTGCAGTGCCGTCCACCAGCACCGCAATGCCGTCCACCAGCACCGCAGTGCCCCAGCAAGAAAGGCCAAGTACCAGTGGGGTGTCATCTCAGCCCCAAAGGGTTAGGAGCCATGCTGGCCTTCCCTATGCCCTTCAGAACCCCTTGTGGCTTCCTCCTAATTCAGGAGAGGCCAATGTTCCCCCTTTCACCGCCCAGCCAGGAGTCCAGGTGGACATGGAGAATTTTAGCCCTATAGATTTTTTTAATTTAATTTTTACGGAGGACATGTTGGCGTCAATTGTAGCCCAGTGCAACCTGTATGCACAACAATTTATTTTTCAAAATCCGACCTCCTATTATGCCCTTCCCTACGAATGGAGAGACCTAACGGTGGAGGAGTTCAAGCTTTTTTTAGGCCTCACATTTAATATGGGACTCAACAAAAAAAATCAATTACGTACCTACTGGTCAACCCACCCCCTCCACCACTCACCGCTCTTCTCCGCGGTAATGCCCAGAACCAGGTATCAGATGATACTGAGGTTCTTACATTTCAGTGACAATTCCCAGTGCCTTCCACGAAATGATCCAAATTATGACCGCCTTTACAAAATTCGACCAATACTAAATTATTTTTCAGAAATATTCCCCAAATTGTTTACCCCGGACCAACACATATGTGTGGATGAGTCCCTTATTAAATTTAGTGGCAGGCTTAGAATGAAGCAATTTATGCCCAGCAAAAGGGCCCGCTATGGGGTGAAGGTCTACAAATTATGTGACCGAGCCACAGGGTACACATATTCATTCAAGGTGTACGAAGGGAAGGACACCCAGCTACAGCCCCCTAATTGTCCAGACTACTTGGGATCCAGCGGAAAAAATTTTGGGACCTCATATACCCCCTACTGGATAAAGGCTACCACCTCTATGTAGATAACTTCTACACATCTCTGCCCCTGTTCCACAACCTTCACCGGAAGAAGACGCCAGCATGTGGCACTGTAAAAAAGAATCGGAAGGGCTTTCCTCAAAGTCTGGTGAACAAGAAGCTGCGGAAAGGAGAAACCGCAAGTCTAAGAAACAAGGAGGTTCTGGCAGTGAAGTGGAGGGACAGAAGGGATGTATACATGTTATCTTCTATCCACAACGATACCTTCGTGGAAATCCCCAGAAGGAATGGCCCCGTAAAGAAACCCAAATGCATTTCCGAATATAATTTGTTCATGGGAGGAGTCGACTTCAACGACCAAATGATGGAACCATATCTCGTCACAAGACGGACATACCATTGGTACAAAAAAGTAGCAATTTATTTTTTTCAATTGGCCATTTATAATTCATATGTCATTTACCGCAACGCCACCCAAAACCCCAAACGTTTCTTTGGCTACCAGGAGGAAGTTTTCACTGCCCTTATTTTCCCAAACAGCCCACCAGAAAATATCAGATCAGACGTTGTTAGTCGACTCTCCGAGCGCCACTTTCCGGATAAAATCCCCCCCACACCAACAGGCAAAAGACGCCAAAAAAGATGTAAGGTGTGTACCAGAGCAGGAGTCAGAAGAGACACATCTTATTATTGTGCACAATGTCCTTCCCAACCAGGCCTCTGTATAGGCGACTGTTTTCGGCGTTACCATACTTCAATAAATTTTTAGTGAAGTATGGTAAACATAATCCTCAGTTCCTGCCTTCATACACCTTCACACCCCTTATGCCACTGCCTGCTCTGTAACTGACCCTAGCTTGTTATTTGACCACTCTTATGCCTGCCGATTCTGTACATACCGCTGCCTGATCTGGAACTGACCCTGGACTGTTATTCGACCATGCTTCTGTCTAACGATTCTGTACATATTTCTGCCTGATCTGGAACTGACCTTGGACTGTTTGACCACGATATTTGCCTGCCTCTTGGACTGATCTTGTATTCTGCAACTGGACTAGTGGGATTCAACACGGGGTCTCACATATGTGAGGGGCTCCAGTATAGTTTTTCTGGAAGAAGAAAACAATTTTCTTTGTTTTCTTATTCCTAGATTAGGGTCTGGAGACTCGGAGGCTTCAAAGAGATTTGGGAGGGAGAAGCCTCTACCCCTATCCCCATTCTGTCCTGAACGAGGCTCTACTTCTGTCTGCTGCCTGTAGGACTTACTGCCATCATGCCGCACTGACCACACCACAAGGACCTGCCTACTACCAGGACCAATATTTTTGGCACTGCTGACATCTCTGCACTGACCCTGGACTGTAATATGGACAGTATCCCTGCCTGCTGCCTAAAAAACTGTGTTCGCTGTTGCTGACCAAGTCCCTGCCTGCTGCCTGGACCAGTGATATCCTCCTGTGGACAACTGCGCTTCTAAAACCACAGGTAATCTTTTCTTTACCCTTTGCTTAGCATAATGTATTTGGGGGTGTAATTCTTGGTATGTGCAGGCTATGTGTCCCTGGAACGCCGATGGTGTTTCTTGCATGTTGCGCCTCTGTATGTGGTCAGGCTGTGTAAACGTCTCACACATGTGGTATCGTTATACTCAGGAGGAGTAGTAGAACGTATTTTGGGGTGTTATTTTTGCTATGTAAATGCTATGCGTTGGAAATATCTTATAAACGGACAGCTTTGTGTAAAAAAAAAATGCGTTTTCATTTTTTTCCACATATTCCAAAAACTTCTGGAAAAAAATGAACCATTGAAAAGACTCATTATGCCTCATAGATTATACGTTGGGGTGTTAGCTTTCCAAAATGGGGTCATTTTCTGGACGTTTCCATTGCCCTGGTGTTCCAGGGCCTTCAAAACTGTAATAGGTGGTTGAGAAATGAAATGTGTAATTTATGCTCCTAGAATGCCTGAAGGTGCTACTTCAAAATTAGGCCTTTGTTAGGCTTGTGCAATTCGTTTCGTAACGAATCGAAATTCAGCCGAATTTTGCATCTTTTTGGACATTCGGATGCATCCGAATGTCCGAATAAAAAAATAACAAATTACAACGAATACAAAAGAAATATAACGAATGAATTCGAATGAATTCGACATGATTCGAAATTATTTCAACCGCATTCGAAATTATTTCAATATGATTCGACATTACATCAAATTTGGATATGTTGTATTGCTAGTATTATTGTGTTTGCATACCAAATTTGGGGTTTCTAGCTATAAGTGACCCCGAGATATGTGGCCCCAAAATCGGGTCGCAAAATGTCATTCTCTGCTCTATTAACTAATAACATTTTGCGACCCAAATTTGGGGCCACATATCTCGGGGTCACTTATAGCTAGAAACCCCAAATTTGGTATGCAAACACAATAGTACTAGCACTACAACATATACAAATTTGGAGTTTCTAGCACCAAGTGACCCCGAAATACATGGCCCTAAAGTTGGGTCACAAAATATTTTTGAATTTGGTTGAAATAATGTCGAATCATGTTGAAATCATTTCGAATCCGGTAGAAATATTTTCGAATTTCGTTGAAATATTTTCGAATGTGGCCGATTTTTCGAATTCGGTAGAAAACTAAACGAAATCCGAAAACGAATTTAAGGAAGTTAACGAATATAACTAAACGAAATTAATGAATTAACGAATTAAAACTAAACTAAACAAATTTTTTCCTTTTGCACATGTCTAGCCTCTGTATGTGGTCAGGCTGTGCGAAAGTCTCACACATGTGGTATCGTTATACTCAGGAGGAGTAGGAGAATGTATTTTGGGGTGTTATTTGTGGTATGCACATTCCGTGTGGGAGAAATAAGCTATTACAATGAAAATTTTGTGGAAAAAAAAAAATCTTAATTTTGCAAAGAATTGTGGGAAAAAATGACAACTTAAAATAACTAACCATGCCTCTTACTAAATACATTGGAATGTCTACTTTCCAAAAAGGGGTCATTTGGGGGGCATTTGTACTTTCCTGGCTTGTTAGGGTCTCAAGAATGGAGATAGGCCTTAGTACATCAGATGTGATCTTTTTTTGCAAATCTTTATGATTTGCACCATAGCTTGTAGACTCTATAAATTTCACACAGATCATATAATATGCAAAAATGTGGGTTATTTTTACCAAAGATGTGTAGTAGTATAAATTGTGGCCAAAATTTATGAAGAAAAATTGCTAATTTGCTAAATTTTGTCACAGAAACGAAGAAAATTTTATTTTTTTTCAAAATTTTCGGTCTTTTTTCATTTATAGCGCAGAAAATAAAAAACCGAGAGGTGATCAAATACCACCAAAAGAAAGCTCTATTGGTATGAAGAAAATGACAAAAAAATCATTTGGTTACAGTGTTGCATGACTGAGTAATTGTCATTCAAAATGTGAGAGCACTGAAAGCTGAAAATTGGTCTGGGACTGAGGGGGGTTTAAGTGCCCAGTAAGCAAGTGGTTAAGAAATATTGTTATCCAGGTCACTTCAATTGGATGCACAATTTTATGGGCTGGTTGCCATAAAATGGCAGGTCAAAAATAGAAATCAAAATAGAGATTTAACACGGTGCAAATGCTTCAAAAATGCAAATAAACCATTTCAGTGGGCCTGCTTTATACATAGAAACACACACAAATTCGATATGCCCTGTGTCTAAAGGATCATGCACACACAGGTTTTTTCCTCCCCTGAAAAATACAAACAGCTTAAAAAATGCGCCAATAGCTTCATTTTGCACATGTGTTTAGGCGCATTTAGACATTCAGGCACATCAAGCGTTTGAGCATTCATGAATTCTATTTGCCAGAATATACGGTACATTTATTCTAGCCATTGTAATGAATAAATGCTCAAATGCTAAACATTTCTAGTGTTTAAGTGCATTTAGATGCATTTACATGCATTCAGGCACATCAGGCATTTTTTTCCCAAAAAGCTCCTCTCCTGACCGTAATTGTGATGGGGTTTTTTTTTAAGCCTGTAATATGTCTGTAAATGCTTATGTGTGCATAGCCAGATAGGGTAACATAGAGGTGATTTTACAGACTGAAAAAAAAAAAGGCCCTAAAAGTGTGCTAAGTTGCAGCAGGTACTGTGAACTAATAAAATAATAATCAATGGAAATTTATTGTCGACGTGCTTTTTTATGCCGACATAAACAAACATTTTACTGTGAATGAGACCTGAATAAATATATTTGATTGCTATGAGTTAAAGCAGTAGGCTTCTCGTATTCTGTCCTAGTATGTAAGTTACTATTAGGCTGGGTTCACACCATAGCGATGCGGGAACGCCGCAAATCCGCGGCGTTTTCCCGCATCGCATGCCTCCCGCCGGCAGTTCACACTGCCCTATGCGGACTGCTGGGAGTGTCAATGAAATGTTAATGACACCCCCAGATCCGTCCGCATATCGCAGTGCGATCTGCACACTCGCACAGGAATCGGATCGCATGGTGTGAACACCCATGCGATCCGATTCTGCTGCGGACCAAAAAAAGGGTCCTGTGCGAGTTTGTGGTGGGAGCGATGCGAATTCAGCCATACTATCTGTATGGCTGAACTCGCATCGCTACAGAGATCGGATGTGATTTGCACTGCAGTGCGGTGCGAATCACATCCGGATCTCCCACCCGCAGCAGTGTGAACCCAGCCTTAGTGAATTCAAATCAAATATGTGTCTACCAGCGCAAAAAAATCTATGTCTAAAATACCAAATGTTGTGAAGCACCCCCACCACTGCTGGGGCACACAAAACGTCACGTCCGGGTAAAACTATAACAAAGCTTGGGACGCACGTCGGGAGAAGAGAGACACGGCTATACCCTCACACATCTAAACCCATTCAAACTACCGGAAAAGTTTAGTGCCGACTCATAGGCACTTGGAAATGTGAGTGATATGACCTATTTTTACCTTTTTTATAAATAAATGTACAGACATACTGCGCAATGATTGCTGTTCTTTTTTTTATGAGGGCGAATATTGTTTAAACCTGTAAGCTGGGGGCAGCATAGACCTTGAGTGGATTGGTTATCCTTATCAATGAACCAAAGGCGCTTTCTATACTAATATCTGGTGAGTGGCCAATTCTTATGGTGGTGTCGTCACTGAATTGGTGGATACGGAATACATAGAATCACAGATACAAGAAATAGGAGGATTGGGGTCATTTTATACACAGCAAAAAACCCGGAAGGGGGACTTATTTATATGCTGGTTCACATATACCAGCATAAACACTGAACATTTATTTATTTAGTATTATTTAAATTTAATAGAAATGGTGATATTGGTTGCACATGAGATGTAGAGACGGGTGGATTGTATAGATACATTGATATAGCAACACTAGTCTGCATGTATATGTATATCATTTTTTACAGTGATATATATTTTTTACAGTGGTGAATTGTTTGGTGTTAAGACATATAATATAAGAGTTAGCGCAGCCAACACTTTTTTTAAGTTACTATTAGTGACTGGTCTATCTGACTGCACACTCCATGTATACTGTATTTCGTTCTCTTAAAAGACAATATGATACAGGTAACAATAATTAATAGAATATAACTAATCATGTAAAAACATTATTACAGAAGTAAATATAAAGCACTAACATAATTTTTAAATTGTACAGCAAGAATCTAAAGTTGTTCAAAATTACATTTTTTTTTCTGTAAAAGGAGATTTGGAATTCTCTGGCAATATATTTCAACACATGCTGTATATCACGTACATTTTTTTTTTTTTTCAACTAAATCCAAAGTATTGATTTTTTTTAGGTTAGTTAATCTGCAGAAACCCCTCGTGTGACCAGCACAGCCAGAATCTTATAGAATGAATCACGTATATAAACCGATGCAGAGGAAAACAAGAAGTGTTTATTCTCTATCCTGCATTTGAGAAAAACGAGAGCTGAGATCTGGATGTCATAGTCAATATATTTCACCTTCATGCAATTTCCAGTTCTTGTTTTTCCTTGATATATAAATTGCACAAATTGTTGCGTTTTTTGCTTATTTAATATTGTGTTCAGGGCTAAAATAAAATGGGTAAATGCAAATTTATTGCACATTAGTATTTCATATTTACAATTTTCAGGCAGCAGATGGAGTTCAGGCTGAGCTTACATGTTTAATAGGCTAGTCTTAACAGCTTTGAGGGGGGGGGGGGGGGGGGGAAAGCCTGTTTCATACAGGGGCGGATCCAGAGTCTAGGCTCGGGAGGGGCACTGCCAGAAATGACCTTTTTTTTTTTTTGCCTGAAATTTATCGGGCAAATGACTGGTGTTGGCGCTTCAATCATCCTGGTGTCAGGATGACTGAAGCGCATTATTACATTGTTATGTAAAATTAAATACTTGAACTCACCATAATGCAGAATCAGTGGGAGCCCTGGGCTCATCACTTGCCACGTCACTTGCCACGTCACCTGCCACCAGATGCGGATTGTCATTTGCCATGTCACCTGCCAGAAGTTGCGAATTGTCACCTGCCATGTCGCCTGTCACCAGATGCAGATTGTCACTTGCCATGTCACCTTTTACATGTTGCGGATTGTCACTTGTCATGTCACTTGTCACCTGCCATACATTGCGGATTGTCATGTATTAGTTATGAGGAAAGGTTGCGAGCACTGAACTTATTCTCTCTGGAGAAGAGACGCTTGAGAGGGGGGATATGATTTCAATATATAAATACCGTACTGGTGACCCCACAATAGGGATAAAACTTTTTCGCAAAAGGGAGTTTAACAAGACTCGTGGCCACTCCACTAAAATGAGAAGAAAACAGGTTTAACCTTAAACTATGTAGAGGGTTCTTTACTGTAAGAGCGGCAAGGATGTGGAATTCCCTTCCACAGTCGGTGTTCTCAGCGGGGGGCACTGATAGTTTCAAGAAACTATTCGATAACCACCTGAATGACCGCAACATACAGGGATATAAAAGGATATATAATCATACACATAGGTTTGATGGACTTGTGTCTTTTTTCAGCCTCACCTACTATGTAACTATATAACTGTGTTACTTGCCACGTCGCCTGTCACAAGTTGTGAATTGTCACTTGCTACACGTTGTGGATTGTCTTTTGCCTGCTACAATTGTCATTTGCTGTGTCACTTTCCTACTAAGGTGGGGACTGTCACTTCCTGTGTCCCAGACTGAAGTCAGCTATCTGCACAGTGAGGGCGGAACTGCAGGGATGGCACCGGATGATGAGAGATTATATCATCTCTTTGCTCCCCGGCCCACTGATTGGCCAGCCGGCCACTCACCCACCGAGCCACCGGCTTACCCATCAAGCAGCTCGCCCACTCACCCACCAAGCCGCCTGCTCACCCACCAAGCCACCCGCTCACCCACCAATCCGCCCACATGCTCACCCGTCCGTCAAGCTGTCCACCAAGCCGCCCGGTCACTCACCCATAACTAATTCTTTGGGGGGGGGGCCGGAGTGGAAATTGGGGGGGCCCCCCCTCCCTTTTTCATACAGAGCTCAGTACCCGATGTTCAGCTGAAAGAGTTAGAGGCGTGACTCATTCACCCACCTAACTCTCTACCTGCTCTTTACAGCTCCAACAAAGACTTTCAAAGAGATAGAGAGACAGCCTAATAGGAAACAGTTTCTACTGTTCTCTTTAGAAAACTTAAAATGCTCTTTGACACCAATGTCATGAGTGTAATAAATGTTTATGCAATATAAATGGTATACAAAATATACATACATACAGTGTGTGTGTGTGTGTGTGTGTGTGTGTATATATATATCTCTAACACACACACACACACACACACACACACACACACACACACTGTATATACACTGCTCAAAAAAGTTAAAGGAACACTTTTTAATCAGAGTATAGCATCAAGTAAATTAAACTCCTGGTGGGATAATGATTTGGTCAGTTAAAGGGGTTGTAATGGCAGAAGTTTTTTTTTTATCTGAATGCATTCTATGCAAAAAGCCTTCTGTGTGCAGCAGCCCCCTAACACTTACCTGAGGTCCCTCTCTGTCCAGCGATGCCCACAAGTGTCTCAGCCATCCGAGATTTTCTTTCCTAATTGGCTGAGACACAGCACAGTGGATGGGCAGTGGAGTAAGGGGCCAGTAATATAATGGCCCCTTCCTTTCCTGAATGAACACAGTGAGCGATCAGTACCAATCACCCCTGTGTCCATTCATCACTGAAGCATAGTAAACAGTGTTTATTATGCTTCAGGTTGTGAACAAGCAGGAAGCCTCAGAGCACTTCCTATTCATCCATCTGTGCAGCTAAGGCTACAGCGAAAGGGACTGATAAATCTATGTACTTGTCACTTTCATCCAGGGGAAGGGGGCCCTGCCAGGTAGGCTGTATGGGGCCCGGGATTTCTAACAGCAGCCCTGGTTGTAAGTGTCCATCACAGGGTCTTCACTGAGTCCACACAGGGTAATGATGTCTTCAAGTGTGATATCACAATGAGGAGAGGACACAAGACCAGTCAGATAAGCAGTGGGAGGACACAGAGCACAAAGAGGAAGTTATGATCGCCGCTTGTCACTACTACACTGCAGGGGAACATGTGACAGTGGAATCAGATGAGTTGTTCTGGATTTTACAGGGTTTAGGAAAAAGAAACGCACAAACATAATGGATAGGTGTGGGAACCTAGTTCTTTTTTTATTTTTATTTTACCAGAACTGTGCTTGTAAATATATATATTTATATATATATATATACATGTATATGTACACCGCTCACATTTTTATAAATATTTTACTATACCTTTCCATGTGACAACACTGAAGAAATGACACGTTGCTACAATGTAAAGTAGTGAGTGTACATCTTGTAAAACAGTGTGCATTTGCTGCCCTCAAGATAACTCAACACACGGCCATTAACATCTAAACCGCTGCCAACAAAAGTGAGTACACCCCTAAGTGAAAATGTCAAAATTGGGCCCAATTAGCCATTTTCCCTCCTTGGGGCCATGTGACTCATTAGTGTTACAAGGTCTCAGGTGTGAATGGGGAGCAGGTGTATTAAATTTGGTGTTCTCACTCTTACTGGTCACTGGAAGTTCAACATGGCAAAGAACTCTGAGGATGTGAAAAAAAGAATTGTTGCTCTACATAAAGATGGTCTAGGCTATAAGAAAATTGCCAAGACCCTGAAACTGAGCTGCAGCACGGTGGCCAAGACCATACAGCGCTTTAATAGGACAGGTTCCACTCAGAACAGGCCTTGCCTTGGTCGATCAAAGAAGTTAAGTGCACATGCTCAGCGTCATATCCAGAGGTTGTCTTTGGGAAATAGACGTATGAGGGCTGCCAGCATTGCTGCAGAGATTGAAGGGGTGGGGGGGTCAGCCTGTCAGTGCTCAGACCATACACCACACACTGCATCAAATTGGTCTGCATGGCATCTCAGAAGGAAGCCTCTTCTAAAGATGATGCACAAGAAAGCCTGCAAACTGTCTGCTGAAGACAAGCAGACTAAGGACATGGATTACTGGAACCATGTCCTGTGGTCTGATGAGACCAAGATAAACTTATTTGGTTCAGATGGTGTCAAACTTGTGTGGCGGCAACCAGGTGAGGAGTACAAGGACAAGTGTGTCCTGCCTACATTTAAGCATGGTGATGGGAGTGTCATGGTCTGAGGCTTCATGAGTGCTGCCGGCACTGGGGAGCTACAGTTCATTGAGGGAACCATGAATGCCAAGATGAACTGTGACATACTGAAGCAGAGCATGATTCCTCCCCCCCCCCCCCTTCGGAGACTGGGCTGCAGGGCAGTATTCAAGCATGATAACGACCCCAAACGCACTCCCCAAGACGACCGTCTTTCTAAAGAAGCTGAGGGTAAAGGTGATGGACTGGCCAAGCATGTCTCCAGACCTAAACCCTACTGAGCATCTGTGGGGCATCCTCAAACGGAAGGTGGAGGAGCGTAAGGTCTCTAACATCCACCAGCTCTGTGATGTCATCATGGAGAAGTGGAAGAGGACTCCAGTGGCAACCTGTGAAGCTCTGGTGAACACCAGGCCCAATAAGGTTAATGCAGTGCTGGAAAATAATGGTGGCCACACAAAATATTGGACCCAATTTGGACATTTTCATTTAGGGGTGTACTCACTTTTGTTGCCGGTGGTTTAGATGTTGCGTTATTTTGAGGGGACAGCAAATGTACACTGTTATACAAGCTGTACACTCACTACTTTACATTGTAGCAAATTGTCATTTCTTCAGTGTTGTCACATGAAAAGGTATAATAAAATATTAAAAAAATGTGAGGGGTGTACTCATTTTTGTGAGATACTGTAAATAAACAATTCTAATTAAGGAAAGCTTATTGTATATTTAGAACAATGCACTGTTACTACAATAAAATGCACAAACAGTCGATAATCTGGAGTGTTATTTCATGATGATTCATTTGCTCAGAGAAAGTCGTTTTGAGACAATCTGGCTAATTCCTTCAATATTCTTTTTAGTAATGCTACATACAGATACTCTGAGCTCAGGACTCAGCAAGAAGAGTTAGACAACAGCACCACCAACAGGCTGCAGGATGATTCAGACGAGGTACAGCAAGCATTTCACTGTTATTCATATCTTTACGTGTTGTAATTATGAATGGACATAAAGAAGAGTACGGAGCCAAAATGTGCTTGTGTTGCCCAAAGCAACCAATTAGATTTCAGCTGTTTTTCAAGAGCAGGTCAGAAAGGGAAAGCTGACATTTTCCTGCACTAATGAGGCCTACTGCGTCTTTGGGTTCTTTATGTAAAGAAAATAAAAATGCAGGGTATAAAAAAAGGAAATGTCAGCGGTAAAAAAAACTAATTAAAGTGTACCTTCAACATTATTATTTATGAATTGTAAAGTGCTATCCTCCCCTGTGGCATTCAGAAATGTAAGTAATACAGACAGGGATATTAACACAAAAAACACAAAATCATAAAACATTTCTGTTGACAAGTACATACAACTGTATAGCAAAATGTATATTTTAACTTGATACATTAGGTGAGAGAGCTATGCCGTACAAGCCATGGGTGACCATTCATGCCTAGCAAGTTAGTGGAAATGTAAATAGAAGAAAGAGTGCTGGATCAGTGACTGATATGGAAATCTTCAGTTATATTATAAGCATATCAGAACAATGCTGCCCATGGGACTTTTTTCAAGGCACTAAAAATGCCCCTATGTAGTGTTTTTCTGATATGCATTTAAGCATTAGGGATGTTGGTACACCACCGCATGTACCAGATCACAATAAGAATATTTCAGTTTTAGTATGTTATATGAATGCTTTGCATGCTACACACAGGTATCTAAGCAAACATCTTCAACATATCTCAGTGCTTAAAGACACATTACAGTCCGAGCAGCTTTTTCCTTTTTGAGCAGTCCAGGTATGGCTTCTATGGTCATGCCAACGATCAGCTGATCTGGAATGCTGCAAAATGAGCCCTTTCTGTCTCTGCAGCAAATAAAGAAACTTGCTGGAAGAAAAAGAATCTTGGTAAAGGTTTTTTTTTTTCTCTGAGAGGAGAGAAGATATCCATTCTCCTAGGATACTAGAAAAAAACACTGAGGCATAATGGGAGTGGGAGGGGTCCCCCTGAAGGTGGCAGCATAACCAAATGTAACACAGAAAAAGTTTTGGCTATGAATACACTTTTTAACCACTTGCAGACCGCCAGGCACAGTGCCATAGTGGTACGCTGTTGATGTACACAGGTGGCCAATGATTCATGGCTGGGACCTGCTGATCTCCTGTGTCCAATCACAGCAGAGCTTTGGGTTGATAATCGACAGGGCTGTGTACAGAGGGAAAAATATCTGTGTTTCTTATCCGTGCAAAGAAGGGATAAGAAACAAAGAGTTTGTTAGTAAAAAGCAGCACACATTACACAAATTAAAACTTTTTAGACACAAATTTAACCCCTTGATTACATGAGATGTTAACCCCTTCCCAGCCAGTCATTAGTACAGTGACAGTGTATATTATTATTATATTATATTATTATCACTGATCACTGTATTAGTGTCACTGGTGATGTCAGTGGCAGTTAGTTCCCACCCAACTTCAGTTAATGTCAGATTGCCCACCACACTATCACAGTCCCACTATAAGTTGCTGATCACCGCTATTAGTAGTATTAAAAAAACGGCATACTGTATATTCCATAGTTTGTAGATGCTATAACTTTCACGCAAACCAATCACTATACACTTATTGGGATATTTACCAAAGACATGTAGCAGAATAGATTTTGGCCTAAATTTATAAAGAAATTTTGATTCTTTTTTTTTTTTATTGGATATGTTTTATAGCAGAAAGTAAAAAATATTGGTGTTTTTTTTCTTTCTTCTAAGAGTCCATTCACACAGGGGCAACCCGACTTCCAGCACGACTTTTGGAGGCAACTTGGACACGACTTGAGTATGAATAACAGCGCGACTTGGAGTGACTTCAACACGACTTGGGGCGACTTACAACATGACTTTAAGTCACACCAGGCCAGGCGACTTTGTCCGTGGCCAATCAGAATTATCAGCTCTCAAAGGGAAACCCCACAGCAAATTTTAAATAAAAAACCGGCATGGGTTCCCCCTCTGGGAGCATATCGGGCCCTTAGGTCTGGTATGGATTTTAAGGGGAACCCCCCTACGCCAAAAAAACGGCGTGGGGGTCCCCCCAAAATCCATCCCAGACCCTTATCCGAGCACGCAACCCTGGCCGTTGGTGGTCTAGGTCGGCGGGCAGGGGCTTATCGGAATCCGGGAGCCCCCTTTAATAAGGGGGCACCCAGATCCCGGCCCCCCACCCTATGTGAATGAGTAAGGGGTACATCGTACCCCTACCCATTCACCTGGGGAAAAAAGTGTCAAAAAAAAAAACACAGGTTTTTAAAGTAATTTATTAATCAATTTATTAATCGGCTTCGGGGGTCTTCTTCTGACTTCTCCGCTCTGTTTGGCGTCTTCTCCCGCTCTCCGGCGTCTTCTCTCGGTCTCCTCCGTCCTTCCCTCTTCTCTCTTCTTCTTTCTTCTTCCGATGTTGACACGACGTTCAACTGTAATGGATTGTGCGACGTGCGCGGCGACTTTTATATAGGTATGGGGCGTGGTCACCAGGTGATCTCACACGGACATCACAGTCCCAGCATGCCCCGGGACTTGACATAAGGGGCGGGGTCACCGTGTGACATCACCCGGTGACCACGCCCCATACCTATATAAGTCGCTGCGCACGTTGCACACTGCATTTCAGTGGGAGAGAGAGTGTCGTGTCAACATCGGAAGAAGAGAGAAGAAGAGCGGAGGAGCCCGGGAGACGACGCCGGAGAGCGGGAGAAGAGGCCGAACAGCGCGGAGAAGTTGGAAAAAGACCCCCGGAGCTGATTAATAAATTACTTTAAAAACCTGTGTGTGTGTGTGTGTGTGTTTTTTTTTTTCCCTTACTCATTCATTTTTTTTTACCCCTTACTCATTCACATAGGGTGGGGGTCGGTATCTGGGGGCCACCTTATTAAAGGGGGCTCCCGGATTCCGATAAGCCCCCTGCCCGCAGACCCCGACAACCAATGGCCAGGGTTGTCAGGAAGAGGCTCTTGTCCTCATCAACATGGGGACAAGGTGTTTTGGGGTGGGGGGGCCGCAGGGCGCCCCTTCCCCAAAGTACCCACCCCCCCATGTTGAGGGCATGCGACCTGGTATGGTATAGGAGGGGGGCAGCTCGCTTGTCCCCATCCCCTTTCCTGACCGGCCAGGCTGCGCGCTCGGATAAGGGTCTGGTATAAATTTTGGGTGGACCCCCACGCCGTTTTTTTGGGCATAGGGGGGTTCCCCTTAAAATCAATGAGTACAAGTTGCCTAGAAGTCGGATTGAAGTAGTACAAGAACCTTTTCTGAAGTCGGAGTGACTCCAGTAGTGTGCATTAAGATGGCTCTTATTCACTTACATTGATTTTTACATGTAGCGCGACTTGAGGCGAAGTTCCAAAGTTGCCCCTGTGTGAATGGAGTCTAAATGTTCAGTATTTTTTGTTTATATAATAAAAAACCCAGTGGTGATCAAATACCACCAAAAGAAAGCTATATTTGTGTATGAAAAAACTATATACGTTTTGTTTGGGTACAGCATTGCATGACTGAGCAATTACCAGTTCAAGTAGCGCAGTGCTAACTAGCAAGAAATTGAGTAAAACCTTCCAGAGCTAAGGTGGTAAAGGATGAACTCTGTTTTCATTAAATATGAATATATCTAGGCCAGCCTGTGACTCCTTTTCTTTTTTATCTTCTGCTTTAACCTCCCTGGCGGTATTCCCGACTGCGGCTCGGGGTTAATTTTTTAGTACCAATAGCAGTAACCCCAAGCCACACTCGGGATTCCATTGCATTATCCAGGTACAGGTACTTACCTTGTCCCTAGGTTCCCGCAATGTACTCCTGCTGTGTCCCCCGGTTGGATCCTCTGCCCGATGCATCGCTGTTTCGGGTTCCATTACTTACTTTATCAAATTATTTGACATCAGTTTTGTCCCTAGTGCTCTGTCTAGTGCCCTGCCTGCAGTGTTACCATTCCTTCTGCCTGGAAACTTAAGAACGTCTATGGCATCCAAAAAGCATCCCTCTATGTCCAAAAGCGATTTATGAACAGCTTGAAAATAGCAATAGTGAATTAGAATCCCTTGCAGAATTGAGCGATAGTGATTCGTGGGGAAATTCGTCATCAGACACTGAAAGTGAGAGCAGCGACGATTCTGCAACTGAGCTCGGTAATGTGCTCTATTGATTGTGGTATGGATCGTGATGACCCCAAGATTACCATTTACGGGAGCATCTGGTATGAAGACAACAACCCCTTGGCATACTTACAACTATTTCTGACCTATGAGGTTATCGAAAAAATTGTTACTGAGACAAACCCGTACCAAGAGCAAAAAACAAAAGGTTGTCCATGAGTCTCTAGACTTCTCTGGGCAGGGAAGAGAATGAATTTATCAATAATGGAAAGTAACACTTCCACAGCCCATAGACAAAAACATTCACCTAAGTACATACAAGTTAGTGATTTGGTGTGTTCCTCTGAATAAAATTTGCATATTAGAAAAAGAGGGGAGAGAAAGTGGACCAAAGGCCCGGACAGGATTCTTCAAAAAGGAACAGACTGGAAATGCAAAAATTAAATAGTAATCATTATTGAAAAACAATTCTACCAAAATATCATTCAAAAAAGTTAGAAAAATACCTCCACTAAATAATTATAAAATATGAAAACATTATCAAGACAAAGATGGCCACAACAAACAAACATTCATTCATTCAACTCTCATACAGATCATATACCAGCTGGTAATGAAGTGAATCCCTAAAAAGGAAATTTCCCTTGTGTATATTTAGAAGCAAATAATTTTATTTGATCATTACCGAGGAAGTCTTTAGGCTTTATAGGAATCTTCAGCTGGAAATACTGGTACCAAGAGCAACAGAGCAACCAAGAGCAACAACTCGCTACTACGCATCGGAAGTTTCCAAGAAACAGAAAGTGAGAACCAGTGACCAAAGATGACATTTGGAAATT
Source organism: Lithobates pipiens (assembly GCF_037356315.1). NCBI lineage: Eukaryota > Metazoa > Chordata > Amphibia > Anura > Ranidae > Lithobates > Lithobates pipiens. Next base: position 74,558,486 of record NW_027507785.1, on the reverse strand, counting down.
TCTGAGCCTAATAATACTTCAGGGAGTGGTGGAGAAACCACTGCAGAAGTGGTATTGGACAAGTAACAAATTGCTTACCACTCCATTCTTTGGCACGGTCATGTCGAAGTACAGCTTTTCCCTGATTATAAATTAATAACACTTTGAAAACAAATAATTTGAAACTACTAATCCTACGGAGCTATGTGCCAGAAAGAGGCATCAGCATAGATGAATGGTCTAATGGTCTACGAGGGAAGTCTCAGCTGGGTACAATACATTGCCTCAAAGAGAGCATGATTTGGTGTAAAATCCTTCATGCTTTGCAAATCGTCAACTGGCTACATTTGGAATTCCGTCTCATACACTGGGAACAAAATTCAATCCAAAATACAGCAACTATGGAATGGCAACCTCTTCCGTTTATTCACTCATTGAGCAATTGCTAAATCAGAGCTATTGTGTAACAACTGACAACTTGTTACACGTCTCCTGAACTTAAAAAATAATAATAAGGATGCCAGGATCTACCACAGAATTAAATGTAATATATTTTAGATAATACACATACACTCATTCACATAATTTTGTGAATGCAGTTCGTGTGAAACAAATCGCATAAACCACAGAATTGGAGAAAAAAAAAAAGAGTATCTCCAAAGTAGGTTACTAACAAACACTGGAGTTAGTGCAAAATCAATTTTATTCCAAAAACCCACTATTTTAATTATTAAACACCATACGAAAAAGGTTTTAGAAATATCACAAACTCATTTAAAAACATTTTTACAAAGTTGTCAACTGTATTAAAAACATACAGACAGGGCCGCGGCTGCATACATTCCACTCATACCACAGTCACCTTACCAAAGTACCGCTGACTATTCAAAAGTCCATAAAGATATTCTGCCAACGAGTTCACTCAATAGCGGATGGTATAACCGGTATACTAGGTAGGTGAACAAGTAAATGTATTTTTATCCAATGTAATGGATAATCTCTGCCTCACCGTACTTTTAGTATACAGCTAGTGTTCATAGCATAGGCGATAGCTTCTTTTTAATAGATAGTGACAAGCACAGAACTCTAGAGAGGCTCTGAAGAAACAGACGGCAATTGGTCGGTGAAACGCGTCAGCAGTGACGTCAGCACGCTACAGCGGGAACGCACGCTGGACTTTTAAATAGTCAACGGTACTTTGGGAAGAATCTTTAACTGCTCACAATGACTCTTAGTTCAGGAGAAAATGTTAAGCTATTATCTAAGTGGTACTGTAGTCCCATCAATTTACAGAAAATCTTCCTCTCGCTCTCTGACTTATGCTTGCATTGGCTGCAACATAAAGGTACTGTACATCGCCAAGCCTCATAGAGTTAGACAGAAGCTTTTCATCGTATATTCCGATCATGTGTATGCCTCATCTGAGTTTTAAGAAAATGTTTTAAATAATTTGGACGGAACCAATTCCTATCGGGAAAACCGTTTGTATGCTGTTCCATCAGACCAAAAACGATGCATGCTCTGAAGCAAGTATGAGTTCTCACAAACTTATTTCTTCATTATTTATCCTCATCTCATAAATATCCAATTTTTTTAAAGCCTGATCTCCATAAATAATGTTTACAATTATTTTTTATACTCTTCTTTTATAATGTTTTATTTAATCAAGGTTTATTTTACAATTACTTAAAAATTATTTTCTAGTGATCTCCATATAATTTGATTTTTTGGAGTGTCAAGTTACCACAATAACATTATTATCTTATATTTTTTTTATTAACCTCAAGGAGGTTATTGTCCCTTGTTAATTTGACTGTCTTTTTTACAAACTGTCCCTTTTGAATAAAAACACATAGGAAAGTATTTTCTGAAAATAAAATATTTATTTATTCTGGGTAACAAAATAAAGAGGAAGTCAACGCTGGACACATTTTTGGAATATTTGAAGCCTTTTGGCCCCCATGGCACACATCAACAAGAAAATACAAGAAAATTGGAAGCTTGAGGAGTTCATATAATAGGGAGCAAAATCTGGTCCAGGAATCCCAGAGATCAGGACCAGCAGTAGATGGCATATCTGTCCCCAGGCTGTGGTACTACCACAGCCTGCGTCTTCTGTCAGACCAGACTGAACAAAGGTCATCACTTTCTTCTCTTCCCTGCAGCCTTCCTTGGAGGCTGTGGTTCTGCTGGTGGACTTGTGGCATGAGGAGGATAGGCTTGCTCATTTGCTCATATATGTGGCTGTTCTCAGTCAGCTGGCCCCTCAACCCCTTCTGAAGGGCATCATATAAAATTCCCTCACAGAGGAGGCGTTGGCCCTTATCCAATTCCAGAAACCTGGTGGCTAGATAGCAGTCATAAGCCTCTTCAGCGTTGGGGGGAGGGGGCTCCTGAGGAAATCGCTGGCTTCCCTAATGAGGCCCAGTGCTGCCTCCTCTGTCATTATCCCCTTCCTGGGCCTTTTGGTGGTAAGACAGAGGGGAGGCACCTGGGATTGGGTGAGGCTCCTACTGGGCACGGCCCCCTCCTGGCTGACACTGGGCACGGCCTCCTCCTGGCTGCCACTGGGCACAGCCTCCTCCTGGCTGATGCTTTCCAGACTCTCCTCCTGGCTGAGCTCATCCTGTGTATAAAAAAGGGATATAGTTTTTACTAGTAGTTATTGCTTCATCAATCGCACACAATTTTCAGCTCATGACTTGCAAATTGTTAATAAATAGAAAAGACTATCATTCTGACCCCAGCATTTTTCAAGCTGATCCCAAACATTTTTGGCCACTACTGTCTAGTGATATGTATACATAATTTTTTGGATAAAATTGATTTGTAATCAATTATAATCTAGATAACATCATTTATATTAGGACAATAAACATGTCAAAAAATAATATGCCTGGCTCAAGCTGGGCGCATCCACTTCTCCCAGGATGGAAGGCCCAGGTTGTTCCTTGTCAGCCTCTGCTGGGGTAGAGGGAACAGTGGAGGGAAGGCCGCAGGGAAGGGTCAAAAGAGATTCCCTGGCTTCAGTCTGGTCATCCAAAAACCGCAGTTTGTTGAAGTACAACAGCCTGGGGACATAAACATTCTCAGCTGATGCTCCTGATCGGAGTGATTTCTGGATCTTATTATGCTCCTTATACATGTTTCTCGGGATACCAATTTTATTTTCCAAAAACGTTATGTTTGCTTCGAGGACCCGAGTCTTCACAAATTCCAAAAGTTTCTCCAGCGATGACCTCCTACCTAGTTTATTATAATATAAGCTGTGTATCGCCTCCTACAAATTCCTCATCTCCCTGTATCTCTGTGAAACTGGCCATGAATTCTGGGTCCTTAAACCGATACATTTTTGCTGTAAAGACAAAAACACTAATGTCAGCCTAAACTCATTATCTTATCCCAATATAGGCCTCAATCTTGAAGCAGTATAGGCCACTGTGATGGGCCAAGTTCAAATTTTACCTTTGTTTAGCACGCTCACCACTTCCACTCGTCCTTCCTCCACACACAGATCGTATGTATAACACATGCGTGTTAGCATTATATACACTGCGCATGCGTCAAACTCCCCCGCCCCAGCGTTCTTTTTCACAAATATTCCCCGCCCCTTCTCTCTTTAATGCGCAGTAGGAGCTACATGGCGGAGAGACAGCAGGTGGTTGGAAATTATTCCAGCAGCGAGGAGGAAAGCCCGGAGCCTGATATGACTCAATCCAGGAGAAGGCGATTTAAGGCCTTTGAAGAAATGGTAGAGATGGTGGACACCTTGCGGAGGAAGGATTATGATGGTAAACATGGACCGTACACCCAGCCGAATTTGCACAAGGCCAAAATCGTGACAGTTGTGAAGACTCTGGAGCAGAATTTGAGGGTACGACACTCCAAAGACCAATTAAGGAAACGCTGGTCCAACCTTAAACTGAGGGAGCCGGATCAGTATAGAAGAATAAAGAAAGTGCTTAAAAAAAGTAAGTGCTTGTCGTGTGTTCCTATTATGATTATTAACTTGCATGCTGCTCCATAGGAAACATTGTTTGCAAATAAATACAATGTTTTTAGCTACTACAGGGTTTTAACTACATTTTGGTCATGCTAATTTGTCTTATTAAAAGAAGTTTAGGACATTGTTGTCTAGATGTCTTTGAAACTAGAATGAATTGCAAACTTAATTCAGTGGAATGTAAGGAGAGGACACTCAGCAGCTGTTTACACATCTGGACTCAGGAGCACTAGTTTGGGACACCAGAGCACGTTTTTTTAGGGTGACCCACACAGGTGCTCCGGTGGATACTTGGGGTGTCTCCATCTGTGAAACTTGGCCAAAAAAGGTAATTATTCCAGCTTGGTTAAATGGAATTAATCATGTCTTCAACTTGGATCTCTTCCCAAACAGACAATTGTACACCACTTCCAAGCAATGTTTCGTATTCCTATTTCTGGACTCAAATATCTGTGTGCTAAGTATACCTTTTGTTTCATTCTCATAGGGGAGAAAAGACTCGGAGGACATTACTCAGGGGACACCAGGCACCCCCCCACATCGCCAACAAGATTGGGAAATCAGCCCAAGCCCCCCGAGGATCTGGAGGAAGGAGAGACGGAGGAAGTGGGCGAGATGGTCAGCCCAACAGGTGAGTGTCTGACACCCCAGCTTCAGGTAATCTATGTATGCCTGCATATTTCTAAATACATGTTTTTTAACCAATTTTTAGGTGATGTGCTGGTTGTGGAACAGGAAGCATAACCTTTCACTAGTGGAATGGTGAAATCGACAATATTCGAAATAGACTGAATATTATGGAACAGCAAATGAAGAACATGATAGATGTGTTGGGGAGAATCTAAGTTTTTGGCTAATCGCCTCCCTTTTTTGTTTTGTTGGACTCCCAAAAAAAATATGTTTTTTGTACATTTTAAAAGCCACATTTTGAAGATGCACAGTGTGTCAACATGTGCTATCTGCCATCAGGGGATCTCAATGTACGTGTTTTGTGGGTGCAATCCCTTCCTCGTAACTCTAGTAGGTGAGAGGAAGGGGTTGCACCCCCAAAACACATCCATTGATCTCCCATGATGGGAGATAGCACATGTTGACATTACCCATTTGGACTCCCAATTTGTGTACATCTTCAAAATTTGGCTTTTACAGGGGTCACATCACCCCATCTGAACGCAATATCAAGACATTTTTCACACTATAATGTCTTCAGTTTTTATACGTTGAACTTTGTAGGTTCCAGAGTTGTGTATGTTATTTTTTAAAACATGCCTGTTTGTAAAAAAAAAAATTATAATAATAATATTGAGAAACAAAAATGTTTTTAACGTTTCTAAACGCACATGTGAATGTGCACAGTGTAAACATTTTGAGAAACAACAATGTGTAGCTTCTTTCAATGCTCAATACCAGTTTTGCAAGTCATTTTGTGTTTACAGTGACAATGGGGCTTATTTACTAAAGGAAAATCCACTTGGCACCACAAGTGCACTGGGAGGCAGCCAAAAAGAAAAGCAAGCAATAAAGACATTTCTCAATTTTAGCTGATCATTTTTTTTTATTAATAAAAATTAGACATTGTCTGGCATTGCAATGACCCCCTTACCCGTAAAATAATTAACATATTTCTCCCGAACTTCACGGGCGCTTTGGGGTGCCAAGCCAGTGTGGCCAGTATACAGGCCCCTCAGGGAATTGTCTGTAATAAGTCCGGCCTCAGGCCCAACTGAGGCTATATAATTCAGTGAATTTTTTCTTAAATAATTGTGCAGTATGCAGCAGCATAGGATGATATGGTTGCTATCAGAAACAGGTGGAACTGGCTGGGCATTATCCTGAAGGTATTCTTGATGACTCTTCTTGCTCTGGCTAGCTGGCAGTTAAAAACCCTCCTTTCCGGGTTGAGGGTCCTTTGTGGGAATGGCCTCTTCAGGTGTTCGCCCATACCGAAGGCTTCATCTGCAATAAAGACGAAGGTGAGTCCTTCCACGTTATCCGCATCAGGTGGCAATGCCAGGCCACCAGTCTGGAGACGTTGGTAAAACTCCATCCTGGGCAAGGACTTCCACATCTGACATCCGGCCATTCTTCCCCATATCCACATAGAGGAGCTCGTAGTGTGCCGACACCACCTCCATTAATACTGCACTATTAAACCCCTTATAGTTATAATAGTAAGACCCTGAATAGGTACAATGTGGACATGCTTTCCATCTATAGCCCCTCCACAGTTGGGAAAGTCCCAACAGTCAGCAAAATGGGAGGCCACAGTCTGCCATTCCTGTGGCGTTGAAGAAAACTGTGGAATCAAACAAGAAAAAAATACTTTTGCACATAACATTGCAAGCAGATAACACAAAAGACATTTTTGCACAACATCAGTATAAGTTTTATTTTAAAGGGGTTGTAAAGGTAAATGTTTTTTTACCTTAATGCATTCTATGGGAGCTTGCATGAACATGAGAAGCACCTGCGGGAGGAAGCAGAGACAGCCGCCGAGGAACCCCAGAAGAGCAGGTTGGGGGCCACTCTGTGCAAAACGAGCTGCACAGTGGAGGTAAGTATAACATGTTTGTTATTTTAAAAAAAAAAATATATATGTTCACTTTACAATCCCTTTAAGGAGTATTTAAAGACAAAAATATAAGGCCCACTTATCGGATTCCTCACCCCTTCTGATGGCCCATTGATAAAATTGTATGGGGGGGAGGGTTTGAGATGACTTTGGGAGCCCAAAAAAAGCCTCCAGCACTCTGCTTGAATTTAAGGACACACATAACATTTAGACACATTTTGGGGTGTGTTTCGGTGAAAGCAGTACAATGGAGCTGACAATATACATTGTTAAAGGGACTAGGCTATAGGTTTATATGGGTCCAGGATAGCATGGTGAGGAGGTTAGTGAAGGCAAATACTGTATGCATGTGGGCCAAAAAAAGAGTATTAAAAGCTTCCAGCAAGCAAGGGGACATTCACAGCATATTCCAATCATGGTAATTAGGGAATGATGAAATAAATACAATACATTTGCAAAAATTAAATACATATAATGTGATGTTAAAGGATAAAACTTACCTTAATAAAGTCCTTCTGCAGGACCTGAATGATGGCAGAACAGGTCTCTGGAATAATGATCCCCAGAGCCTGGGGGAGATACCTGTTGAGAACTTGAGGTCCTGTAGGCTTCTCCCAGTCGCCAAGTACCGCAACGTGGTGACTAGCCTCTGCTCCGGAGTGATGGCTTGTCGCAAGCAGGTGTCCTGCTTCATAATATAAGGGGTGAGCAAAGCCAACAGATGGGGAAAAACGGGGTCCGTCATCCTGAGATGATTCCTGAAATCATCAGGATTATTCTCCTGGATCTCACAAAGCAAAGGTATGTGCGAGAATTGGTCATGCTGGAGTAACCAATTCTTGGTCCATGGACTGGGCTCGGATCAAAGTATGCACCCCAACACCAAGCCCCCACACAGCACGAACTCTACGACGAGTACGTACCCACACCGTGGTTTCAAAACTGTCGGTTGGTCAGAACGAACTTAACAGAACGCACTGAAGAACAGCAAGGCCTGTGAAGAGCAAGCTGAAAATCAGTAACGAGTGGACCAGAACTCACTGAAAAACAGATATGAACTGACTACACCAGGCATGTCCAAAATGCGGCCCGTGGCCCGGTTTTGAACGGCCTGCCTGGTTATTTGGACATATCTTTTGTGGCCCTCGACGATCTCCCAGCGCCGGGGCCACAAAAGATATATATGCTTCGGAAGGTACAGGGAGGACAGGACCGAGTGCTGTACACAGGAGAATTTCCTGTTTACGGGCGGCCTCTGTAATAGGAAGTCCGTCTCTCTGGCACTGCCATTGGACGACTGTTCTGTCCATCAAAGGAGGTGGGACTTTCTATTAAAGAGGCCGCCGTGTAAACAGGAGATTCTCCTTTGGCGCTCATCAGTGCATTCCTGGCAATGGTGTTGCGTTCCTGGCAATGGTGAGGCATTCCTGGCAATGGTGCGGCATTCATGGCAATGGTGCGGCGTTCATGGCAATGGTGCTGCGTTCATGGCAATGGTGAGGCATTCCTGGCAATGGTGCTGCGTTCCTGGCAATGGTGCTGCGTTCCTGGCAATGGTGAGGCGTTCCTGGCAATGGTGCTGCGTTCCTGGCAATGGTGCTGCGTTCCTGGCAATGGTGAGGCATTCCTGGCAATGGTGAGGCGTTCCTGGCAATGGTGAGGCGTTCCTGGCAATGGTGCTGCTTTCCTGGCAATGGTGCTGCGTTCCTGGCAATGGTGAGGCTACATTCATGGCAATGGTGGGTCTGCAGATGTGCACTGATTAGGCTGCATTGGTGGGCACTGACCATTATTTTGCTTCACAGTTCTTTATTTATGTTATACGCCAATTAATACAGTATGTACAAATACGCCCAAGCTCATCTCTTCCCACACACAGCCACAAAGACAAGAGAACTCTTGTTGGGCCGTGTATTAGCGCTCGAACGAACACACTTAGACTGAATTTTAACGGTTCAAAGAATGTCAGGCAAAATGGTCGGCCCTCGCGCATGTTCACTACATCAAATCCGGCCCTCTTTGAAAAAAGTTTGGACACCCCTGGACTACACGCACTGAAAACCAGATACAAACCCACAAGCACAAACTGAACAGCAGTAAAACGATCTGAAAAAGCTGGAGTCTGAAAAGCGCAAATCGTCTCTAACCAAACTTCTACTAAAATGAGATAAGCAGAAGGAGCCCAAAGGGTGGTGCACTGGGTCTTGAATTTCCTTTTTCTAGTCATGTCGTACGCGCTGTATGTCACCGCATTCTTGACGATCGGACTTTGGTGTGATCGTGTGTACGCACGACAGTTTCAGTGGAACCCGTCGGAAAAACCTTCAGAGTTTATTCCAACAGGAAAATCGATCGTATGTGCACGGTATTACAGAAAAGTCCGACTGTTATGGTAAAAAGTTTTCAATACCTATTGCATTATGGAATCTAAGCAAGTGAAAACGTCTTTTGTCTGTCTGAGATTGCATTGTTGTCTGTTTGAACAAGAGCATTAAAGAGGCTATCCTTAAGCCGCGTACAGACGACCGGACTTTTCGGCAGAAAATGTCCGGCGGTATTCCCAACGGACTTTCGGCGGAGTTCCTGCGGACTTCCGAATGAACAGACTTGCCCACATACGAACGGACTAAGTCCATTCGAAAGTCTGTTCATTTTGAGCGTGATGACGTAAGACGGGACTAAAAAAGGAAGTTCAATAGACAGTAGCCAATAGCTTCTCTTGCCTTGTATCACAGACGGACGGTTTTCCGATAGAAATTGAGTCCTTTGGACAGATTTGAAACATGTTCTATTTCTTGGTCCGTCTGATTTTTTATTTTTTTTTGTTTATGAAAAACGATTGGATTAGCCCACACACGATCGGAATGTCCAACGGACTGATTCCGTCGGACCTAGTCTGCTGGACAGTCCGGTCCTGTGTACACAGCATTAGATTTCCCCTTGTCACACATCTAACAACCATTTCCAGAATATGGAAATCCAATGGAATTCCATCTCTGGCTACAAGGACTACATCCCAAATGATGGTATGCTTAAAGCGGGAGTCCACCGGGACTCCGCGTTTTTTTTTTTTTTAAAAGCCAGCAGCTACAAATACTGCAGCTGCTGACTTTTAAAATAGTGACACTTACCTGTCCAGCGCGCCCGCGATGTCGGCACCCGAAGCCGATCGCTAGGTCGTCTGTCGGGTCCTGCCGCCGCCATCTTGGGTATGGGAATCAGGAAATGGAGCCTTTCGGCTTCATTTCCCAGTTCCCTACTGCGCATGCGCGAGCCGCGTGGCACAATCCGGACGGTCCCCGCTGCCTCTGGGAACTGTGTGTTTCCCAGCAGGCAGCGGGGCACTTGCGCAAAGGGGCGGGCAGTTGCGCAAAGGGGCGGGCAGTTGCGCCCCTTTCTGCAGACAGCTATCCCGGAAGTGGGTGCAGTTACCTGGATTATCCAGGTAACTGCACCCCCTCCCCCCTGAAAGGTGCCAATTGTGGCGCCGGAGGGGGGGGGATTCCGATGAGCGGAGGTCCATTTTAGGGTGGACCTCCGCTTTAAGGAAATATGGTGACATTAGGGGCGCTTGAAATATTAACCTTACCTAAAATAAGTGAAAAATTTGTAACATAATAATCACAATACGTGACTAAGGTGATAAACAACCTCTCACTATACAATAATGACCAAATAACAATTGCAAAACTAATTAGTTATATAGTCCCAATTAGATAATGAAAAACAACATATATCCAAAGTCCATGTAGTGATTGAACTCTTCAAAAAAAAAAATTTGTGATAAACTTCGTCTATGTTCATTTGCCAGAATATAATGAGATCTTCTGAGATCTGAAAATTTGTGAAACATCCCTTCACCAAGATTTGGACATGGACAACCCCCAACCGTGAAGATACAGTTGTCTTCTTACCTGATTGTGTTGACTACTTTAATTAAAAAGATAGTCAGCCAAACTTGTGCAGGTATAAACCTGCTCACATGGAATATGATGGGTCTCTATGGAAAACACCTTCCTCCTCATAGGTTCAGATGGGGCATAAAGAAAGAGCAAACTTCCTGAAGACGTGAAAATGAAATGTACGTTGAGGCGGTACCTGGTCACATTCGTATATGCACAGTTCCGGTCTCCTTGGTTGTCGGCCGCATTCGGTGGAACGCACGCCATACACAACAAGGAACTACGAACATAACATGAAACGATCTGATAAGCGAGCAGCCCCAGTGCCAGGTCGGGCACTGAGAAATGTAAGCAGCCATTTGGCTTTGTTTTTAAGTTTTTGTTTTAATTAAACGGTGTTATGCTATGGATATCGTTTGCTCTTTCTTTATGCCCCGTCTGAGCCTAGGAGGAGGAAGGTGTTTTCCATAGAGACCCATCATATTCCATGTGAGCAGGTTTATACCTGCACAAGTTTGGCTGACTATCTTTTTAATTAAAGTAGTCAACACAATCTGGTAAGAAGACAACTGTATCTTCACGGCTGGGTGTTGTCCGTGTCCAAATCTTGGTGAAGGGATGTTTCACTAATTTTCAGAAGATCTCATTATATTCTGGTAAATGAACATAGACAAAGTTTATCACAATTTTTTTTTGAAGAGTTCAATCAGTACATGGACTTTGGATATATGTTGTTCTTCATTATCTAATTGGGACTATATAACTAATTAGTTTTGCAATTGTTATTTGGTCATTATTGTATAGTGAGAGGTTGTTTATCACCATAGTCACGTATGATTATTATGTTACTCATTTTTCACTTATTTTAGGTAAGGTTAATATTTTAAGCGCCCCTACTGTCGCCATATTTCAGCGTAATAAGTTTCTTATTATAGATTTCTTGTTTCAGAGAGCGGCTTTAAGGGATTACATAGTCAGTTTTGATTATTAGATTGTTTATAATTTTGTATCACAAAGTATTGTAGTAAGTGGCGTGGAGTTTATTTGCAGCTGTTATCAGCCGTATGCACACATGCTTAAGGAAAAGCAGCTGGCAGATGACAGTGACTGTAGGAATTCTTTATGGAAAGAGTGTTTTGGGATGGATACTACTCCCTCTCTTTCTCCTATCAGTCTAAGCCGGACCCATTAGACCCATTTGGACAACACCAGCCAGTTGTTGTTACCTGGGATCCTTTCTTCTCCTTGATACAACAGTAGCTTTATTATACTTTATCTACTCCCATGATGCCTATAGCTTAGGAATTTCTACTCTCCCTTATTGGTTTATTTGATGGTATGGCTCTCCTTGTCATAACTCCCCCGCTCCCTTTCTTTTCATTGTACTATAGCTCAGATTCAGTTTGCAGATCTGCCTTTGTGCTTATCATTAATTTTTAACTTTAAAATTACCTGTCATAGATTACTTTTATATCCAACTTTATTGTAATTTGGTCAAGCTCTAATGAGCAGGGCCCTCTGTTTCCCCCTGTATTGAATTTTATTGTAACCGTACTGTTTGCCCTAACATTGTAAATTGCTGTGCAAACTGTGGGCTTTATAAATCCTGTATAATAACTACTGTACACTTTTTTTTCCACCATGGTAACAGTTAATAGGATTTCCCAGAGTACTCAGTCACCTGTTCCTAATGGGCTCACTGTCTTTCTTATAAATCCATCCAAACCTAGAGTGCTATTAAACACACAACGGTAAAATGGAGTTTTCAGGTGTTTTTATTTGAGAGTTTTGCAAGCATATTACAAGCATTTTACATGTGTATTCAAGCTTCAGGTGTTTTTATTTTAACCAATAGAAAGCACCAAAGTGTGTGTGTGTGGGGGGGGAGGGGAGAGCTGCTTTTTTTGCCAGAAAAGATGTGCCAAAATGCTTGTAAAATGCCCATGTTGAGTGTTTTTCAGGTGTTCCGATTGAAGTCTATGGGGGAAATCTGTCTAAAGAGGCTCATGTACTTTTTTGAGCAAAAAGTGTTTTGCTACAAGCAACAAAATGCTCAGATGTGAACAAGGGCATTGAAATCAATGGGATTTTTTTTGTTGTGCATATTACTACAAGCTTCAACCAATAAATCACTCAGGAGTGAATGGGGCCTGAAATTGATTACAAGCAACCTGTTGCCTGCAATATTCGGTCCCTGTAAATGACAAGTTAGCAGTGCTCTGGAAGTTTCCTCTATCTTCATAACTGCACGTCTAAAGTGACGCTAGGAATGCAATTCTTTTTTATTATAGCAGTGATACTGATTACGTGATTATTGAAAAAGCACAACATTGCACATAGGGACTCATTTGGTAAGATGCGAGTAGGAGCAGTGGAATGGCTTATCTCTATATAATGCTATTTCTGAACACTTACAGACAACATTATATAAGACTTCAATGAGCTCACAAGCAACAGAACGCATGCAGATAAATAGTAATTTGTGTTGTGTGGAACATTTCACATATTTAGAGGGAAGCATTATTAGTAAACATATACAGGGAAAACAAGAATGCCATTTCCTGGTTTTTACTTACCGGCGCTCCTGTTTTGTTGATTTTTCTCATGAAGTGCTAAGAAAGATAGCACCTTTTGTCGCTAAAAGAACATTAACCCAATTTTAAGAACAAATATTTTTCCCCTGGCTCCATAACTTGTGAACACTAAAGATATGTAAAAACATCAAATCTCAAAACATTCTTGCGTGATTTTACATGGTTTAGAACAGGGGTAGGCAACATTTTGAGCACAGTGTGCCGACAAATGTTTTAAAAGAAATTGAGCATGCCGATTTTATAACAAAAACATTTCAACTTCACACTCTCAATCATGAAAAAGATTTTTTATAAAGTAAATGCTGTTAACTACTTTAGTAGTGAGAAATTAACATCCTGCACTTTCACGCCTCAGATCAGCCCCAATTCCTGCAACTCTACCCCTCAGATCAGCCCCAATTCATGCACCTTCACACCTCGGATCAATGTCCCCCCCTACAAATCTGTTTAACTACTGTACCCCCCTGCTCATCTGGCCCACCACTGTAACCCCCTGCTCATATGCCCCACCACTGTACCACCCTGCTCTTCTGTCCCACCACTGTAACCCCCTGCTCATCTGCCCCACCAATGTTCCCCCTTTCTAATCTGCCCCACCACTATACCTCCCTGCACATCTGCTCCACCGCCGTACCCCCATGCTCTTCGGTCTCACCGCTGAACCGTCTTCTCATCTGTCCTTACACTGAACTTATCTGCTCATCTGCCCCACCACTGTAACTCCCTTTCTCATCTTCCCCACCGCTGTATCGCCTGCACATCTGTCCCTCTACTGTACCCCCTGCTCTTCTGCCCCACCACTGTAACCCCCTGCTCATGTGTTCCACCGATGTACCTCCTTTCTCCTCTGCACCTCTCTGCAGATCTGCCTCACCTCTGTGCCCCCCTGCTCATCTTTACCACCACTGTAACCCCCTTCTTATCTGGCCCAACACTGAACCCCCCTGCTCATCTGTCCCACCACTGTAACTCTCTGCTTTTCTATCCCAACTCTGAACCCCCTTCTCATCCCTCCCACCACTGTAACCCCCCTGCTCATCTGCCCCATCAATGTAACCCCTTTTCTCATCTGCCCCACCACTGTACCTCCCTGCACATCTGCTCCACCGCTGCATCCTCATGCTCTCACTACTGAATCAACTTCTCATCTGTCCTAACACTGAACCCATCTGCTCATCTGCCGCAGCACTGTAACCCGATTTATAATCTGCCCCTCCTCCTCCTAGAAACAGGGACCCCCCACCCCCAGCAGAACTGCGCCCAATCTCTTCCCCATCACAAAAGCTGACGATCGCAGCTACAGCAAAGTTACAATGTGTGGGGGCACAGTGCTTGCCATCAGTGCAGGTGCGGTGTGGGGAACTCTGAAATTGGAATGCATTAGTGTCTCCCTGACACTTTCCTGCGCTGCTCTGCTGATGGAGAGGGAGTCGAGTGGTGGCAAAAGAGGCTTTGTGTGCTGCTTGCGCCACCAGTGTCGGGAGTTGCCTACCCCTGGTTTAGAAACTGGAGCCTAATGGTGTTACAAGTGAATAAGGAAGATTATTCAGTTACACAGAATAATGATGGTGTGGTTAGTAGAGGAACCAGTCGGATTTAAGTTATCTTGGAGTTAGGGTATTGAATCTATTATACAGTGCCTTGCGAAAGTATTCGGCCCCCTTGAACTTTTCAACCTTTTGCCACATTTCAGGCTTCAAACATAAAGATATAAAATTTAAATTTTTTGTGAAGAATCACCAACAAGTGGGACACAATTGTGAAGTGGAACGAAATCTATTGGATATTTTAAACTTTTTTAGCAAATAAAAAACTGAAAAGTGGTGCGTGCAAAATTATTCAGCCCCTTTACTTTCAGTGCAGCAAACTCACTCCAGAAGTTCAGCGAGGATCTCTGAATGATCCAATGTTGTACTAAATGACTGATGGTGATAAATAGAATCCACCTGTGTGTAATCAAATCTCTGTATAAATGCACCTGCTCTGTGATAGTCTCAGGGTTCTGTTGAAAGCGCAGAGAGCATCATGAAGATCAAGGAACACACCAGGCAGGTCCGTAATACTGTTGTGGAGAAGTTTAAAGCCGGATTTGGATACAAAAAGATTTCCCAAGCTTTAAACATCCCAAGGAGCACTGTGCAAGCGATCATTTTGAAATGGAAGGAGTATCAGACCACTGCAAATCTACCAAGACCTGGCCGTCCCTATAAACTTTCAGCTCAGACAAGGAGAAGATTGATCAGCGATGCAGCCAAGAGGCCCATGATCACTCTGGATGAACTGCAGAGAACTACAGCTGAGGTGGGAGAGTCTTTCCATAGGACAACAATCAGTCGT
Organism: Lithobates pipiens; assembly: GCF_037356315.1. Taxonomy (NCBI): domain Eukaryota; kingdom Metazoa; phylum Chordata; class Amphibia; order Anura; family Ranidae; genus Lithobates; species Lithobates pipiens. Next base: position 74,543,099 of record NW_027507785.1, on the reverse strand, counting down.
ACACTGCACAAATCTGGCCTTTATGGAAGCTTGACAAGAAGAAAGCCATTTCTCAAAGATATCCATAAAAAGTCTCGTCTAAAGTTTGCCACAAGCCACTTGGGAGACACACCAAACATGTGGAAGAAGGTGCTCTGGTCAGATGAAACCAAAATTGAACTTTTTGCCCATAATGCAAAACGTTATGTTTGGCGTAAAAGCAACACAGCTCATCACCCTCAACACACCATCCCCACTGTCAAACATGGTGGTGGCAGCATCATGGTTTGGGCCTGCTTTTCTTCAGCAGGGACAGGGAAGATGGTTAAAATTGAGGGGAAGATGGATGCAGCCAAATACAGGACCATTCTGGATGAAAACCTGTTGGAGTCTGCAAAAGACCTGAAACTGGGACAGAGATTTATCTTCCAACAAGACAATGATCCCAAACATACAGCAAAATCTACAAAGGAATGGTTCACAAATAAACGTATCCAGGTGTTAGAATGGCCAAGTCAAAGTCCAGACCTGAATCCAATCGAGAATCTGTGGAAAAAGCTGAAAACTGCTGTTCACAAACGCTCTCCATCCAACCTCACTGAGTTTGAGCTGTTTTGCAAGGAAGAATGGGCAAGAATTTCAGTCTCTCGATGTGCAAAACTGATAGAGACATACCCCAAGCGACTTGCAGCTGTAATCGCAGCAAAAGGTGGCTCTACAAAGTATTAACGCAAGGGGGCCGAATAATTTTGCACGCCCCACTTTTCATTTTTTTATTAGTTAAAAAAGTTTCAAAAATCCAATAGATTTCGTTCCACTTCACAATTGTGTCCCACTTGTTGGTGATTCTTCACAAAAAATAAAAATTTTATATCTTTATGTTTGAAGCCTGAAATGTGGCAAAAGGTTGAAAAGTTCAAGGGGGCCGAATACTTTCGAAAGGCACTGTAGGTATCTGGAGTTAGCACATTGACTAACTGAGTCTGATTTACTAAAGACATCACTATAGTGAGCTTCTGGGTCTTGTGCTGAGCAGCTGCATTGTGAACACAGGAGGTTGAATGCTGGGCCCAGGCACCATTCAGAAAATGCTTTGTATTTTATTAGTGGCTACAAAGCTGTCAAGCTTTCTCTGACTGGACAAGGTGGAGAATGTGAAGTCATCGTCCCACCTTGTCCAATCAGGTAACTCTTTGCATTCTTTAAGCTAGTTGCCAGACTTCTGTGTACTCAATGCAGCAGGCCAGCCACTTGGCACAGGACTCAGAAGCTACTGGAGATCAATATATGGTAGTAGCGGTGTGTATTACAGTGATTTCCAGCTTCTAGAGGGATCCCACAGTTATGGCACATGTACTATACACTCACATTGGCCAATGCTGGACCATTGTAACTATGTAAAAAAATGCCATACCTGGAATTCTTCTTTAAAATATTACACCTTCTAATCTGTACCATCCCAAAAAAATATTTATAACCTCCCTTTGTTTTTTTCCCTTTTCCTTAAAAAATATTTCACCAACATTGCCAAGCTTGTAGCAGCTTTCATTACCAGTTTGGTACCAAACCACATACCTAAAGCTACAGTGCCTTGAAATTTTCCACATTTTATCATGTTACAACCAAAAAAGTAAATGTAAAAATTGTGACTTTTTTTTCATCTCATTTCATTTTCCCAAAAATGATGACAAAAAAATTACAACTTCAAAAAACTCATCATGCCTCTTACTAAATACCTTGAACTGCCTACTTTCCAAAAAGTGGCAATTTGGGGGATATCTGTACTGTCCTGACATTTCGAGGCCTCAAGAAATTAGATTGACCAATTTTCAGATATATACCATAGTTTGTGGACTTTATAACCTTCTTATAAACAACATACATTGATTTGGATTTGCACCAAAAAATGCAGCAGAATACAATTTGGCCTAAATTTATGAAGAAAGATTATGAAAGAAATATAAAAGAAGAATAATGTGGCACTTATTCTGTGCTATTAAACAATACTAACTTTAATAGGCAAGTCTAATATAAAGTGCAGTATTCAAGGAAGAAAATCTTCATAAAAAAGTGTGGAAAATATGCAATAACATCAAAGTAAATATAAATAACTTTCATCGAAATCTTCAAATATTCTTCAAAAATAAAGTGCAAAATGCGCCAAAGTGATAATAGTTCAAAAATCTATCTGAATTTTATGATTGGACACAACAGCTCATGAAGTAAAGTGTGTGTGTGTACAAAAATCCAATTCATCCAAGTGTTTCCACCATCCTTGCCCCAGCCTCACACCTCATACGGAGAACCTCAACAGGTCAAGTCAAGCCTCTTGGTGGACGGAGTACTGATTCCACAGCGATCAATTAATTTCCAGAGGTATCTGAGACAAGACGACACCAGTATAAGGATCAGTTTCCAGACTTATCAAATGCAGATTACATGCAATAAAAAGAGGGGGAGCTCCGTGGTTTAGCAATCCAGTGCAATTTATTAAAAAGACAAGTAGTAACTTACAGTTAAAATAGCTCAATACAGCTTCACGAACGAAGGGACTTCCAATCTCGGCCGCGACCTGAAATAACGACACCAGGCTCCTCACTGACGCGTTGCGTCACCGAACACGTGACTTCATCAAAGGATATGAAGAAAAACACGTGGGTTATTTTTCCCGAATTTTCTGTCTCCTTTTTTTTTTTTTATGTAGCAAAAAGATAAAAAACACTATCATTAAATACCACCAAAAGAAAGCTCTATTTGTGTGAAAGAAAAATGATAATAACTTCATATGGGTATGGTGTTCCATGATTGAGTAAATGTCATTCAAGTGTGGCAGTGCCGAAAGCTGAAAATTGGCCTGGACAGGATAGGAGTCAAAGTGCCCAGTATTGAAGTGGTTAAAAAGTATGAACAGTTCTATAACATACTGCTTGCCACGTCCTTTTTTTTTGTTTTTGCCATGTTAAACTTACGCAACATTTGTGTGTTTTCCAGGATCTGCTGGACTAATGAAGGATGGTGATGCTGTGTAAACAGACCAGCACTCTACGAGAACACTCCATTATGCAATGCAATATTCTAGTACAGGCAAACCTTACTGGAAACGGTTTATAATTTATTTGAATAATTCTACTTCTCTTAATGTTTCTATGCACTGATGCATTCAGATATATTGGATTCAAAGTAAGATATATTTGTATATATGTTGATGACATCAGCAGGAAGTGTCTCTTCTTATAATCCCACTCCCTAGATAGCACTTCTGCTATGAAAGCAACTTTATAGAGATCTGTTGCCAGGCCATTTATTTAATAAACAATCTTCATATACACTTTATGGTGCATTTAATGTATTTTTTGTATTTTACCCGTAAAAGTCTCCCTTGTGAAGACATCCGAAAGCCCTGAGATGGCTGCTTGGATGTGATGTCAGCAGTCAAGTGACACTCAGTAGTATTCCCTTTTGCTCCTCCATAAAAGGTTATGTAGGGAGGGGAGGTTCAGAGTAGCTGGATCAGCACAGGCAGTAATTTGACAATTCCAAAAGAGGGCTACAATGTGCAAGGAGGGAGGGAGGGGGCTGTGCTAGGGAATTGACTCTTTCGGATTGGTTGAATTCCCTAGCAATTCCAAAGGCGAATTACATGTGAATAAAAAATAATTTATGGAAAGGAAAACACTGCAAGTAAGCATTTAAAATACTTGATTTTCCTGTGCTTTTACCTGCATTTTTTAAAATTGATGATAGTATTTTTAACCCCTTCCTGCCTAAGGGAAAAACAAATCTTAATGCCTAAGCACAATTTTGCAACTTAAAGTGAAGGGCCACCCTGAAAAAAAAAATTACATTAAAAATTAGAAAAAAATCTAAAAAAAAAATTTTTTTTTACTTACCAGAAATGCCTGTTGCTAGGCACATAATCCTAATCTGCCTCTTCCTCCTCCGCGGAGATCTTCCTTCTTCTCTCCTCGTCGAGTTGTCTTCTGGGTAATGGGTCGCGCTGTGTTCTGGGAACTGTGTGTCCCAGAACACAGCACGTCCCATTCACAAAGCGCTGCGCGACTCGCGCATGCGCAGTAGGAAACGGGCAGTGAAGCCGCAAGTATCCACTGCCTGTTTCCCTTAGAAAGAATGGCGGCGCCGGGACCCAAGAGCCGAGGGATGGGTCGGCCTCGGGCGGCCGACATAGCGGACGCCCTGGACAGGTAAGTCGGCTTATTAAGTCAGCAGCTGCAGTGTTTGCAGCTGCTGACTTTTAATTTTTTAATTTTTTTTAAACGGCCCTCTTCTTTAACGTGTTAGTAAAACTGTATATATCAGAACTACTTTGTACATCCAGGTGGATTATACCACACTTTGTAATTTGTAAATTTTTTTTTTTAGCTGTAAATTTCTTGTTCCTGTCATAACCTACCACCAAAGAACAACCCAACATAAATGCTCCTGCTCCTGGCGATCACAGTGATTCTACATACAGTATCTCACAAAAGTGAGTACACCCCTCACATAAAGTAAATATTTTATGTTATATCATTTCATGTGATAACGCTGAAGAAATACCACTTCACTTTGCTACAGCAAGTAGTGAGTGTACAACTTGTATAACAGTGTAAATTTGCTGTCCCCTCAAAACCAATCAACTTAGTCATCAATGTTTAAACTGGTGGCAACAAAAGTGAGTACACCCCTAAGTGAAAATGTCCAAATTGGGCCCAAAGTTTCAATATTTTGTGTGGCCACCATTATTTTTCAGCACTGCCTTAACCCTCTTGGGCAGGGAGTTCCCCAGAGCTTCACAAGTTGCAACTGGAGTCCTCTTCCACTCCTCCATGACGACATCACAGAGCTGGTAGATGTTCTTTGCACTCCTCCACCTTCCATTTGAGGATGCCTCACAGATGCTCAATAGGTTTTAGGTCTGGAGACATGCTGGACCAGTCTATCACCTTTACCCTCAGCTTCTTTAGCCAGGCAGTGGTCGGCTTGGAGGTACGTTTGGGGTTGTTATCATGTTGGAATACTGCCCTGCAGCCCAGTCACCAAAAGGAGGGGATCATGCTCTGCTTCGTTATGTCACAGTACATGTTGGAATTCATGGTTCCCTCAATGAACAGTAGCTCCCCAGTGTGGGCAGCACTCATGAAGCCCCAGACCCTGACATTCCCACCTCCATGCTTGACTCTAGGTACAACACACTTCTCTTTGTACTCCTCACCTGGTTGCCACCACACACGCTTGATACCATCTGAACCAAATAAGTTTACCTTGGTCTCATCAGACAACAGGACATGGTTCCAGTAATCCATGTCACTAAGTCTCGTACACATGATCGGATTTTCTGCAAACAAAACCTCAGACTTTTGTCCGAAGGACGTTGGCCCCAAACTTGTCTTGCATACCAATGGCACACAATAGTCGGCCAACAAACCCGAACGTAGTTCTCTACTACATGGTTTTTCAGCTCTTTAGCACCACCCTTTGGGCTCCTTCTGCTAATTTCGTGTTAGTAGAAGTTTGGTGAGTGTTGATTTGAGCTTTTCATTTCATGGACCAAAAATTGGTTGCTTAATTAATCGTGATCAATTATGTCATATGCCTTTGCTGCGGGAGCTCCAGGAGAATAATCCAGATGATTTTCGGAGTTATCTCCGGATGATGGACCCCTGCTTTCACCAACTTTTGGCATTGTTGACCCCCTATATTAAGAAGCAGGACACATGGTTTTCATTTTATTTTTTGGTTAAATCATTTGATTTGGTATATTTTCTATACTTTTGGATGCATAGAATGCACTTTTTGGTTAAGTTATAGTGATTGGTTTGCGCAAAAGTTATAGCGTCTACCAAATAAGGTATAAATTTATGTCATTTTTATTATGTTTTCTTTTTTACTAGTAATGGCAGCGATCTGGATTTTCATCGGGACTGCAACATTATGGTGGACACATCAGACACTTTTGACACTATTTTGGGACCATTGTCATTTATACAGCAATCAGGGCTACAAATAGCCACTGATTACTGTATAAATGACACTGGCAGGGAAGGGGTTAAAGTCTAAGAGGCGATCAAGGGGTTAAGTGTGTCCTAGGGAAGTGTTCTAACTGGAGGGGGATGGGCTCACTACAACATGACAGAGATCACTGCTCCTGATGACAGGGAGCAGTGTGTCTCTGTCGTGTTGCTAGGCAGAACAGGAAAATGCCTTGTTTACATAGGTATCTCCCCATTCTGCCTCTCCTCACTGCAATCGTGGGCTGCCGGCGAACATCGAGTTTGCCACACCCGCAGCATGCGGCTGCCGATGGGCAGCAAATTCAAAGGGGCGTATAGGTACTCCCATTTGCCTGCCTCTGCCATTCTGCCGACGTACATCTGTGTGCTGCGGTCAGCAAGTGGCTAACACACCTGCTCCCCATTCACACCTGAGACCTTGTAACACTAACGGGTCACATGACACCGATGTGGGAAAATGGCTAAACGGGCCCAATTTTGACATTTTCACGTTGGGGTGTACTCACTTTTGTTGCCAGGGGTTTAGACAGTAAGGGCTGTGTGTTGAGTTGTTTTGTGGGGACAGCAAATATACACTGTTGGGCCCCTTTCACACGGACGGCTGATCTGCCACAGTTAAAAGCATATCATTTGTTCTGTGAAATTCAAGACTCCAGGCACTCCGATCAGCATTTGTACAATGCAATTACATGCGGTTGCGTTTAGCTGCGGTAGTAATTCCCATAGCAACCCTTTTTTTATTTATTGTTTTTTCTTGGGTGCCTTGAATCTACCCATGATGCATTTCAGTTCTCTGCATTTCAAACCATCTATTTACATCTATATCTTTTTTTTTTCTCACACTGCTATCCGCAGGTGAAATAGTACACTGCGATCACCTGTGATTATGAGCAGATAGCTGAGCTAAATCGCTCCTGGAGGCAGTCAATTCTATTTTTTCTATCCACACCAAACTGCATATAACTAAAACGCAGCTAAACGCAGTGTGTGAATGGGGACATCGGAAAGCATTGTGTGCTTTTAGCTGCGGTAGAAAACTATAAAATCCACAGCTAAATGCACAATTCTATCCGCCCGTGTGAAAGGGGCCTAATACAAGCTGTACACTCGCTACTTTACATTGTAGCGAAGTCTAATTTCTTCTTTGTCATTGTAACATGAAAAAATATAATAAAATATTTACAAAAATGTGAGGGGTGTACTCACTTTTGTGAGATACTGTATGTGTGTGTTAGTTGTTGTTTGTACCCATAGTACAGCCCAGAAACAATAGTGCGCATTTTGCTATTTTTTGTTTTTTGTCCCACCTAAAACACACTGACGCTGATACTCATTTTTCAAAAATGTAATTCAATGCTGCCCAAAATATACTGACCTTGACCTTTGACCCTTACTTGACCTAAACACTAACCCGGGCACTGACCTAGAACAAACCTTGATCTAGGTATTTTTTATTTTTATTTATTTAAATGTATTATTATTATTTTTTTGGAGCAACTGCACTTTGCAAAGTGTACAGTCTATTTGCCTTTAGTAAATCCACCCCAAAGACATTTGGCCATACTTCTCATTTAAAGTACAGTATAACCAATCTTACTTCATAACCAGCCTGCTGGACACTCAGGGGAATATAAGCAATATTTAACCAGCCAGGTTGGAGAAGTATTATCCTGGTGGCAAACATATTCTCTCTAGAAGCTGAGGTGTTCATGGTGCTGCTAATTAAATGTTTTGCTAATGCACTTCTTAAAAAGGACCTACACTTGTTTTAAAAATAAAATAAAAGTCAGCAGCTACAAATCCTGTAGCTGCTGACTCTTAGACCCCTTTCACACTGAGGGCATTTTGCAGGCACTATAGCATTTAAAAATAGTGCCTGCAATCCGCCCTCAAACAGTTGCACCATTGCCATTGTCTCCAGTGCGAAAGCCTGAGGGCTTTCACACCGGAGAGGTGTGCTGGCAGGACGTAAGCAAAAGTCTTGCCAGCAACTTCTTTGGAGCGGTGAAGGAGCGATGCGTTTGCTGCTCCGGCACCGTTGCTCCCCATTGAAATCAATGGGGCAGCACGGCTATACCGCCAGCAAAATGCCGCTATTGCGGTGCATTGCGGGCAGTTTTAACTCTTTCTCGGCCACTAGCGGGGCCGAAATGCGCCGCAAATCCGACGGTAAACCGCCGGCACTATGTTTGGCACAGTGTGAAAGGGGTCTTAATTATCAGACAGCAGTCCAAGAGTCCAGCAGTGTCTTCACTTGGGCCAGTTCTTTGCAAGTCTATCCACGGCACCACCATCTTGGCTGTGGGAGCAGGCTGTGACTCCCTGCGGTTTCAAAGCTGGCTCCTCACTGAGCATGTGCAAGATTGTGAGGCACTTTCAGACTGGTCCTGCAGCCTTCTGGTACAAATGACGTGACCTGGGAGTTTGGGTGCCTAGGCAAGAAATACAGAAGTGACAGTGGTGGTACCTGTCAAGAAAAGGTACCCGCTTTCATAGAGAAAAAAAAAAAAGAGCACCAATAATGTCACAGTAGGGAGCAAGGAGGAGGATTTGCAGAGCTTTAACGTTCCAGTAAGTATTTTAAAACAGGCTGGCCACAATTTATGCACTTTAGTGATTGCTTGAAAGTATTTTATTATATATTATAATTCAGAATATATATATAAAAAATATATATATATATATAAGGCCTCTTCCACATGATACTCCTGTTTAAACCTCTACTTTTTCAGTTTTTGTTTTTTTTAGTATGTATTTGCGCATGTTTACTCGATTTTTGCATATTTGCGTTTGCGCATTTTCACAAGTAACTTTGTACAAATGCATGAAAAATTATTCTCACATTCTCGTTCTGCACAATATGCGAAATGGGCATCTGCATGCATTTGTGAGCCTTTACGTGTGCTTGCGTGCACGAGGTGTAAATTACTGACCAAAAAAGCTGTGTTTGTATATTTATTTTCTACTGAAGAATGTGTGCATAAGCGCATTACAATTCATAGGATGTATTTTAGCTCTGTTAAAAAATTTTTAAAAAACCTGTACTGAGCTTTTTCAAGCTGCAGCGTGCAAGAGGCCTAATAGTGGGAAAAGTTGAGCAAGATTTTTTTATCTATGTGTGGTAGATGCAAATACTTTATGATGCTTTAAGCAGCATAAAGTTTCTTTGTCCAGTGATGTGGAGCCGAGACCTGCATATACATACACATATGTAGATTCTACAGAAATATGACAGATTTTCATAACTTCTGCAGTTTTAATGTTTATTCATACTGGTGCATATCAGTACCTGGCCCAGCTCCTGAGTGGGCATGTTTGGGTGAGGTCAGGCAGTACACAAGGCAACAACAGTTAGACTTCAGGTGACCTTTCACCTCCTGACTCAAGATCAAGCATCAGATGCAGAACAATAAATGAGCAAAAATTTATTTTTCACAAATTCTCCTTAATTATAATAATCTCCAGCTGAATAATCACATAATTGCAAGTTAAGTCATGACTTCTTTATAAGAAGGAAAGCAGACTGCCCTTTGTTCAATCAATTGCTCAACCAAGTGTCTTTAAAGCAAACGCATAATTAGCACCATTATTTATATACTGTATATTTCTGAGATGTATACAATGTGCATACATTAAGTTCTGAAGTAGATGCACAATAAGGGCTAGCATACCTATACGTTTGTGGTTCTCTTCTGACATACTTTTGTAAAGCAGTTTTGATGAATGTAAAGGTGGCCAGACATGGATCAGAATGTAGCTGCTTCGGCAGGGAGTAGAAGAATTCCAATCCATGTATGGGCAGGCTGGTTGTAGAGAAGATGATTTACTGATCAACTTCACTACAACCAGCCTGTCCGGTTTATCTCAATCAGTGCTGCCAGCTATATCCGGAAACACTTGTCAGTGTGTTCTGACCGTGAGAAAGACTCCCTGCTGTCAGAACACAATAGCACAGCAGGGGTGATTCGGGTCATTTTGTTTTTGTTCAACCCGCTGGTTGAATGAAAAAAAGAAAATGAATATTTGGCCAGCTTAACACTTGGTGTTTGAATTATAAATGGGATCTTATAGAACAATGTACACTCACACTGACCTCCAACTGATTTCAAATGCTTTTGTACAATATGTTGCACAGGGGCCTGAAGAGCATACAGCGGATAATATTTTGATCCCCTGCAGATTTTGTAAGTTTGCCCTCTTACAAAAAAAATGAAGGGTCCATAATTGTTATCATATGTGCATTTTAAATGATAGAGACAGAATATCAACCAAAAATCTAGAAAAAACACATGATACAAATGTTATAAATTAACCATTTAAGGGCTAGCCTCATTTTGAGATTTTGGTGTTTACAAGTTTAAAACAGTTTTTTTTTTTTTTTTTGCTAGAAAATTACTTGGAACTCCCAAACATTATATATATATATATATATATATATATATATATATATATATATATATATATATATATATATATTTTTTTTTTTTTATTTTTTTTTTTTTCTAACACGCTACAGAATAAAATGGTGGTCATTGCAATACTTTTTTTCACACTGTATTTGTGCAGCGGTCTTGCAAGCGCACTTTGTTTGGAAACAATTCACTTTTTTGAATAAAAAAATAAGACAATACTAAAGTTAGCAAGTGAAAAATTCAAGCAAAATAAAAAAGGAATAAAAATAAAAATGAAATTCAAATCCTCCAGTCTTTTTTTTTTGTATTCGCAATGTAAAAACCTCGCACCGCCAGCCACTGCGGTTTACTCTAGAGAGGTCACGTCCTTATGGCCACGCCCTACCGGTTTCGTCACGCTGACGTCATCAGGAGCGGCCATAGTGGTGCACCTCTCTGTTTATATGGGGTGCAGTGTGAACTGTTTTGCATATCCCAAAGCATTTGCCAGCATTCTACATTCATAGAAAAAAAAGACTGGAGGATTTGAATTTAATTTTTATTTTTTATTTTTATTTTTTATTTTGCTTGAATTTTTCACTTGCTAAATTTTAACAAAAAATTCTTTGGTTTCTGATGTAACCACTGGGTATAAATGTTGATTAATGTCTTTGTAGCACTAAGGAGTTTTCACACACACTTATATATTATACAACAATATATATCATTTATTTTATTTTTTGCACCTCTGTAAGTTATAGCAGCACGAGGCCCCTGCTATTGGGCACGGACACAACATTTTCATAAACTTTCACAATAATCTTTTTTGTTAAATGCACCGATAAGTAGTAATTTTACTAATGAGTAAAGAGATTTGTGAATTGATACATATAACAAATTTAAAGGTATAGCGCCAACTCTACCCAATTCTTCTTTTATATCTCAATAAGCCCCATCTGGTTGGGGGGCTTATTAAGTAGAGGCAGCTCTTACCCTATATTATTTTAGCATAATTTCAATACCATTCCATAGCGCAATCTCATCCTTCTTTCTTTCAATACTAAAGTTAGCTCATTTTTTTTTTATATTGTGAAAGATAATATTACGCCAAGTAAATTGATACCCAACATGGCACGCTTCAAAATTGCGACCGCTCGTGGAATGGCGTCAAACTTTTACCCTTAAAAATCCCAAGCACAGAGGTAAGATGTTTCTTGTAGTTGGTTATCAGGTTTGCACACATCTTGGGAGGGATTTAGGTCCACTCTTCTTTACAGATCTTCTCTAAATCCTTAAGCTTTTTTGTCTGTCACTTGTCATCTCAAAGTTTCTGCTCCCTCCATACATTTTCTATAGGATCAGGGTCTGGAGACTGGCTAGGCCCCTCCATGCCCTTAAAATGCTATTTCCTGAGCCACTCCTTTGTTTTCTTGGTGGTATGATTTGAGTCATTGTCATGCTGGAAGTCCCATCCATGACCCATCTTCAGTGTTCTGGCTGAGAGAACAAAGTTCTCATCCAAAATTTTACAATGCATGGCCACTTTTGGCGGCTCCTAATGTGGCAAAGTCAGCCTGTACCTTTAGCAGAGAAACACCCCCGAAGCATAATGTTTCCACCTCTGTGCTGGATTGTAGGGATGGTGTTCTTGGGGTCCTAGTGAGCATTTTTCTTCCTCCAAACATGGCAAGTCAAGTTAAAGTGGTTGCAAACCCTTACAAACCACTTTGACCTACAGGTAAGCCTAGAGTAAGGCTTACCTGTAAGTCCAAGAAATATCTCCTAAACCTACACTGTTCAGGAGATAGTTACTAAAAGACAGTGACAGCTGTCTACAGCGCATGCGCCGTAGACAGCGGCACGCAGGCGCACTATCGCCGTTAGCAGCTTTAACTTGACTTGCCATGTTTGGAGGAAGAAAAATCGCCGTTAGCAGCGGCTCCCATTCGCATACGCAGGAGTGATGTCATCGCTGATCCGGCGCTGTGAGTGACTGGAGCAGCGATACCCGGAAGAAGATGGATGCTCCGGACTACAGGAGATGGCGGTGACATCGCTGGCTCCTGTGTCAGGTAAGTGACACATAATGGGCTACTACGCGATGCATAGTAGCCCATTATGCTTTACCTTTGCAGGGAGACAAAAAGGAAGTAAACCCATCAGTTGTCTCCTCACCAAGCTTCGCGGTGATGGTCTTGTAGCCCATTCCAGCCTTGTGCAGGTCTACAATCTTGTCCCTGAGGTCCTTTTAACAGCTCTTTGGTCTTGCCCATGATGGTGAAGTTTGAATGGAAGAAAGAAATTCTGTGGACAGGTGTCTTTTATACACATAAGGAATTATTGTTAGGAGCGCCTTCTTAACCACTTTCAGACCGGACCAATTTGCTGGTCAAAGACCAGACCACTTTTTGCGATTCGGCACTGCGTCGCTTTAACTGACAATTGCGCGGTCGTGCGACGTGGCTCCCAAACAAAATTGACGTCCTTTTTTTCCCACAAATAGAGCTTTCTTTTGGTGGTATTTGATCACCCCTGCGGTTTTTATTTTTTGCGCTATAAACAAAAATAGAGCGACAATTTTGAAAAAAACGCATTATTTTTTACTTTTTGTTATAATAAATATCCCCCAAAAATATATAAAAAAACATTTTTTTCCCTCAATTTAGGCCGATACGTATTCTTCTACATATTTTTGGTAAAAAAAATCGCAATAAGCGACTATTGATTGGTTTGCGCAAAAGTTATAGCGTTTACAAAATAGGGATAGTTTTATAGCATTTTTATTAATAATTTTTTTTTTTTTTTTTTTTTACTAGTAATGGCGGCGATCTGCGATTTTTATTGTGACTGCGACATTGTCGGGGACCCATCGGACATTTTTGACACATTTTTGGGACCATTGTCATTTATACAGTAATCACTGCTATATAAATGCAGTGATTCCTGTGTAAATGACACTGGCAGTGAAAGGGTTAACCTGTGGGTGGCAGTGTAGGGGTTAAGTGTTCCTAGGGGTGTGCTACTAACTGTGGGGGGGTTGGGCTTTCATTTAGTGTACACTGATCTCTGCTCCAATCACATGGAGCAGAGATCAGCGTCACTAGTTGCTAGGCAGAATGAGAAAATGTTGTTTATACAGCATTTCCTCCATTCCGCCGCTCCGTGAGACGATCGCGGGGATGCCCGCGGCGATCGAGTCCGCGGGTCCCGCGACCGGACTCACGGAGGTCCCGACCAGCGCGGGAGCGCGCCGCCGGCGGCGCGCTCCCGATGGCACGGCGGCAACGAATATTGGACGTACATGTACGCCAATATGCCTGCCTGTGCCATGCTGTCGACGTACATCGTCGTGCGCTGGTCGGGAAGTGGTTAAATTGACAGGAATAATCTGTTTACCACATGAACACATACTGTAGCCAGTCTGTGGGAGCTAGAATTATTGTCCGTTGGTAGGGGATCAAATACTTATGTGTTTTTTATGGATTTTGGTTGATATTCTGTCGCTATCATTTAAAATACACCTATGATAAAAAATATAGACCCTTCATTTCTTTGTGGCAAACGTACAAAATCTGCAGGGGATCCAATAATTATTTTCCTCACTGTATATTTAAAAGTGACAATCCTCCAGCCCTGATGGTGATTATTGTAGAACTCAACAGGCACTACCTTGCAATATTTTGTTGTTTTGGAGTAATCTGAGGATGGAGTAATGACCCTGTAAGGCAATGTCAAAATGTATGTGATGCATACTAGCATATTATTGAAAACTTACCTTAGAACAAAGTCCTCCAGCGATGAGCTGTCACCACTGAAGGCGCTTCCATCTTCCTTTCGGGTTCTTGGACTCCGGCTGTGTGAGTAGCCAGATCCATGATAACATCACTTCTGTGCAGCCCGTGCATGTGCTTGGGACCTGCCCTTTACGGCACAGGACTCTGAAGGAATGGCACGGGTATGCCATTTATTTAGCGCTCATGTGCCAGTGACGTCACCAGCTTCATCTTCAGTAAATATCTCCTAAATGGTGCAAGTTTAGGAGATATTTACAGTATCTATAAGTAAGCCTTATTATAGGGTTACTTATAGGTACAATTCATGCATGGGAGTTTATACCTAATTTAAGATTAGCCATGTGTTATGCCTGGTACACATGATGAGAATATCAGATGGAAAATACCGCTTTCAAATCGATCGTACGATAATCTGATTCTTAGTATAAAGCTTTCGAGCCGATTATGACAGTTCATGGGAAATTATCCAAAGAGACAAACACGAATACTTTTCTTGTATGATACCATAACAAATTATTTTCATTTAATCAGTACAGTATTTGTAAAAATAAAATAAAATTGGAAGACCAAGACCACGCATGCTCGGAAATGACAGAATACATGCCAATACAATACAACACATTACATCACTTCCAAATTTGTATTCTGTTGTACAAGAATTGTTGTAACTTAACCTTCTTAGCGGTATTCCCGAGTGTGGCTGGGGGTGAATTTTCCATACCAAAAGCAGTAACCCCGAGCCACATTAGGGGGTGCATTGCAGTATCCACGAAAAGTTACTTACCTTGTCCCCAAGATCCTGCAATGTCTCCCCGCTGTGTGCAACGGCTGTCCCTTCCGCCCGATGTACTGTATGCCAGGCTTCATTCCCTGCGAGCGTCACAATGCACGGGGACGGAGCCCGGCGGGAAATTCAAAAAGTGCAAAAAACATAACGCATACAGTACACTGTAATCTTACAGGTTACATTACTGTATGAAATTATTTCACCTCCTTTTTGTCCCTAATGCTTTGTCCAGTGCCCTGCATGCAGTTTTATATTATATATACTGTTCTTTATGCCTGGAAACTGGAGAAAGTCCATAGCAACCAAAAAGTGTCCCTCATTTTCAGAAATGAGCGATAGTAATTTGTCATCAGACACTGAAAGGGATGACAGCGACAATTCTGCAACTGAGCAAATTTCAGTGGTTTTGAGTTGATTACATTATTGAATACATTTAATTTTTATTATATTATTATTTGTTATAGTTATTTATTATATTATAATTTATGATTTTGTGCTTTAACTTTATCATACCGGGATGTCTACTAGACTTTTGTTTGGCTGATTTAAGTGAGTTATTCCTAAGAATTACAGGCCTACAATATAAAACGCCAAATTTCCATGCGAGATAATGTACCACTTCCAGCAATCATACCGCCTGGGAGGTTAAGTAACCTATTGGTTTTCAATATGAGACTAGCATGCACAAAAGGACACAATTGCTCCTCCGATATTCTCATTGTGTGTACGAGGCTTTAATGGAACACTTTGGCACAGGGTGTAGGCATAAAATCTGGCCTGTCGGGGGCATGCTGTGCTTTGTGTATTATTTTATTTAATACAGTAGTATCAGCAATCTAGAGAAAAAGAATATATGCCCTTGTTATCTGGTCCTCCATGTGAGTCAAACAATGCTCCAGGATTCCAATGCACTTATCAGGGTGTCTCTAATGACTGCTGCATTCTATTTGATCTTCTCACAAGCACTTCCCCCAGTAGATGTTAAGTGTTGTGTTAATTTTGCAGTGTTGTGCTAACTTCACATTATGGGAATGTTGGTGTCTATTTGTTGTTTACAATAAACTTATTTTGTAACATATGATTCTGTTGGCTGGTTATTTGTACCGTATATGTTTATGTAGTATTTCTCACAAGACAAAATTGATTCCTAATTCTGTTAGTCACAGCAGCCAATCAGTCAATTATACTCCCAAAAGGATATTTGAGCTTGAGAATTAAGCAGGGTATACATGTGCAGTTTTTTCTTTTTTCGTTCAACCCAGCAGGTTGGATGAAACAAACCTGATAGACCCCTGCATCAGCACAAGCGATGTTGATGCCGAGATCTCCCCTGCCATGCTATTGCATTCTGACAGTCAGAATACACAGATCAGTGCTGCAACTATTGGCTGTGAGCACTGATTGAATGTTGGTTTTCTAGCATAATTGCTCAACAGAAGCTTCTACTGAACCAGACAAATTTCAGTACGTATCCACCAAGCTTTAGAAGCTGGTGCTAGTGAAAGTTGCATCGTGTGCACCCATAGACACACAAAGTGCTGGCAAGCCACGCCCCTCACAGGACCTTCACTTTGCAAAGAATACCCAATCCAATGCAGGAAAAAAAAAACTGCACGTGATTGGATAATGGAAGTTAGCAGAGCTTTTGCTCATTTACTAAGCACTGGAACAACTGTTCTTGCAGAGTGCAACTGCATTTTGCAAAGTACACAGTCTTTTTGCCTTTAGTAAATCAACCCCAATGGCTCCCACTGCCTTTGGTATCTCTTGTGAGAAGAGGAAGAGATGATAGTGGAGCTGCAGCCGGGATAGCACGCTGGAGTGATGAGAGGTGTCAGGTAAGTGATTAGGGTTGGGGGGGCTGTTATTGGGGTGATTTTTTTACCCTAAAGCAACAGATGCATGAAGGTGAAAAACATTGAGACTTTAGAACCACTTGAAACACTTGTCAGTTTAGTTTTTGCTGTGAGTGCAATAATAGGGACATTTTTCTTCACTCTTCCCCAGAGATGGAATGGAAAGTTAGAGGAGTGGAGGATTTCCCATCTTAGACAGTTGTTCCCAGAACTGGTGTCTCCAGTGAATGATTCCTCCTTATGTCTTGTCTATGTCTGAGGTCAACGCCCAAATGTGTTTTTTCTTCTTCTTTTTTTTGGTGACAATGTACCCCAACACAAATGGAAAGGTGAATCTCCCCAATAATACAAATGCACTTTAACAGCTTCCGGACCGCCCACCGCATATATACTGTGGCAGGGCAGCCCAGCTGCGTAAAATCATGTACCTGTACGTGATTTTGTGTGCGCAGTGTAGGGGGCACACACGGAGCGCCGCTCCTGCTGTGATTAGACACAGCAGGAGCCAATCAACGGGTCTGGTGGCAGCTACGACCTGCCGAGCGTTCAGAGGAGAAATGGAGCAGCAGTCTGCCTATGTAAACAAGGCAGGCCGCTGATCTGTCAGGGAGTGAAAGAGAGATCTTGTGTTTCAGCCACGCTGAAACCCGGATCTCTTTTCCTCCAGTGTATCCGTCCCCCACACAGTTATGCCACATACACACGATCGAATTGTCCGGCGGAAAAAGGAAGTTCAATAGCCAGTAGCCAATAGCTTCCTTTTTGTACTTGCTTCAGAGTATGCGTCATTCTTAGTCCGCCGGACTAGCACACTGACGAACGGATTGTCCGCTGAAAGCTAAGTCCGGCGGACAAATTTTGAGTCAAAACTAATTTCTAAGTCTGCTGGACTTTACGATGAAAAAGTCCACTGGAGCCCACACACGATCGAATTGTCCGGCGTACTGCTGGACAATTCGATCATGTGTAAGCGGCATTAGTGTCCAATTTGTCCACCGTAATGTTGCAGTCCCGCTAAAAATCGCTGATTGTCGCCATTACTAGTAAAAACTAAAAAATATAAAAAGTCACTAAATATATCACATAGTTTGTAGAGGCTATAACTTTTGCGCAAATCAATCAATATTTGCTTATTTGGATTTTCTTTACCAAAAATATGTAACAGAATACATATTGGCCTAAACTGAAGAAATTTTGATATTTTTTTTTTTGGGGGGAATGTTTTATAGCAGAATGTAAAAAATTTATTTATTTTTTATTCAAAATTGCAGGTCTTTTTTGTTTATAGCGCAAAAATACCACCAAAAGAAAGCTCTATTTGTGTGGAAAAAAAGGACATGCATTTTATTTAGGTACAGCATCGCATGACTGCGCATTTGTCAGTTAAAGCAACTTAGTGCCGTATGGCAAAAAATGGCCTGGTCAGGAAGTGGCTAAAACCTTCCAGAGTTGAAGTGATTAACCACTTGGGTACCGCGCTATTGCAAAATGACGGCAACAGCGCGGACCCACATTTCCGGGACTACGTCTATTGACGTAGTCCCGGTTACGAGCGGCCTGCGCGCCCCCTGAGGGGCGCGCGCGGCGCTCTCTGTGATCGGCGAGTCCGTGAGACTCGCCTGATCCCCGATCCGTGTAAGGGGTCGATCCCGACCCCTTATCACGTGATCAGCTGTCAGCCAATGACAGCTGATCATGTGATAAAACGGAGCCGGTAATCGGCTAGTATTCCTCCTCGCGCTGACAGCGCGAGGAGAAAAAAAAAAAGCCGATCGCCGGCGGCCGTGTTCGGGACATCAGTCCCGATCACGGCCAGCAATTTAAACGGACACCTGCCCCCTGCCAGTGCCCACCTGCCACCCGCAGTGCCATCCTGAAATAAAGTAAGTGCCCCCCTGTCAGTGCCACCCAGCAGTGCCCATAGTGCCCACAGTGCCACCCAGCAGTGCCCACAGTGCCACCCAGCAGTGCCCACAGTGCCACCCACAGTGCCACCCAGCAGTGCCACCCACAGTGCCACCCAAAATCTGCCTCAAAGGTGCTGCACCCCAGTGCCGCCCATCAGTGCCCAGCAGTGCCGCCCATCAGTGCCCAGCAGTGCCGCCCATCAGTGCCCAGCAGTGCCACCTATCAGAGCCACCTATCAGTGCCACCTATCAGTGCCCATCAGTCCCATCTATCTGTGGTACCTATCAGTGCCCATCCGTGCCACCCATCCGTGCCACTTATCCGTGCCACCCATCCGTGCCATCTTATCTGTGCCCATCTTTGCCCATCAGTGCCGCCTTATCTGTGCCCATCGTTGCCGCCTTATCTGTGCCTATTAGTGCCGCCTTAACTATGCCTATCAGTGCCCACCAGTGCAGCCTATCAGTGCCCACCAATGCAGCCCATCAGTGCCCACCAATGCAGCCCATCAGTGCCCACCAATGCAGCCTATCAGTGCCGCCTAATCAGCGCACTTCAATGAAGGAGAAAAATGACCCGTTTGCAAAATTTTATAACAAACTATTAAAACATGATTTTTTTTTTTTTTTTTTTTTGCATCTTTTTTTGTTTGTTTAGCAAAAAATAAAACTCCGAGCTGTAACTAAATACCACCAAAAGAAAGCTCTATTTGTGGGAAAAAAATGATAAAAATTTCATTTGGGTACAGTGTTGTATGCCCGCGTAATTGTCACTCAAAGTGCATCAGCGCTGAAAGCTGAAAATTGGTCTGGGACTGAGGGGGGTTTAAGTGCCCAGTAAGCAAGTGGTTAAAGAACACCAATCATAAGAAAAATAGGAAATTTGTCAATATTGACTTCCTGAAAATTCTGCTTGTTTGGATAACTCTGCCTTCGCTACTCTCCGAATGGCTAACTCGTTAAAAAGCTGCAGGCAATAGCATTCAAAACTCCTAGTCTGTTCATACTCAGTACTGAACACAGTGTTAGCATGACAGCCAAGCACATTGCATTTTCAGAGAAAGACAAAGAATGGCAGCTCCCTTTTTTCTCTTCAAGACAGGTTTTCTTTCAAGTAGACTCTGGCAGGAAGTTTATACAGTGCTTGGTTCACAGGTGATTAAATAGCGCAATAAAACTTGGTTAATATGCAAAAGAACATTATGATGTTTTCAGATACTGTATGTCTGCCAAAGTCCAAGAGTTCCTTGGAACTGAGGAACAAATTAGTGACATGACTGTAGACATGACTGTAGAGGAGACATCCACCCACACTTAATAGGACGTGGAAGTTTGCATTGGCGGAACCTTTTGCATTCCAATGTCGCTGAATAGAGTAGTTAAAGCGGGAGTCCACCGGGACTCCGCGTTTTTTTTTTTTTTTTAAAAGCCAGCAGCTACAAATACTGCAGCTGCTGACTTTTAAAATAGTGACACTTACCTCTCCAGCGCGCCCGCGATGTCGGCACCCGAAGCCGATCTGTAGATCGTATGTCTGGTGCTGCCGCCGCAATCTTGGGTATGGGAATCAGGAAATGGAGCCTTTCGGCTTCATTTCCCGGTTCCCTACTGCGCATGCGCGAATCGCGCTGCGCAATAAGGACGGTCCCCGCTGCCTCTGGGATCTGTGTGTTTCCCAGCAGGCAGCGGGGCACTTGAGGAAAGGGGCGGGCACTTGCGGAAAGGGGCGTAATATACGCCCCTTTCCGCAGAGAGCTATCCCGGAAGTGGGTGCAGAATACCTGTACTGTACAGGTATCTGCACCCCCCTCCCCCCGAAAGGTGCCAATTGTGGCGCCGGAGGGGGGGAGGGTTCCGATGAGCGGAGGTCCACTTTAGAGTGGACCTCCGCTTTAAGGACCACAATAAATTTATAAAGCATCTCATCAGAATTTTGTTATTTACAGATACCCATACATATCATAATTGTGAATGACGTTAGGTGATATTTTGTATGAATTTTTTTTTTTTTATTGGGCATGCCAGGTCGATGACATCACAAGGGGCAGAGTCACCCAGAGATGTTATTGGATGGTCCCGCCTCTTCGTTTATTTAGTGGCGGAGCTGTCATGTGGTGGGAGCCAGCATAGAGTGCAGAGCCATTTTCTTTTTCCATGATTTATGTTGGATCGACACTAGGGATTTTTTTTTTTTTTTTGTAAAGGACTTGACAAAAGCCGTCTCTGTGTTTTTAATTTTATTTTTTTAAATTTTTTGGTGAATGAGTAGGGGTACAATGCACCCCATACGCATTCACATGGGTTTCTGGAGGGCCCCTTGTTAAAGGGAGCTTCCAGATTCTGAAAAGTCACTCCCCTGCATCCCCACAACCACCGGTCCAGGATTGTGGGGAAGAGGCCCTTTTCCTCATCAACATGGGGACAAGGTACTTTCGACCCCCCATGTTGAGGGCATGTGGCCTAGTATGGTTCAGGAGGGGGGGCACTCGCTCGTCCCCCATCTTTCCTGGACTGAAAGCTGTATACTCGGATAAGCGCCTGGGTATGGATTTTGGGGGGAACCTTCAAACAAAAAATATTGGCATGGAGTTCCCCTCAAAATGGATCTTGGGGAGACCCCACACTGTTTTTTTTAGAATTGGTATGGGATTCCCCTTAAAATCCACATCAGACACAAAGTTTAAAAAAATAAAATAATTGAATGCTGGCATTCTTTTGTTTACATTCAGATGTCAGCTGGGAATCCAACTGACAGCTGTCATTGGTTGTTAACCACTTGCCTACTGGGCACTTAAACCCCCCTCCTGCCCAGACCAATTTTCAGCTTTCGGTGCTCTCACACTTTGAATGACAATTACTCAGTCATGTAACACTGTACCCAAATAATTTTTTTGTCCTTTTTTCCCACAAATTGAGCTTTCTTTTGGTGGTATTTGAGCACCTCTGGGTTTTTTATTTTTTGCGCTATAAATGAAAAAAGACAGAAAATTTTGAAAAAAACAACACATTTTTCTTTGTTTCTGTGATAAAATTATGCAAATTATTAATTTTTCTTCATGAATTTTGGGCACAATTTATACTGCTACATATCTTTGGTAAAAATAACCCAAATTAGTGGATATTATTTGGTCTTTGTGAAAGTTAGAGAGTCTACAAGCTGTGGTGTGAATCGCACAAAATTGATCACATCTGATGTACTGGTGGTCTATCTCATTTCTTGTGACCCGAACAAGTCAGGAAAGTACAAATACCCCCCAAATGACCGCTTTTTTGAAAGTAGACATTCCAAGGTATTAGGTAAGATGCATGGTGAGGTTTTTGATGTTGTAATTTTTGCCTACAATTCTTTTCAAAATGAAGATTTTTTTTTTTTTTTTTTAAATTTCCACACAATTTTCATTGTAATAGGTTATTTCTCTCACATGGCATGTGTATACCACAAATGACACCCCAAAATAAATTCTGCTACTCCTCCTGAGTATTACGATACCACATGTGTGGGACTTTTTCACAGCCTGGCCACTTAGAGAGGCCCAACATGCAGGGAGCGCCATCACGTGTTCTAGGAGCATAAATTACACATCTAAATTGTTGACTACCTATTACACTTTTGAAGGCCCTGGAGCACCAGGACAATGACACGTGGCACTGATGACAGATGGCACTGATATGTGGCACTGATGACAGATGCCACTAATACGGGGCACTGATGACACTGATGACAGATGGCACTAATACGTGGCACCGATGACACGTGACACTGATAGATGGCACTGATACGTGGCACTGATGACACGTGACACTGATGTGGCACTGATGACAGATGCCACTAATATGGGGCAGTGACACTGATGACAGATGGCACTAATATGTGGCACTGATGACAGATGGCACTAATACGTGGCACTGATGACAGATGGCACTGATACGTGACACTGATGACACGTGACACTGATGTGGCACTGATGACAGATGCCACTAATACGGGGCAGTGACACTGATGACAGATGGCACTAATACGTGACACTGATGACAGGTGGCACCGGTGACACGACAGATGGCACTGATACGTGGCATTGATGACACATGACACTGATAACCAATGGCACGTGACACTGACAGGTGGCACTGAGGACAAATGGCACTGATACGTGGCACTGATGAGAGATGGCACTAATATGTGGCACTGATGACACGTGACACAGATATGGCACTGATGACAGATGGCACTTATACATGGCACTGATGACAGATGGCACTGGGAACAAATGGCACTGACAACAGGTGGCACTGGGGACAGATGGCACTGACAACAGGTTGCACTGGGGACAGATGGCAGTGGGGGCAGATGGCAGTTTATTTTACTTTTTTTTTTGTAAGTTACGGCCACTGCAGCCGTTCATCTCTCCCTCCTCACACGCTGTCTGTGTGAGGAGGGAGAGCAGCGCTGAGAGATGATCTCATATGTTTACATATTAGATCATCTCTCATTGGACACGCCAATCGCGTTGTAAACGGCCGCTGTGATTGACCGTTTACAGCGATCTGTGATTGGCTGTGTCCAAGAGACACGGCCAGCACAGAACTTCCCTGATGCTCGCTCTCAGGAGCGCGCATTGAGGAAGTAAATAGGAGGACGTCCAGGGACGCCTTCCCACTAGGTAGCGTCTGCGCTGTAGCCGTCTTTCGGCTATAGTGCGGACGGGAAGTAGTTAAGGACATGGCGGCCCCAACTCTTCAACAACTTCACTCTTTCACTTTATTATGGTGTAGACAATGACAAGTCGGCTTGGCCTTGTGTTTTGGATCATTGTCATGTTGGATTGTCCAAGTACGTCCCATGCCCAGCTTACTGGCTGATGAATGCAAATGTTCCTCCAGTATTGTTTTCCCCAAAACATCAGCGATCCACCTCCGTGTTTCACAGTGGGAATGGTGGACCTTTCATCATAGGCCTTGTTGACTCCTCTCCAAATGTAGTGTTTATGGCTTTGTGCCAGAAGGTTTGAGGCTTGTCTCTGAGCTGTTTGGCGTATTATAAGTGGGATACTTTGTGGCATTTGCATAGTAATGGCTTTCTTCTGGTGACTCGACCATGCAGCCCATCTTTCTTCAAGTGCCTCCTTTATTGTGCATCTTGAAATGGCCACACCACATGTTTTCAGAAAGTCCTGTATTTCAAACGCATCCCGAACAATTTTCCTGGCAGTTGTGGCTGGGATTTTAGTTTGTTTGCCTGACCGTGGTTTGCTTTCAACAGAACCCTACATTTTTCTGCTGGTTGGCATTCTCAATTCCTTGGATATGTTTTTATATCCCTTTCCTGTTTTATACAGTTCAACTACCTTTTCCCATAGATTCTTTGACAATTATTTTGCTTTCCCCATGACCATGAGAATACAAAAATGTCAGTGCAGCACTGGATGAAAGATGTAAGGGTCTGTCAGAGTCCAGAAACTCATTGACCTTTTAGACCCCTTTCACACTGGAGGCATTTTTCAGGTGCTACAGGGCTAAAAATAGCACCTGAAAAAAGTGGTTCCTTTCGCACTGGAGCGGTGCGCTGATAGGGCGTCAGAAAAAGTCCTGCCAGCAACTTCTTTGGAGCGGTGAACTCACCGCTCCTACCCATTGAAATCAATGGGGCAACGCTGCTATACCGCCGGCAAAACGCCGCTGCGGCGGCATTTTGCAGGCAGATTAACCCCTTTTCAGCCACTAGTGGGGGTTGAAACCTCCCTGCTAGTGGCCGAATAGCGTTGCTAAAAAAACGGTAAAGCAGCGCTAAAAGTATCTCCTCTTTACCGCTGACGCCCACAGTGTGAAAGGGCCCCACCCTTTGCAGCTGTAACAGCTTCAACTCTGGGAAGGCTGTCCACAAGGTTCAGGAGTGTGTCTATGGGAATGTTTGACCATTTTTCTTCGCAGTCTCCGCTCTAATTCATCCCAAAGGTGTTCTATCGAATTGAGGTCAGGACTCTGTGCAGGCCAGTCAAGTTCCTCCACCCCAAACTCGCTCATCCATCTCTCTATGGACCTTTATTTGTGCACTGGTCCAAATCATTTGATGGTGCGGGGATTATGGTATGGGTTTTTTTTTTTTCAGGGGTTGAGCTTGGCCCCTTAGTTCCAGTGAGGGGAACTCTTAAGGTGTCAGGATACCTAGACATTTTGGACCATTTCATGCTCCCAACTTTGTGGGAACAGTTTGGTGATGGCCACTTCCTGTTCCAACATGACTGCCTACCAGTGCACAAAGCAAGGTCCATAAATGAATGCATTTGGGGTGAAGGAACTTGACTGGCCTGCACAGAGTCCTCACCTCAACCCGGTAGAACACCTTTGGGGTGAATTAGGGCAGAGACTGCGAACCAGGCCTTCTCGTCCAACAATGATCATATGTTCCCATAAACAGTCCTAAACCTTGTGGACAGCCTTCTTAGAAGAGTTGAAACTATTATAGAAGTGGGCCAACTCAGTATTAAGCCCTACGGACTAAGACTGGGGTGCCATTAAAGTTAATGTATGTGTAAAGGCAAGCGTCTTCCACTCCTCCGTGATGACATCACGGAGCTGGTGGATGTTGGAGACCTTGCGTCCCTCCATTTGAGGATGCCTCACAGATGCTGAGTAGGGTTTAGGTCTGAAGACATGTTTGGCCAGTCCATCACCTTTACCCTCAGCTTCTACAGCAAGGCAGTGGCCTTCTTGGAGGTGTATTTGGAGTCGTTGTCATGTTGGAATACTGCCCTGCAGCCCAGTCTCCAAAGGGAGGGGATCATGCTCTGCTTCAGTATGTCACAGTACATGTTGGCATTTATGGTTCCCTCAATGAACTGTAACTCCCCAGTGCCGGCAGCACTCATGCAGCCCCAGACTATGACACTCCCACCACCATGCTTGACTGTAGGCAAGACACACTTGTCTTTGTACTCCTCACCTGGTTGTCGCCCCACACACTTCACACCATCTGAACCAAATATGTTTATCTTGGTCTCATCAGACCACAGGACATGGTTCCAGTAATCCATGTCTTTAGTCTGCTTGTCTTCAGCAAACTGTTTGCAGGCTTTCTTGTGCATCATCTTTAGAAGAGGCTTCCTTCTGGGATGACAGCCATGCAGATTAATTTGATGCAGTGTGGGGCATATGGTCTGAACACTGACAGACTGACCCCCCCCCACCCCTTCAACCTCTGCAGCAATGCTGGCAGCCCTCATACGTCTATTTTCCAAAGACAACCTCTGGATATGACTCTGAGCATGTGCACTCAACTTCTTTGGTCGACCATGGTGAGGCCTGTTCTGAGTGGAACCTGTCCTGTTATACCGCTGTATGGTCTTGGCCACCATGCTGCATCTCATTTTCAGGGTCTTCGTAATCTCCTTATAGCCTAGGCCATCTTTATGTAAAACAACAATTATTTTTTTCAGATCCGCAGAGAGGTCTTTGCCATGAGGTGCCATGTTAAACTTCCAGTGACCAGTATGAGAGAGTGAGAGCGATAACACCAAATTTAACACACCTGCTCCCCATTCACACCTGAGACCTTGTAACACTAACGAGTCACATGACACCCGGGAGCTAATTTGGACATTTTCACTTAGGGTTGTACTCGCTTTTGTTGCCAGCGGTTTAGACATTAATAGCTGTGTGTTGAGTTATTTTGAGGGGACAGCAAATTTACACTGTTATACAAGCTGTACACTCACCACTTTACATTGTAACAAAGTGTAATTTCTTCAGTGTTGTCACATGAAAAGATATAATAAAAAATTTACAAAAATGTGAGGGGTGTGCTCACTTTTGTGAGATACTGTGTGTGTGTGTGTGTGTGTGTATGTGTATATATATATATATATATATATATATATATATATATATAAACTTCAGCCCGCTGTCTGCTAAAAGGTCACAGGAGTGAAGGATGAACTGCGCCCGTGTGATCATCAGGAGAAATACAGCCAAACGAGCTTTAAATGAACTTCTCCTTTTAACATGTTTCCCAGCTACAGTATAATCTATCCAGGAACTGATGGAGAAATTGCAGGGTTGATTAAATTGTAGCTCCTCTAGATTTTCTAAAGAAGAATGGCACGAGACAATGAACACTTTTCTTGTAATCAGGTTAGTGTTCGGTTGGTTGGTTGCATTGTCTAGATGTGAATTGAATATTTGCTCCTCTCTAGAATGTTTTGCTGTCTACCTAAAATGAAAAAAAGAACCTATCTGACCAGGGCTAATACTGTTCTTACTCTTCCTTTGTTTTATGTTGATTTGGTTCATAAATTAGTCTCACCTGTGAAATTAAAAGTGGTTATAAACCCTTCCATATACCCAGTGAAGTGACTGGCCTCAGGTGATACACAGAGATGAAAAAATCGTCCTACATAAGTTGTACCTGTTTGGCTACATTCAGACAGTGTTAATTGTAGAGGCAAAAATCTTTTGTTTATAGCTATGAATGAGAGTGACTAGGTGCCGGTGTTCTGCCATATAGCGTCCAGCCAATGGATACTGTCAGCCCCGTTCTGCGCAGGCTTGCGCAGTACGGAGCAGAAGGAGATTTGGAAAATGTCCGAAGATGAACGGCGCCTGTGCCGTGAGTGGAGGTGCAAGCCCCACCATCCAAGTGGACGTAGGGCTGCACATAGAGGGACGCTCGCCATGCTTTGGGCATGGCCTCGCTGCGCTCAGCTCTTTTTAATTTTAACTCTATGTCCACTTGGATGGTGGGGCTGGAACTCATCTTCGGCTATTTTCGGAATCTGTGTGTGCTGTGTACTGTGCATGAGCAGTACACAGCGGACACAATGTGATAGTTCACTGGCCCTGTTCACCATAATGACAGTTTGCTGGTGGATCCACCTTTTCACAGCTCTCCGCACAGCCAGCAGTTACTTGCAGTGATCGCTGATGGATGCACTTTGTGTGTGGCCACCCGACAAAATCCACAAATGTCAGGTGACCTCACCCCCCTCAGTACGCCATTGGTCTCTGTGCGTCTCAATGCACTTCAGATAGATCATGACTGATGGGAAGGGGGCTGCACCCAGCTTCCTACAAAGATCCTAGGACCCTTCTGCAGAACGCAACAAAAGCTTGATGCAAGCGGTGGGCTGGCTCTTTGGAAGAGTTGTTCAGATATTAAAATGCCTGGAGGAGAGGTTGTTAGTTTGAAGGAGTGGGATTTCCTAGATAGATAGACTAAATTTGCATGCACACCACCCTAGGTAAGGTTCGGTTCACCCAGTGGGCTGAATGAAAAAAAACTGGGTACACACAAATATCAGCTGGTTCAACAGGAACTGAATGACATTTGGTACTTGTGTACAGCTGCCTGTATGGTCTCACAACCGGCTTCTACGCTCTTGCTGGAAAACCGGAATCTGACCAGTAGTAGTATGTTCTGGCAGATGGACAGTCCCCCTGTCACAACACAATAGCACAGTGGGGAAGATGGTTGCACTAACATCTCTCTGTTTTTTTTTGCGCACCCTGCTAGGTGTACCTAGCATGAGTTTGCTGTACTGACACAAGTGATGTTAGTGCAGCGATCTACCCCTCTGTGCTATTGTGTTATGACAGGGGGACTGCCCCCCCCCCCAGAACACACTAATCAGCCATTGGCTGCCAGCTTCTGGTCGGATGCACTCTGCTCTGCACTCTGCCTCTGCACTGAAAACCGAGCGATCGAACATCCCCGATCACTCAGTTTTCACAGCTCCATGAGCAGAAACCTGCAGACTGTCAGTCACAGCTCTCTGCTCATCTCCCTCCGCTCTCAATGAAGCGCTGAGCTGTGAAGGAGCGGGAGCGACCGCTCCAGCCTCTCAGCGGCTCGCTGAGAGGCTGAGACCGGTGTCAGTCCAGGCACCTGGCAGATCCAGACTTCCATTGTTGGGATGATGCAGTGCCTGCACTGATTTTCATGACATCACCAGAAAGCGGATTTTAGTCCTCTCTCTGCTGGAAACGAGTCTCAGGAGTGCAAAACTAACTGCACTCCTGTGATCCATAGGAGAAGCCCAGTCAAACGAGCTTTGGCTGGATTTCTCCCTTTAAGGCACACTTGTGATGCTGAGCTTCCAAAAAGACTAAAAAAAAATTCCAATAGATGAAAGGGATGGGCCAGTGTTGGCAGGTGCAGTCTGTATTCTCCACTGCAGGTGATGCCCGACCACAGTAAACCTCAGTTCCTCTATGATTTTCTCGGTTACAGGCCGCTTTAAGGGCTCTAGGGGGCACGAGCACCCACGGCACAACGCAGAAGCCGATGCTTATGGTCAGCAGCCACGATGTCCACAGGTGACCAGCGATTGCAATTAAACAGACAGATCCTCGTTCCGTCAGGGCAATAGAGAGAGATCTGCTGTTCCTAGTGATCAGGAACCGGGATCTCTCTCTACTCCCAGTCAGTCCACTCCCCCCCACGGTTAGAAACATCTCCCTAGGAAACACTTAACCCCTTGATAGCCCCCTAGTGTTAACCCCTTCCCTACCAGTGCCATTTATATAGTAATCAGTGGCTATTTTTAGCTCCGATCACTGTATAAATGTCAATATCCCAATAAATTGTCAAAATTGTCCAATCTCTCTGCTGCAGTGTCGGAGTCCCGCTAAAAATTGATGATCATCGCCATTACCAGCAAAAAAAAAAAATGTTATAATAAAAATGCCATAAATATATCCTCTATTTTGTAGACGCTATAACTTTTGCGCAAACCAATCGATATACACTACTTGCGATTTTTCTTTTTTACCAAAAACATGTAGAAGAATACAAGTTGGCTTAAACTAAAGTAAAAAATATTGTTGTTTTTTTTTTCAAAATTGACGATCTTTTATTGTTTATATCGAAAAAAAATACCACCAAAAGAAAGTTCTATTTGTGGGAATAAAAGGTCATAAATTTTGTTTTGCGACCGTGCAATTGTCAGTTAAATTGATGCAGTGCTTTTTTTGCAAAAAAATGGCCTGGTCATTAAGAGGGGTAAATCCTTCTGGTCCTTAAGTGGTTAAGTATATGATGCTGTTGTTTGCAGTGTTTTAATAACCATGTCAGAACCGCGCTATAACCGAAAGATGGCTATAGTGTGTCCAATCACAACTGACCTCATGTAAACACACTTGCTGGTTATGGGCATTCCTTTCCTTGTGTGCTGTGACAGCATGAGGAGAGGAGAGCCGGTAACCGGCAAGTGTGACAGGGGACATGTACACAGATAATCAGTTCCTTGATTTTCGGTGAAGCCCCATCAGTGCCACCTATCAGTGCTGCCTATCATAGGCTATTAGTGCCCATTAGTGGTGCCTATCAGTGCCACCTATCGTTGGCTATTAGTGCCCATTAGTGATGCCTATCAGTGCCCATCAGTGCCGCCTATCAGTGGCTATTAGTGCCCATTAGTGATGCCTATCAGTGCCCATTAGTGTCACCTATCAGTGCTGCCTATCAGTAAATTACTTATTTGCAACATTTTATAACAGAAACTTTTATAACAGAAATTAAGAAAAATGTTTTTATTTTATTTTTATTTTTTTGTATTTCGTCATTTATATAGGAAAAGAAAAAAAAAAACCTGTTGGTGATTAAATACAACCAAAAGAAAGCTCTATTTGTCTCAAAAAAATGATAAAAGTTTCATTTGGGTACAGTTTTGCATGACCGCGCAATTGTCATTCAAAGTGTGACAGAGCTGAAAGCTGAAAAGTGGCCTGGGAAAGAAGGGAGTGAAATCGCTCGGTACTGAAGTGGTTAAAATTTGCAGCTGTCTTTGCCACCAATGTTAATTTTATTAAGAATTGTAGGTGCAATGCGACCTCCTGGTATGTCAACACAACAAAATGGTGAACAATGGCCTTCTGCCGTCTGATTGGCCTGTTAATTAATCAAAACTAAATGATGAAAGGCAGATCAGGTTTATTTGTGCAATGAGTCAGGTTCATAGTAATGTAAGGCAGGGAACTCAGCCAACTATTTCTTAACAGGCACATCCTGTAAATGCCAACCCATTGTCCTATTTATGGGAATCTTTTAATAACGGCTCCGATACCGAATATTATATACTATATATAGCCTTACCTATACTTTGGCTGAATATGAATTGTCACTTAACCACTTTCAGACTGGACCATTTTGCTGGCTTAAGACCAGACCACTTTTTGCGATTCGGCACAGAGTCCCTTTAACTGACAATTGCGCGGTCATGTGACGTGGCTCCCAAACAAAATTGACATCCTTTTTTTCTCACAAATAGAGCTTTCTATTGGTGGTATTTGATCACCTCTGCGATTAATAAATATCCCCCAAAAATATATAAAAAAAAACATTTTTTTTTTCCTCAGTTTAGGCCGATACGTATTCTTCTACATATTTTTGTTAAAAAAAATCACAATAAGCGATTATTGAATGGTTTGAGCAAAATTTATAGTGTTTACAAAATAGGGGATAGTTTTATGGCATTTTTATTAATAATTTTTTTTTTTTTACTAGTAATGGCGGCGATCAGTGATTTTTATTGTGACTGCGACATTATGGCGGACACATTGGACATTTTTGACACATTGTTGGGACCATTGTCATTTATACAGCAATCAGTGCTATACAAATGCACTGATTCCTGTGTAAATGACGCTGGCAGTGAAGGGGTTAACCAGGGGTGGCAGTGTAGGGGTTAAGTGTGTCCTAGGGGGTTTTTACTAACTGTGGGGGGCTGGGCTGTGTGTTAGTGAACACTGATCTCTGCTCCAATCACATGGAGCAGAGATCAGTGTCACTTGTTGCTAGGCAGAATGGGGAGATGCTGTTTACAGCCGAATCTCCCCATTCAGCCTCCTGTGAGACGATCCCGGGTATTCCCGCAGCGTTCGAGTCCGCGGGACCTGCGACCGAATCACAGGGGTCCCAACAGGCACGCGCGCGTGCCGCCGGCGGTAAATACGAATGGACATACCTGTACACTAATTTTCCTGCTCATGCCATTCTGCCAACGTACATCGCTGTGCGGCTGTCGGGAACTGGTTAAAGCTGCCTTCATTAAAATCCAATAATAAAGATAATAGATTGGTGCTTATTTTACTCATTACAGTCTAATTACTGATTCACAGCAGAAGTTTACAACTTAGAAAACTGTACAACGTATGTGAAAAAATGCTCTTACAACCACATGTAAATTACATACAGTAGTAAGGTTGAATAAAGACACCAGTCTATCCAGTTCAACCAGAGTGACTGTGGATGTGTGTCTACAATTGTCCCTATCCCTGTACATTGTTTCTCATTAAGATACTCATCTGCTTTATTATTATTTTATTTATGGTACCCAACGCCGTCAATTTACGCAGCGCTCCACACATACATCGCACACTCACATCGGTCCCTACCCTCAAGGAGCCCACAATCCAAGGTCCTCGGCTCACATTCATATACTAGGGCTGATATTGGACAGAAGCCAATAAACCTACCAGCATGTCTTTGGAGTGTGGGAGGAAACTGGAGTACCCGGAGGAAACTAGGGATGCACCGATACCATTTTTTTTTTACGAGTCCTGATACTACTTTTTTTTTTATTTATTTTTTTAGTACTCGCCGATACCAATTATCGATACCTACCGCAACTGTTTTGTTTACACTTCAGCAATGGTACAAAGCATTGAAAAGTAATTTACAAATTAAATAAATTGATTTAGTTTTTTTAATTTTGAGCTTCTTTAACCACTTGCTTACTGGGCACTTAAACCCCCCCTCCTGCCCAGACCAATTTTCAGCTTTCAGCGCTGATGCTTTGAATGACAATTGCGCAGCCATACAACACTGTACCCAAATTAAATTTTTATCATTTTTTTCCCACAAATAGAGCTTTCTTTTGGTGGTATTTAATTACAGCTGGGAGTTTTATTTTTTTGCTAAACAAACAAAAAAAGATGCAATAAAAAAAAAAATCATGTTTAATAGTTTGTTATAAAATTTTGCAAACAGGTAATTTTTCTCCGTCATTGAAATGCGCTGATGAGGCGGCACTGGTGGGCACTGATAGGCTGCACTGGTGGGCACTGATAGGCACAGTTAAGGTGGCACTAATAGGCACAGATAAGGTGGCACCGATAGGCACAGATAAGGCAGTACTGATGGGCAAAGATAAGGCGGGACTGATGGGCAAAGATGGGCACAGATAAGATGGCACGGATGGGTGGCACGGATGAGTGGCGCGGATGGGCACTGATAGGTACCACTGATAGATGGGACTGATAGGCACTGATAGGTGGCACTGATGGGCGGCACTGCTGGGCACTGATGGGCGGCACTGCTGGGCACTGATGGGCACTGGTAGATGACACTGATGGTCACGGATATGTGGCACTGAGGTGCAGCACTGTTTTTGCCGCAGATTGTGGGCACTGATAGGTGTCACTGTGGGCACTAATGGGTGGCACTGTGGGCACTAATGGATGGCACTATTGGCACTAATGGGTGGCACTGATGAGTTTCACTTTTTCCCCTACTTAGGTGGCACTGGCAGGGGGCAGGTGGGCACTGATGATCTGGCCGTGATCGGGACTGAAGTCCTTCTCACGGCCGCCAGTGATCAGCTTTTTTTTTTCTCCTCGCGCTGTCAGCGTGTGGAGGAAAAATAGCCGATTACCGGCTCTGTTGTGATCACATGATCAGCTGTCATTGGCTGACAGCTGATCACGTGGTAAGGGGTCGGGATCAACCCCTTGCTCCGATCTATGATCAGGCGAGTCTCATAGACTCGCTGATCACAGAGCACGCCGCGCGCTCCCCTCAGGGGGCGCGCAGGCCGCTCGTGCACGGGACGACGTCAATAGACGTTGTCCCTGCAAAGCAGGTCCGCGCTGTAGCCATCATTCGGCTATAGCGCGGATCCCTAGAGGTTAATGTGAAATGTGTAAATATATGTTAATATATATGTGTGAAAATATTCACTTACAAAGCAAACAAAAAAAGTTTTAATTGTTTAACGTTTATAAAATAGACATGAACAAAAAAAAAGCAGGAAAAGAAGAATAATTTAAATGGAGGAGAATAGGGAGTTAATTAAGGGTTAATAAGGGGTTAAACAGAGGAACATTTGTTCAGCCGCACTGACAGCTCAAAGACCCGAGTCTGAAAGTATCGGTT
The DNA here is from genome assembly GCF_037356315.1 of Lithobates pipiens. Lineage (NCBI taxonomy): Eukaryota > Metazoa > Chordata > Amphibia > Anura > Ranidae > Lithobates > Lithobates pipiens. The sequence goes on along the minus strand of NW_027507785.1, from coordinate 74,509,229 downwards.
TCAGGCATCGGTGCATTTGCACGAGTACCGATACGTGTGCAAATACTCGGTATTGGCACAGATACTGATACTAGTATCAGTGCAACCCTAGAAGAAACCCGCACAGGCACAGGGAGAACATTCAAACTCCAGGCAGGTAGTGTCGTGATTACACTATTACATACTATTACTATTATAAGGGCTTATTCACACTTTGACGTTCTTTTGAGCTGCAATAATACGAATAATTAAGTTAATGTGATTTATGTTAAAGCACCCCATTTATTTTGAATAAGCTGGTAAAGCACCTGAACAGACATGCAGCATTTTTTTCCAACACAGCACACCAACATGCGTTGTAGTGCATTACTCACTGTGCTTTGTGGTTTGCTGCAAAATGCATGTGCTTTGAAACAGTGTTGCCTTAATGCGTTGGTGTGCCATTCAAAATGGACATCACTGCTAACTGTTAACGCAGGTAACATGCATTATTGCAACTCACTGTAATGCAAAAGTATGGTTAAAACCTATAACACACGGGCCGAATGTAGGGTGGCAGCGGCCGGTTCAATAGAAATCCACCGATATTCAGCCCGTGTACGGTAGACAGAAACTGTTGAAAGTTCATGGCCAAAAAAGGTCTGCCTACCAGCGCTCTCAGCCAATGACCGAGAACGCTGACCAAAGTGTTCGGGGGGGGGGGCTGTCCCCTGCTGTGCTATTGCATTCAGATAGTGGGAGATCGCTGTACTAACATTGGATTGTTAGAACAGCGGCTGTCAGGTTTTTTTTTTCACATCTTCACATCACATCAGACCTGTGGCCCCAATACAGACCACCTGTAGGCCCTATACATGAGAGAACCATATCACATTAGAGCATCCCTCATCATATCAAAGTCTCCCCATCACATCAAAGTCCCCCCCCCATACATCGGAGACCCCCCCATCACCACAAAGTCCTCTCATCACATTAGAGTTCCCGTCACAAAGTCAGAGTCCCCTTAATCACATCAACACCCCCCCATACATCAGAGGCCCTCTATCACTGCAGAGTATCCCCATCACCACAGAATATTCCCATCACATCAGAGGCCCTCCATCACCACACAGTATCCACATCACATCCGAGGCCCTCCATCACCATAGAGTATCCCCATCACATCAAAGGCCCTCCATCACCAGAGTATCCCCATCACATCCAAGGCCCTCCATCGCCACAGAGTATCCCCATCACATCCGAGGCCCTCCATCACCACAGAGTATCCCCATCACATCAGAGGCCCTCCATCACCACAGAGTATCCCCATCACATCCGAGGCCCTCCATCACCACAGAGTATCCCCATCACATCCGAGGCCCTCCATCACCATAGAGTATCCCTATCACATCAGAGGCCCTCCATCACCATAGAGTATCCTTATAACATCCGAGGCCCTCCATCACCACAAAGTATCCCCATCACATCAGAGGCCCTCCATCACCACAGATTATCCCCATCACATCTGAGGCCCTCCATCACCATAGAGTATCCCTATCACATCAGAGGCCCTCCATCACCATAGAGTATCCTTATCACATCAGAGGCCCTCCATCACCACAAAGTATCCCCATCACAGTAGAGGCCCTCTATCCCCACACAGTATCCCCGTCACATCAGAGGCCCTCCATCACCACAGAGTATCCCCATCACATCCGAGGCCCTCCATCACCACAAAGTATCCCCATCACATCAGAGGCCCTCCATCACCACAGAGTATCCCCATCACATTCGAGGCCCTCCATCACCATAGAGTATCCCTATCACATCAAAGGCCCTCCATCACCATAGAGTATCCTTATCACATCAGAGGCCCTCCATCACTACAAAGTATCCCCATCACGTCGGAGGCCCTCCATCACCACAAAGTATCCCCATCACATCAGAGGCCCTCCATCACCACAGAGTATCCCCATCACATCTGAGGCCCTCCATCACCATAGAGTATCCCTATCACATCAGAGGCCCTCCATCACCATAGAGTATCCTTATCACATCAGAGGCCCTCCATCACCACAAAGTATCCCCATCACAGTAGAGGCCCTCTATCCCCACACAGTATCCCCGTCACATCAGAGGCCCTCCATCACCACAGAGTATCCCCATCACATCCGAGGCCCTCCATCACCACAAAGTATCCCCATCACATCAGAGGCCCTCCATCACCACAGAGTATCCCCATCACATTCGAGGCCCTCCATCACCATAGAGTATCCCTATCACATCAAAGGCCCTCCATCACCATAGAGTATCCTTATCACATCAGAGGCCCTCCATCACTACAAAGTATCCCCATCACGTCGGAGGCCCTCCATCACCACAGAGTATTCCCATCACAGTAGAGGCCCTCAATCCCCACACAGTATCCCCATCAAATCAGAGGTCCTCCATCACCACAGAGTATCCCCATCAGATCAGAGGCCCTCCATCACCAGAGAGTATCCCCATCACATCTGAGGCCCTCCATCACCACAAAGTATCCCCATCACCACAGAGTATCCCCATTACATCTGAGGCCCTCCATCACCACAGAGTATCCCCATCACATCAGAGGCCCTCCATCACCACAGATTATCCCCATCACATCGGAGGCGCTCAATCACCACAGAGTATCCCCATCACAGTAGAGGAACTCTATCCCCACACAGTATCCCCATCACATCAGAGGCCCTCCATCACCACAAAGTATCCCCATCACATCTGAGGCCCTCCATCACCACAGAGTATCCCCATCACCACAGAGTATCCCCATCACATCAGAGGCCCTCTATCACCACAGAGTATCCCCATCACATCGGAGGCGCTCAATCACCACAGAGTATCCCCATCACAGTAGAGGAACTCTATCCCCACACAGTATCCCCATCACATCCGAGGCCCTCCATCACCACAGAGTATCCCCATCACATCCGAGGCCCTCCATCACCACAGAGTATCCCCATCACATCCGAGGCCCTCCATCACCACAGAGTATCCCCATCACCACAGAGTATCCCCATCACATCAGAGGCCCTCCATCACCACAGAGTATCCCCATCACATCCGAGGCCCTCCATCACCACAGAGTATCCCCATCACATCAGAGGCCCTCCATCACCACAGAGTATCCCCATCACATCCGAGGCCCTCCATCACCACAGAGTATCCCCATCACATCAGAGGCCCTCCATCACCACAGAGTATCCCCATCACATCGGAGGCGCTCAATCACCACAGAGTATCCCCATCACAGTAGAGGAACTCTATCCCCACACAGTATCCCCATCACATCAGAGGCCCTCCATCACCACAGAGTATCCCCATCACATCCGAGGCCCTCCATCACCACAGAGTATCCCCATCACCACAGAGTATCCCCATCACATCAGAGGCCCTCCATCACCACAGAGTATCCCCATCACATCGGAGGCCCTCCATCACCACAGAGTATCCCCATTACATCGGAGGCCCTCCATCACCACAGAGTATCCCCATCACATTGGAGGCCCTCCATCACCACAGAGTATCCCCATCACATCAGAGGCCCTCCATCACCACAGAGTATCCCCATCACATCGGAGGCCCTCCATCACCACAGAGTATCCCCATCACATCGGAGGCCCTCCATCACCACAGAGTATCCCCATCACATCGGAGGCCCTCCATCACCACAGAGTATCCCCATCACATCGGAGGCCCTCCATCACCACAGAGTATCCCCATCACATCGGAGGCCCTCCATCACCACAGAGTATCCCCATCACATCGGAGGCCCTCCATCACCACAGAGTATCCCCATCACATCGGAGGCCCTCCATCACCACAGAGTATCCCCATCACATTGGAGGCCCTCCATCCCCACAGAGTATCCCCATCACATCAGAGGCCCTCCATCACCACAGAGTCTCTCTTCCCATCACATAGTCAGAGTCTCCCCATCACAACAGAGGCTCTCCTATAATGAGAGTCCTCCCATCACCAGAGAGCCCCCTTTATCACAGGGTCCCCCATATGACATGTAGGAGTCTGGAATATTTCAAGCGCAGGTATATAGAGGTCACCATTCCAGTGCCTGTCATTCCAGCACCCAGCACTGGGCCGCAGGACCCTGGGGATTCTGTTCCACTTCCTGAGTGTACCAGTAGTTTTCATGTTGCTAACCTGCACTTTCCCATAGACTTTTAATTAGGTCACGTGTTTTTGAAACATTTTCTGAAAGCTCCCAAAAGTCCTACATACTGTATCTTCATTGCGTTTTCATAGAAGACGCCAAAAATGCACAAACTAATATAAATTCTATTGGAAGCCGCAGGTTAACCACATGGAAGTCACGGGTACACCCTCACTGCCACCAAACTGCAGACAGCTTTTGTTTAATAGGTGTCTAAAATAATTGCAAATAAGGATTTTTATTGGCCACGTAAAATGTTTAAGCTCCACCCTGCAAAATAGAGTATAACAATTATTTTTATTATCAGACTGTCAAAAAGGGATTATGTTTGTGGATATCATCTATTCCCAATGTATTTTATTGTTTATAATATTAGTGGAGAAGAATCATCATTTTATCTAAGTTTACATGAGACTTATTTTTGCTATATTTTTATTATTATTGGTTACACCTGCATATTTTTTTCAGTTTTATTGAATTGGAATTATATTTACATATTAGTGAATATTTTATGAACGGTTTTTACATGTTTTACTTTTACGTTAATGTAACCCAGTATGAATAATAAAAAAAAAAGTATATTTCGACATAAAAGGGGGATTCGTTGGTTGTTCTCTGTTCTCCTTGTGATCAAATTTGAATAATTAAAGCATTTGGGCTCTCTGACCTTTTTTGTGTGTTCTATTTGGATTTTTAACTCATAAATCTGGGCTTCCTGCGTATAGGACACCCTGCTTTTGCTCAGAGCAGCATAACCAGTGACACTGCAGTTGATTTACTGGAACTGGAGCCCCGCTTCACACTATGCAATATGGAGAACTACATGCAATTTTGAACAGAAATCGCACTGCATTCCTGTTCAAATCACATACAATTCTTCAACACTGCAATTTGAGTCATTATTCTGTATGGCTCAAATCGCAATGGATGGATTCGCACCAAAAAACGTGCAGAACCCTTTATTTGGCAGCACCAGAATTGGATTGCATGAGTGTTCACATCTATGTGATCCGATTCTGCAAATCGCACTGCGTTTTGCCAACCGATTTTTGAGTGTCGGTAACTTAACATATACACCTGCATCGATTCGCATGAACGGGGTTGGATTTGCATGCGGTGCTGAATCCGCACAGAACTCGCTGCGAGTGCCGCACCGCATCACTGTGAACCGGTGCTTGGAGTGCAAAACTCAGTGTAGCTCTGCACAGGAACCAATCAGCTTCCATGTTTTTTTTTTTTTTGTCAAACTTAACTGAACAAGCTAAGTTAAAAGCTGATTGGTTACTGTGCACAGCCACACCGAATTTTGCACTGCATCTTATCACAATCTGATTGATCTACTGATGGTTTTTATCCAGGGCCTTGTTTTTACATGTTTCTATTGAATCTGGGACAGTTGGCTGTTATGGTTTAAAGCTGTTAAAATATGTCAATAAAAAACAAAAAGTAAAACTTGCGCTTGGTAAAAAAATTGGTTGATATGAAAGAAATCAATTTAAGAGAAACAGCAGCTAAGCACAAAAAAACAGATACTAGGTCTAAATAACAGAAATGTGAAAAACAGTGCAGCGCTTGATGTGTATAGATGTAACACGTGACTGAATACAATGAAGCAATAGATCAGGAAAAAACTTCAAAGATAGTGTTTCCAAAAAATAAAACATCAATGGTAAAAAAATATAAATGTGCATACTGTGCAATGAACAAAGAAACAATAAATTGAAATTGGTTTTTAAACCAAAAAAATCAAATTTTTAAAAAAAGCAAATAGTTGTTTAAACTACAGCTTATTGCTATGAGGCACAAACTTATAATTAAGTGAAAAAATAAACAACAAGAATGAAAAACAAATCAAAACAAGTCCCATGCCTTGGATGAGTGAAGTGATTTACAAGGCCCCATATATGTGAAGATAAAAGTTCATTAAGTGAAGCGTAAAAACATTAAAGTTGGTCCCAGGTATCACTGGTGTAGGTGCTTGACCACGTAAATTCTTTCGCTGTACAACTTAAGTAAGTAGTAAAGGCTTACCAGAGCAACCATTAGTGTGCGCAGATACGAACTCCCAAACGATTAGGATCGGACAAGATCGTTCCTCCGACACTCCTCGTATAAATGGATGATTCGAATCACCTTTGGGGGCGGGAAGGTGAAAACTGACCCACACCTTCGGATGTTCCTTGAACGTCGTCCGTTCCGGTCAGTTCGAAAATTTCAAGTTGGCGTGTCACCGAATGGATGAAAAAGGAAAAAAACGCCCAATCGTGTGATAAAGTCTAAAACACGTGAACTATAATTTTCAACCAGATAGACGTTGGAAGCTACAAATGACTCGATCGAGTCGCATAAAATTGAACGAAGAAAAATGCTAGCAAAAGTATAAAAATAAATAAAATCGAGCAGATAAAAATAGCACGAGGTGTAGACGTATCTACCCTACACCTACACCTCGTGCTATTTTTATCTGCTCGATTTTATTTATTTTTATACTTTTGCTAGCATTTTTCTTCGTTCAATTTTATGCGACTCGATCGAGTCATTTGTAGCTTCCAACGTCTATCTGGTTGAAAATTATAGTTCACGTGTTTTAGACTTTATCACACGATTGGGCGTTTTTTTCCTTTTTCATCCATTCGGTGACACGCCAACTTGAAATTTTCGAACTGACCGGAACGGACGTCGTTCAAGGAACATCCGAAGGTGTGGGTCAGTTTTCACCTTCCCGCCCCCAAAGGTGATTCGAATCATCCATTTATACGAGGAGTGTCGGAGGAATGATCTTGTCCGATCCTAATCGTTTGGGAGTTCGTATCTGCGCACACTAATGGTTGCTCTGGTAAGCCTTTACTACTTACTTAAGTTGTACAGCGAAAGAATTTACGTGGTCAAGCACCTACACCAGTGATACCTGGGACCAACTTTAATGTTTTTACGCTTCACTTAATGAACTTTTATCTTCACATATATGTGGCCTTGTAAATCACTTCACTCATCCAAGGCATGGGACTTGTTTTGATTTGTTTTTCATTCTTGTTGTTTATTTTTTCACTTAATTATAAGTTTGTGCCTCATAGCAATAAGCTGTAGTTTAAACAACTATTTGCTTTTTTAAAAAATTTGATTTTTTTGGTTTAATAACCAATTTCAATTTATTGTTTCTTTGTTCATTGCACAGTATGCACATTTATATTTTTTACCATTGATGTTTTATTTTTTGGAAACACTATCTTTGAAGTTTTTTCCTGATCTATTGCTTCATTGTATTCAGTCACGTGTTACATCTATACACATCAAGCGCTGCACTGTTTTTCACATTTCTGTTAAAATATGTCGACTTCAGTACAAGCAGCCTGTTGGGGTTTTTTAGTTGGATCACTACCAGTGGCTATAGCTGCCAGCAGAAGGGAATTCCTCCATCAACACTGATCCGTGGGTGAAGGAAAGAAAATTGCATAATGTCTGGCCTGCCAGACTCATCCCTGAGCAGTGAAATAGCCTATAGCTGGCCATGGACAGATCAAAATTCCTCCAGTTCAGCAGCAACCAGCACAGTGGTCTAGTGGTTAGCACTCTCGCCAAGCAGTAAAAAGGGTCGCTGGTTCAAATCCCAACCACGACACTACCTGCCTGGAGTTTGCATGTTCTCCCTGTGCCTGCGTGCACTTCCTCCAGGTACTCCGGTTTCCTCCTACACTCCAAAGACATGCAGGTAGGTTAATTGGCTTCTGTCCAAAATTGGCCCTAGTATATGAATGGGGACCTTGGATTGTGGGTAGGGACCGATGTGAGTGTGCAATGTACAGGGATAGGGACAATTGTAGACACTCACTCTAGTTTTTTTTTCCGTTCAATCAATGCCCACAGCTATGTCCACAAGCAGTGATAATTGTTTTTTGTTGGCTGGGAAACCCCTGCTGTCCGAATACAATAGCCCTGTGGGGAATCGAGCAATCTTCTATCCTTCAACCCGTGGTTGCAGAAAAGTAAATTGCATAATGTATGGCATACATAAGCCCAATTCCCAAATGTTTGATGAATCCTGGTTTATTTTCAAATCAATGCAATAAGTTAAAGTGTTTCTTACACCAGCATTTCTAATTCTGATATGTGCTTGCCGTACAATGTACTTGTCTGAAAAAGTTCCTGTTTTTGCTTCCTTTGTGTGAAATGCCTGCTGGTCCTGCCAGTCCTTCTGCTTTCCTGTTAAAACTGTCCACACTAAGTAAGCAGGAGAGCTCACCATGGTCAGTTCCCTAGCTGTACTGGGAATTCTGGCTTTTCTCCTCCAATGATCTGACTTCTCCAATGATCCCCTTCCCAGCCTTTCACTAAGAAGCTCAGTGTAGTGTTGCTTCTCCTCCCCCCAGCTCGTAATCACTTATAAAAAAGGTATTTATAATTTTTTTTATCTATACACAAATGTTTTGCCTTTCATTTCAATTTTAAACTGAATGGGTTGTTTTGCAAGGTGATCATTTACAATCACTTTTTAGTTGGTCATAGACAGTTTGAATCTTGGCCGGTTCAACAGGGACATTAGATCCATCTATGTGCAGGCTGAATGTACCCAAGTCGATCCAATGTTCGCCTCGGGTACAACCAGCATGTCAGATTTCTAGAATGCAATTGTTGCCAGCTACCGCCGCTACCAATAATCACTGTGCTACCCCGCCGGGAGAACACATTAGCTCTGCGGAAGGGATTCCCCCATCAACACTGACCGTGTTGATGGGGGAATCGAGCAACCCGTGATTGCAGGAAAGAAAATCGCTCAATGCATGGCCTGCCTTAGAATTACAATGTTATGTCCCTGTTTAGGTGTGAATGTGATTGGCTACTATGGCAACGGAGATATATATATATATATATATATATATATATATATTTTTTTTTTATTTTTTATTTTTTTTTAGATACTTTTGTAAATGAGCCCCATTGTGTGTTGGATATTCACTGGAATGTTGTAGACAATAATCATGAAGCAATGCCTATGGAGCTAGGGAATTCAGTAGGAAATGTCATGACTTACCTTTGTTCTAAATGCATATAAATCAACCCCTCCCTTTAGGATTATAGATATCTACTTTTATCTGTCTCCTCCTTCTATCTATAGGTCACAACTGGCTCAGCAACCGATTATTCTTTATACAGGTGACTGTAACCCTGTTTGTTAGGTCAGGTGTCTCAGTGGGAGTGGAAGCTGAATAGCAGGTTGAACAAAGTAAGGTGTGTGTTGCAAGGCACAAACTGTCTAAAAGAATAGCAACACATTTCACGCATTTCCAGTTTACCTGATTAAATCTCCTCCCTTTAACAAGCTTTCTGCACTTCCTTCATAGACTTGCAGCACTGCTCTGCTGAAAGTGACACCATCAATTGTGTATTGTGCATGTGGTCTGGACCTCCTCCATTCACCTGAGACCTCCAGGAATCACCCTACTTGTCACGGTAAGAAACTGCTTATATATCTACAGTATCTTCATAAGAATATACGATCCTCTGTGCTTCAAACTTTCTACAGTATCTTCATAAGAATATACGTTCCTCTGTATTCCAAACTTTCTACAGTAATCTTCTTAAGAATATACGTTCCTCTGTATTCCAAACTTTCTACAGTAATCTTCATAAGAATATATGTTCCTCTGTGCTCCAAACATTCTACAGTAATCTTCATAAGAGTATACGTTCCTCTGTATTCCAAACTTTCTACAGTATCTTCATAAGAATATACGTTCCTCTGTATTCCAAATATTCTGAACATTGGCTTTAAGGTTTATTTTTTTATCACGTGTATAAAATGAATAAAGCCTGGATCAAGTTCTTGATCTTAAATGAGTTATACTTCTACCTACACGTTATTGTATTACTGAACATATGTAACTACATTCTGGTTTCTCATCACCATGTAGTAAAGTTTTATTGGCCCGCAGACATTTATGGCTTTTTGCTGTGTACTTTGTTACTGCCGTGCCATCCCTTCTATTTTGTATCCAGCTTTTAAATATAATTTATTTTCAAAAATTAGAAATGCAACCCTTATGTTTATTACACTCCAAAACTGATATGTCAATTTTGGGTAGAGACTGACAAGCGACAGCCACTGACTTCTTAGGCTTCTTATATTTCCCAGAAAATCTGCCTTTCAGCCAGGGGCGTCGGGAGGGGGTGGTTGGGGGGGGCTGAAGTCCAGACTGTGACTCCCTAAAGCCCCGAGTGTCAGCTCTGCAGGGTCTCCATTGCTAGCCTCGAGCGACACGGCGAGTGCCGGGACCAATCTGATCCCAAGCGCTGCTGAGTGCAGCCGAGTGCCAGAGCAAGTCCCGCCTTCTGGAGCCTGCAGTCTATGATGGACGTCCCACTGGTCCAATGCCGGGACCGCGTAACGTGTGAAGTCCATCATACGCACTGTTGGCTCCAGAAGGCGGGAATTACAAAGCGACTGCCGCGCCCTTTCCCTGCTTGGCGCTCAGGCGAGCCGCTATCCTCTCCTCCTCGGCTCCTCCTCTGAGGACTGGCTGCTGTGACACCGCACACCACGGCTGAGACATGTCAGTGTATGGTAATGTCAGTGTAGGTAGGTCAGTGTATGGTAATATCAGTGTATGGTAATATCAGTGTATGGTAATGTCAGTGTAGGTAGGTCAGTGTATGGTAATGTCAGTGTAGGTAGGTCAGTGTATGGTAATATCAGTGTATGGTAATGTCAGTGTAGGTAGGTCAGTGTATGTTAATGTCAGTGTAGGTAGGTCAGTGTATGGTAATGTCAGTGTAGGTAGGTCAGTGTATGTTAATGTCAGTGTAGGTAGGTCAGTGTATGGTAATGTCAGTGTAGGTAGGTCAGTCAGTGTAGGTAGGTCAGGCAAGTCAGTATAGGTAGGTCACTACCATCAGTGTATGTATATGTCCAGTGTATGTAGGTCAGGCAGGTGAGTGTAGGTAGGTCACTATCGTCAGTGTAGGTAGGTCAGGTAGGTAGGTTGCTACCGTCACTGTAGGTAGGTTAGTGTATGTAAGTCACTACTGTCAGTGTGACGGCCCAGCCAAAAAAAAACCTGCGTCGCGTACAACAGCCTCTCTGTATTCAGGAGACACTGACAGCTGACTCTGGCTCTCCTCTGGTCCTCTTCTAGACCCTGCACTTTCTGCATCCCAGGTCTGCCCCCAGCTTCTTCCCGGAATCAGCTCACGGTAAGGGAGCTGCACTGTGATGTAAGAGGGGGTGAGGGACTCTTGACTTCTGATGGCGGGAGGCTCTTGAAATCTGATGTAAGGGGGTGGACTGCTCTGGACATCTAGTATAACAGATACAACCGGCCCTTTGAGGGCATCCATAATGCTTATCTGGCCCACAATAAAATTGAGTTTAACACCCCTGATCTGGTGGCTATATATTTTTTATTTTTTATGTGATTCACTCTATAAGGAATATTTGACCTGGAGAGAAAATAGCCTTATAACATACATTTTTGTCACCATCAACACAGAACTAATATACGTGCAATTTCCAAGGACAAATAGCTATGCAATTTTTTTTCTCTGAAAATGTATTATTCTATGTATCTAAAGCAATATATTTTGTTTTGGGATAAGGTAGGGAAGAGTAAGATCTCCTGTAAAATTTGTATTGCTGTCTGTATCCCCACCGGAGTGAGTCACTCTCTCTGTTTGTCCTGGTGACCATTGTGGATGGTGCAATAGATCAGATCTTTTGAAGTGACTACTGGTTTGGCTGGGTGACAACTAGTGATGGACGAACTTCCGACGGGACGTTTCGCGAAAGCGAAATGCGAACGGACCCAAACGTTCGCGAAACCGAACGTTCGCCGCGGGCCCCATTGACTTCAATGGGAGGCGAACTTTGCAAACCTTCATGTCGAATTTGCGGCCACGTGGTAATTATTAGGGGGTAAAACGTAGTCCCACCATCTGGACAATGACATAATACATGTATGAGGTGAATTTGGGATCGATAACTACAAGCATTTTTATTTTATTTGGGAAATTGTTCTAACAATTCAGGACTATGGAGCTAATGAAGGCAATGGAGGAGAGGGAAGGTCAGGGACCAGGGTAGGCAAAGAAGAGGGTGCAGGAGATGATCACCAGCAGCGTGACATACCGGAATGACACATGCACCGTGATAGAGGCATCTGACAGCAGCACCGTAATACAGAGCACTGACAGCAGCACCGTGACATACAGCGCTGACAGCAGCACCGTGACATACAGCGCTGACAGCAGCACCGTGACATACAGCGCTGACAGCAGCACCGTGACATACAGCGCTGACAGCAGCACCGTGACATACAGCGCTGACAGCAGCACCGTGACATACAGCGCTGACAGCAGCACCGTGACATACAGCGCTGACAGCAGCACCGTGACATACAGCACTGACAGCAGCACCGTAAGCAGCCCCAGGAGGAAGTCAGCACAGCACAGGGATGGTGTGATCCCCTCATAATAAGAACCCCCAGGAGGAAGTCAGCACAGCACAGGGATAGTGTGATCCCTTCATAATAAGAACCCCCAGGAGGAAGTCAGCACAGCACAGGGATATCATAAGCAGCCCCAGTAGAAATATGACACCGCTCAACCTCTTCAAAGAGGAGGGTAGGGGCATATAGTACGGTGTGCTTTTTTGGGTCAAGGAAGTGAGCAGACTGTACGTCAGTCCCTATACCGCTGAAGGACTGCTGCAGTATAGGGCAGCGGTCAGCAGTGGTGCACGTCAACCCTATCTATTGTGGACCTATAGCGGTCCTTACAGAACAGCAGACTGTACCGCACTCAAGCCTATGTACCGTAGCACCCTATACCAAGTTACCAGTCCTTATAAGAACTTTTGTGGACCAAGCAGGTTGTGTATTAGTGTTTAGCAGACTGTACGTCAGTCCCTATACCGCTGAAGGACTGCTGCAGTATAGGGCAGCGGTCAGCAGTGGTGCACGTCAACCCTATCTATTGTGGACCGATAGCGGTCCTTACAGAACAGCAGACTGTACCGCACTCAAGCCTATGTACCGTAGCACCCTATACCAAGTTACCAGTCCTTATAAGAACTTTTGTGGACCAAGCAGGTTGTGTATTAGTGTTTAGCAGACTGTACGTCAGTCCCTATACTGCTGAAGGACTGCTGCAGTATAGGGCAGCGGTCAGCAGTGGTGCACGTCAACCCTATCTATTGTGGACCGATAGCGGTCCTTACAGAACAGCAGACTGTACCGCACTCAAGCCTATGTACCGTAGCACCCTATACCAAGTTACCAGTCCTTATAAGAACTTTTGTGGACCAAGCAGGTTGTGTATTAGTGTTTAGCAGACTGTACGTCAGTCCCTATACCGCTGAAGGACTGCTGCAGTATAGGGCAGCGGTCAGCAGTGGTGCACGTCAACCCTATCTATTGTGGACCGATAGCGGTCCTTACAGAACAGCAGACTGTACCGCACTCAAGCCTATGTACCGTAGCACCCTATACCAAGTTACCAGTCCTTATAAGAACTTTTGTGGACCAAGCAGGTTGTGTATTAGTGTTTAGCAGACTGTACGTCAGTCCCTATACCGCTGAAGGACTGCTGCAGTATAGGGCAGCGGTCAGCAGTGGTGCACGTCAACCCTATCTATTGTGGACCGATAGCGGTCCTTACAGAACAGCAGACTGTACCGCACTCAAGCCTATGTACCGTAGCACCCTATACCAAGTTACCAGTCCTTATAAGAACTTTTGTGGAACAAGCAGGTTGTGTGTTAGTGATTAGCAGACTGTACGTCAGTCCCTATACCGCTGAAGGACTGCTGCAGTATAGGGCAGCGGTCAGCAGTGGTGCACGTCAACCCTATCTATTGTGGACCGATAGCGGTCCTTACAGAACAGCAGACTGTACCGCACTCAAGCCTATGTACCGTAGCACCCTATACCAAGTTACCAGTCCTTATAAGAACTTTTGTGGAACAAGTGAGTTGTGAATGTTTAGCAGACTGCAGCAGAAGGGCAGCAGTCAAGTATAATATCCTTTCTATATTTGGAAGAAAGAATATTATACATGTACAAGCCTATTACTGTACCACTGATACCAGTCCTGAAAAGAACCTTTGTGGAACTAATAATAACAGCAAGTCTTTAAAATTACCCTCACTGCCTGACAACACTGCTTCCTTCCTGTCCCTATACAAATTGGCAAAAAAAGAGAACGATTAGTGGTTACTGGAACAGCTCTTTTGTGGACCTTGATAGTAACAGCTAATGATGATGATGATGATGATGATGATGAAAGACTAATCTGGCTGTCCCTGTAGCATACACCGTCCTTTCCCTTTCTCTAAACTAACAAAAGACACTCAGGCTGCTGCAAGAATCAGCAGCACAGCAAACCTATCAACACCTAACACCTATACCAGTCCTGAAAAGAACTTTTGTGTACCAAATAGCTAGTGGTTTATCTCTCCCTACTCCACACAGGAACCTGTCCCTATCGTAACAGAAGAAAGAATGTAAAATGGCCACCGGATCGGGTGTATTTATAGGTTAGGGGGAATGTCCAAGTGTCCATGTGCTGTCATGTCTCAATTGGCTGTCCTGTATCACATGATAAACGTGTCACCAAAGGTTAAAGTTCTTGTATACATTAAACACGTAAGTCCGCCGCGGCGAACGACGGAAAAAGGCGTTCGAACGTGCGGACCGCGAATGTCGGAAATTCGCCGCGAAACGACCGCCGGGCGAAACGTTCGTCCATCACTAGTGACAACTGGCTGAAAGAACGTCTCTAACATTGGAGAGTATTCCTTTCTGCCTGTTGTGTCTATGGGACAGGAAGTAAAGGAAAATGTACCCAATGGCCTGGTAAAAAATGACAAGTGTTTGAACACTTCCCTATGATATATAAAATTACTTTACTAAATATGGTAAAACTGAACTCCAAGAAAACAGCTTAGTACATAGATGAAATACATGTATAGGTGTTGTTTTATCTAACAAAAGGATTGGTATCTCTGTCCATCTAGTGCTGAGATTTACATTGCTCTGCCACACAGCACATTGAAAAAAATGTTTGCTGCAGTTTCAGTTTTACCTATATCTCGTGTTCCTACGCCATCCTGTGACTGAACAGCGAAAGAAGAAGCAGCACAGTGATTATGTCATCTCTCTGTCACACTGTTCTCTCCACCTATAAGAATGCTCCTTGTCAACAAATAAGCTCTGCAGCACACCTGACTGGCTCTTTGTGCTGCTTCTCCCTATCCTGAGTCTGAGCTCTGTACCTTTAAATTCTGGTTCACTGCTTGCATAAAAAAAAAAAAAAAAATCTAATTTATGTGTTAATCATTACAGTGAATTTGTATTTTTTTTTTTATAGCTGCCTGGAGTTCAGCTTTAAGCACAGTAATCATGCAACCAATGTCCATTAAAGATATAACAAGCTAGATGATATAGCAACTATTCAAAAACCATATATTAAATATGGGTGGAGAACACAATGACACACATTAAAATAAACAATACTGCTCATTAATTGGTGTTGGATTGTACAATAAATCTCCCAGTGTGAGGACATGATCAGTACAATAGTTCACATACAGTCATCTTAAATGGAAATGTATTCAGATGAGATGGAAATTAGCGTATTAGGAATAATGGATTTTATAAGTGTAACTGTATGATTCTACATGATGTTCTTAGTGAACGTTAGAGAGTACACAATCCAATTCTATTGGGCTTATTCAGCAGTAAGGACTATTCAATAAAATGATAAACACAGTCTCCTCTCCCATCTAATTAAACTCCCTTGCCCATAACAAGGGCCACATAATATTAACCAATTGACATCCTTAGGCTTTACCCATACGTCCTCAGGTTAAAGTAGTTACACTGGGATGAAAATTTTACAGTGGGCAATGGGCTTTCCTGTAGAAGTGATCCAAACAGCTCTACAGCCACCTGATCACTTCTACAAGACATCACATTTTATCCTCTAATGCCGCATACACACGATTGGAATTTTTTTCGAAAAAAAGCTTTGATGGTTTTCCCGACGGAATTCCGGCGGGATTTCGCTCAAGCTGTCTTGCATACACACGGTCACACCAAATTGCGACAGTCAAGAACGCGGTGACGTACAACACGTACAACGGGACTAGAAAAATGAAGTTCAATAGCCAGTAGCCAATAGCTTCCGTCTCGTAGTTGAATCTGAGCATGTGTGAGTATTTGCGCATTGGAATTGCATACACACGATTGGAATTTCGATCGTGTGTATGCAAATTCAGCCAGAATATTTCAGATGGAGCATACACACGGTCGCATTTTCCGACAAAAAGCTCTCATTGGTCTTTTGCTGGCTGAAATTCCGACCATGTGTACGCGGCATAAGTCAACCTTTTTCAACAATGGCATTATCAGTTGATAAGGCGGATGTCATACGCCAGCATAGCATCCTTGTTTGACCCTCCCTTCTCACTCTCTATCAGCATTGGGGTCACATAAGCTGAGTGATGGAGAAAGGGAGAAGAGAAACATTGGAAGACTGGTCGGTCCCAGTTTGCAAAAGTGTATTTGCTTTGGAAGAATAAATCACCTCTATTGTTGGGTGCCCTACTTGTGTGGATATTGCTGCATTATGTAAAACTATTATGCCGCGTACACACGATTGGAATTCCAGCCAGAAAAAGACCGATGAGAGCTTTTCATCGGAAAATGCGACTGTGTGTATGCTCCATCGGAATTTAGCTGTCCGAATTTTCACCAGCCAAAAATTTATAGCATGTTCTCAATTTTCCCGACGGAAAAACTTTCTATCGGTAATTCCGATCGTGTGTATGCAATTCCGACACACCAAAAATCACGCATGCTCAGATTCAACTGCGAGACAGAAGCTATTGGCTACTGGCTATTGAACTTCCTTTTTCTAGTCGCGTCGTACGTGTTGTACGTCACCGCGTTATAAATGATCGGAATTTGATGTGACCGTGTGTAGGCAAGACAGCTTGAGCCGAATTCCATTGGGAAAACCATCAGAGCTTTTTCCGTCGTGTGTACGCGGCATTAGAATAGTTTTTACATTTTAGAAGGGTGCCCATCATTTTTAAAGGGTGCCTTGAAACTGTCCATGCCTTTACTGAAAAAAGGTTGAAAAATGCTACTCTAGGGCCTCTGCTTTCAAAAAATACAGTGCCTTGAAAAAATTTGAATACCCCTTGAAATTTTCCACATTACAACCAAAAACTTTAATGTATTTTATTGGGATTTTATGTGATAGACCAACACAAAGTGGCACATAATTGTGAAATGGAAGGAAAATTATAAATGGTTTTCAATTTTTTTTTACAAATAAATATATGAAAAGTGTGGCGTGCATTTGTATTCAGCCCCCTTTACTCTGCTACCCCTAACTAAAATCTAGTGGAACAAATTGTCTTCAGAAGAAGCATATCCTGAGTAGAAAAGCCTGCATCCAGCAGCTGCAGAGAAGGACCCTTGCTCTATGTGGGAACATGTCCCTGCTGGTTGGAGAGCTCTGTGTCTTACTCAGTAGGGGCATGCAGCGTGAACAATGCTTCCACAAAGAGTGCAAAGGTCCTGCTCTGCAACATACTGGCAGATGATAGGCTTTTCTATTTAGGCTGTGGCTAGGGTAACCACCTGTCTGGGATTCACCCGGACAATTTGGGTTTAAGAATCATGGGTCCGGGTTTCAAACCGCCTGAAACCCGGACACATTATTCAGACTGGACTATGGCCTCCAAGCGGAGTTGCTGGCTGCAGTTGTCTAAGCTGAGAGTGTCTGTTACACTCTCATTCACACTGCCCAAAGCCAGCACTAACAATTCCCCCCCCCCCCCCACATACAGATGGGAGAGGAGAGAGGGCTTGAACTGCTCCTCTTCCTCCTGCCTCTACTCCTCTGTGTCTGCCTAAAATCCAATCCCCAGCATTGTGCCTCAGAAAAGGGAAGTGGGGGGGGCCGAAAATTTAAAGTCCAGCAGCCTCAGATACATCTTGATGAGAGGTGCCAAGGTGTGAGGGAGCTCACCATCCATCCTTGTTTGTGACTAAAGTCTCCCCCCTTCTCTCTCCTGTCTCTGAGTGAGTACACTAAGGTAAATCAGGGTTCTCAGACCACCCCTTACATCAGAGTTCCCCTTTACACCAGAGGCCACAGTGTTCCCCCCTCACATCCGATTCCTCACCGTGCATCAGAGTTCTCAGTGTTCCCCTTAAATCAGGGTTCCCGGAGCATCCCTTATGTTAGAGTCCCCAGGGTTTTTCCTTACATCAGAGTCTGCAGAATCCCCCCTTACAGTGTAAGGGAACTCTGTGGATTCATATGTAAAAGAGGAACTCTGAGGGTTCATATGTAAAAGAGGAACTCTGTGGATGCTTATGTAAAGGGGGACTCTTGTGATTAACTTCATATGATTAGAAATGTTATTTAATTGCAAAATATATGTATAGTTTATGCTATATAAACAATTGCTGTGCGCCACTAAAGTGTTCAAGTTTTACTTGAAGAAAAGGTGGCAACCCTAACTGTGGGTGATTTATTTAGAAAAACAAAGTGTAAGATTTTGCACAATTTTTGTTTTGGTGCACCTGGAATGTATTTACCTCATTTAAACTGAAAGGCTTTGGTTAGTGTTTATCAACCGTAATTTGCAGAAGAAAAATGACACCCATAATCCACGCTGAATCATCCTTCGATAAGCTGCAATAAATTTACAACCAGGTGTAAAAGACAGACATGACTGGAGGACATGACCAGCAGAAGTGAACTGTAATGAGTCTTTAATCAAAGTGATGAATGAAATCTCTGCTTGAAATCGTTTAACATCCATTTTGGTAACCAACATTTTGATTAAAGCCCAACTCTAGACACAGCAAAACTACTCTTGCAGTCCTGCCCCCACCATCTGCAAGGGTTAAATCAGGGGTGCCCAAACTTTTGAAGAGCGAGGGCCACTTAAGCAACTTGGTAACAGGTTGTGGGCCACAATGAGCAGAGCAGGCGGGTGACAGGTGCAGAGCGGACACGGATACAGCCCACTCTACTCTATGGGACCTCCGATCCACCCTGATGGAAGGGGATTGATCATCTTCTGTTATTTATTTTTAAATTTTTTAGCGAATCAGATTGGAGGTAGGCGGGTGTAAAAGGACACAAATCTGTTTACATCTGCCATTTCATAGAGGTTAATGGAGGGTCCGACTGAGTTGGTCTGATTGTGTGAAAGGGGGCCTTTCACACTAATGCAGCGCAGTGCACCTGCGGATCAGTTTGAAAGCAGCCCAGTAACCACTGCGCAGCTATGCCCATATATACACTGAAATTTTAGTAATAAACTGACCTTTAATAACAGTCTTCCATTCAGGTATCGCCTGCTGTTGCTGTTCCCGGCAGAGTGCATTTGGCTATGCTCCACAGCTGCTTGCTTTTCCAGCTTCATTAACACAGATGCTCTGGGATGCCGGGTCTGCAACCCATGATCTGGGCTTGCCAATCTGCCATCCCACAGAAGGAGGTCGCAGGCCACATCAGGGGGCTCCGCGGGCCACTGGTTGGGCACCCCTGGGTTAAATGATGGTTATGTTTAGGGGGTTGCAAAAGAAGCAGTATTATTTACCTGAATCCTTGCAACCTCGGTGTAACTACTTCCCAGCCATCTCTGTAAAGCAGGCCAAAGATGATACAATTTTTTTTTTCCTTCCACCAACGAAACAAAATTGCTCGATATCTCCATCCATGCAGTCAGTGTTGATGGGGGGATTGCCTCCTGCTGTGCTATTGTATTCTGCCAGCAGGGGGCGCGGGGAGCCTTCCAGGCCAGCAGAATTCAATGGTTACTGTTAGCGGCTATATAGCTGCTGGCAGCAATCGTATATAGAAAAATCCAACAGACTGGGTGTAGCCAAGTCGATCAATTGATCAGCCTGCCAATACATGGATCGAAATGTGGCTGGTCCCTGCTCACCCCCTCCACAATTTGTTTTGTACCTGAAGTTAAGAGGAAATTTAGGTTCAAAGGGAATTAAAGTTAAGCAAATGTTTGAACATTACAAGCAATTAAAAGTAACAAAACTAGTTTATAAAGAGATATGTGATCAGTACACACCTGGGTCCCTTGTGTAAACACTAACCTTCAGTAATGCCTCATTAAGGCTGCATTCACACTTGAGCTGAGTATCTTTGGTCATTTTTACAGGCTTTTTCTTAGTACACGCATTTTTACTTGAGCGTTTTTCTTTCTTAAAGTGGTTGTAAAGGCAGTAGGTTTTTTAACTTAATGGATTTGATGCATTAAGATAAAATGCCTTCTGTGTGCAGCAGCCCCCGCAGCCCCCTAAGCCCTTGTACACACGGTCGGAGATTCCAACGGAATGTGTCCTATCAGACAGTTTTGTCGGATATCCTGACTGTGTGTGGTCTCCATCAGACTGTTTCCACCGGAATATCCGACGGACCAACTTTTCCAACTTGCCGGTAAAATTTTCCGACAAAATGCTCCGATCGGACATACTCCGATCATGTGTAGCCTACTCTGACGGACAAAGTGCCACGCATGCTCAGATCAAATTCCTAGACCAAAGCTATTGGCTACTAGCCTGAACGTAGTCCCGTCGTAACAAAATAACGTCATCGCGTTATGTACAATCGGATTTTCCGACAACTTTGTCCGACCGTGTGTATGCAACATCACTTCCGGACCTCTTCCGGAATTAACCTGTCGGAATTACTCCGAAGGATTTGGTTGTCGGAATCTCCGACCGTCTGTACAAGGGCTAACACTTACCTGAGCTCCATCTAAATCGATGCTTCAGGAGTTTCTCAGCTGCGCGGGACTCCCCTCTTTCATGGTGCCATTGGCTCTCGCTGCTGTCGATCAAAGTTAGTCAGCCAATGAGGAGAGAGGGGGCAGGGCCGGGTCACGGCTCCATATCTGAATGGAGACACAGAACTGTGGTTTGGATCCGGTGCCCCCCCCATAGCAATCTTCTTGCTGTGGGGGGCACTCAACAGGAGGGAGGGGCCAAAAGCACAGAAGAAGGACCAGAGAAGAGGAGGATCCGGGCTGCAGTGGGCAAAACCATTGCACAGAGGAGGTAAGTATAACAGGTTTGTCATTTTTTTTTTTTATTATTTTTTACTAAGGAAAAAAAGCACATTATGCACGTTTTTTTCGATTTTCCATGTGTTTTTTAGGCAATTTCTATTGAAATCTACTGGAGTCAAAAATGCCTGAACCTTGGTCACTATGCTCAGGTGTGAACAGGCACAACTGGAAACCATGGGACTTTGGATGTTGGGTGTTTTGGAGCCTAAAGAAGAATTACTGCAGAGCTTTTTTTTTCTCAGAGAATAGGTTCAGGTACTCCGCTCTTCCAAGTTTCCCCTTGTCGTTGCCCTCCGAGCACCGTCCCTTGGTTCCACCCCCCATCCACCTTCCAGTACCACCCCTTTTAGGGAAAACAGAACCAATTATCATTTTGTGGTGCTAAGAAATTTGTATGGAATTTGTTAATGCTAACATGAAAAGCAGTAAAATAATCCCCTGCATCCAGCAACAATAGATCCCAGATAACCCAGATAGTAAGGATGTGTTGAACTAAGCCCATTACCTTGCTGCACATTTTCACTGGCACTGACAATTGTACACTTGCAGAGCACATGAAGCACAAGTTGTAGTTGACACTTTTCCAATTTGTAGCAAATTTGCATGGCGGGTCTCTAACAAGAGCAAATTTGCAGTGGTTAGTCTACAGCAAGGGCTCTGCAAGTCTACAGCATGAAAATTCAGCCACAGTGACCCCCTGTGGTGGGATGACTGTTGCACAACATAACTGAACCAGAATATGCAACAGACTTGCAGAATGTTTGCAAAGAAAGTTGATCTGGAGTCATGCATTGCTGACTTGCTGCAATTGTGCAACAAACTTCTGAATGGCAAGTCTAGCAATAGTTTAGCAAGTCATTTTCAGCACAGTTGCTTGATGTCTGGGAAGCAACTTTTCTGATCAAAATTTGGCCAGTTCAGCAGGGATCAGCTGAATTTCAATCAGTATGTGACAGTCCCCACTACAGGGGCCAATAATTTGGTCTACCTTTGTCGACAAGACATGCTGGAAAATGGTTGTCGATCAGTAGCTGCAGTAATTTGTCTGCAGCCGCTGATCAATGTATTCTGACAACAGTGGGTCCCACTGTCTGAATACAGTGTCCCAGCGGGGGATGGGGATTCCTCCATCTAACTCATTTGTGTAGATGGAGGAATCTGTTTGTTTTCTTTTGCCCAGTGGGCTGAACGAAAAAAAAAAAAAAACTACCCGTCTGGCCAGCTAAAGTATTAACAGTATATGACTGCAATTACACGAGCGCTGGTCACTCAGTTCTCGGTCCACTCCAGTCTCTTTGCTCTACCCCTCCACTGCTCCCTGGAGTGGGAGGAGGTGGGAGCGGCTGGCTCAGATTCTCAGTAGAGCTCTGAGCAACTTAGCTTGCTGCTGCTCAGGCATCTGGGTGACAAAATGGTCAGGATCCTTCAAGAGACAGGCGCAGCTCTGTGATCTCAAGTGACAGTACGCTATAGCGACTGATTCCAGGTCACAGGAGAGCATGCAAAAAGCTTCGGCCATACTTCACTTTTACATGTGAGAACCCCAGCAAGGGTTCCCAGCTATGGGAATCAGCCCTCATGAAAGCAGTGTAAGGCTGCTAGCTCCAGCAGTTAATTGTGGCCGCTCACATGTAATCGCTCATGAAGCGATCACTTGTGGTTGATCAGCCCTGGGTGCAGACTGTCTGATGCAGGGACGATCACTACGAGCGTCTGCAATTAGCTGCAGGAGTCAGCAGCTTCCCACCACTTTCGATGGGGCTGCTTCCCGCAGCTAACACCAGCTGGGGTTCTGGCATGTAATTGGAATTGAGCCCATTTGCAGGTAGTCGTTCATAGAAGGAGCGTTTTTCTTTCCTGCAATCACTGGTTGCAGGAAATTAAATCCCTCGATTCACCCATCAACGCAGTCAGTGTTAATAGCGGAATCCTTCTCCACAGAGCCATTGTGTTCTCCCTGTGGGTGTTGGGGGAAGCCATCCCCACCAGGAGGATACAGTGGTTACTGCTAGAGGCAGTAAAATCTCGGATGGTTCAGCAGGGACCAGCCGAGATTCGAACCGTCTAAAGCTGGCTTCATTGTTTTGAAGCAAGGCGGAGGCAGCTTCACTAGGAGTGATAGAGGGTGAATAGAATGAAGGTTAGTTCTAGTAGTGTAAAAAAAAAAAAAAAAAAGAGGGGGTGTTTGGATTGAAGCAGAACACACAGCAAAAGCTGGTTTTGTTATATTATGTTTTGAAGGGCTATTTATGTGTATTGTGTTATTTTTGACTGCAGTTCAGATTTAATGTTGAACCAGTTAGCAAAAAAAAAAAAAAAAGGTTAATTTTTATGCCAAACAACCTCCACAACCAAATAGTAAGCCTCAAAATGCTTGGTTATTCTAGGGGGTAACATAACAGCAGGAATACGTTATCGCTCTCTACCGCAGGTCTCATAAGACCTCAATGTCACCCATCTTCTGGCCACCCCCTTGCCAACATCATTGCAGAGTACAGGACAAGTGGTTGTATCCCCCCTTGCCTATGTCATCATGTCACCATGTACAATGCAGGACAACTGGTTTCATCCCCCTTGCCAACGTGAAGTACAATGCAGGACCAGTGGTTGTATCCCCTTAGACTACAAAAAAACAACAGTAACAGTATATTATTTAAAGCTGAACTCAGAAAAGCTGAAAACAAAATCCTCCCTTGCAGCAGGGCTGCACAGCAAAGGTCAACTCCACCTTGCTAGATGGGACCCAGCAGCCTATTCTAAATGTAGCTAAATGGGATACATTTACTATTGAACTATTGAAATGAAAGCTGTGATGTCCCCTCTGATCATCCAGCCAGCGGCTCTCCTCTCTTCCCCACCACAGGTAGACTGCATGGTGGTCACAAACTGCATGGGACACAGGCTGCATGGTGGGCCAGCAGCTCTCCTCTCTTCCCCTCTGTTATCGGCGATGCTCGCCCTCCCCCTCCCAGGCAGCCCTTCTCGCTAGCCCTCAAAATCCACTTGCAAAATGCAAGCGGGCGAGTAGAATTTTTGAGGGCTGTCTTACATGTAAGTGCAAGAAGCAGTTTTACTTTCCCCAAAGATGGGCTTTAAAGTGGTTGTAGAACCTTACATATATCCAGTGTAGTGGCTAGCTTCCGGTGGTACACAGAGATGAAACAAATCCCCCTACATAAGTTGTCCCTTATTATCTGCAGCCCTCTCATCGTTACAACCTTTTAAAACACCTAGAGCAAAGTTTTTTTTTCTGCTCCACAGGGAGCAGAAATCTGACGCCATGCACTGCACAGCATACAGCTGGGAGCTGAGTGTAATCTGAGACTTGAGTGGAGGGAATGGACACGCTCTCGTCTACACAGTCACATAGGTAAACATGCAGACCTGAGGCTGTCAATCGCCTTCTGTGTGTAGGAGGGGGGCAAAAAACATCTCTCCAGATTTCAGTGATGTCAGGATACCTTGTCAGAAGTGACTAATGCAGAAAACAAAGGAAGGAAAGAGATGATAGAAATCACTATGGTGGCCAATTTTATTATTAGTCAAACACATAAACAACATACCCAAAAACCAGAGTCACCGACCTATTAGCCAGTATGCAAATTAAGAGACTTGATTTCTACCCCTTCCACCCACAATTTGCTATTAGCCTCACAGTTCACTCCGCCATACTTACCTGCCCCTGCAGTCTCAGGCTTGCTCTAAAAGTTCCCGGTATGACTACTTCAACCTGTAATATACATTGTGTACACATTCTACATTATTTTTAAGAGAAGTATGTCACAAAGCAGCAAACTGAGTTAAAAATGAAAAATAAAATAATATGTTTTATGATGAAAAGCCTTTCAGGCCTCGCTGCCATAAACAAAGGGCCTCGCGGATGAGAATTGAATTTGGACGCTGTGGCATTGTGATTTTCAGTGCCTACTACCAGTACTTTATAAATAAAAGAAGAATGGGTAGCAGGAACTCTTTGAAACTTGTTGATTTATTGACTGGTGTTGGATCAGTCTGAGCAGCTTTTGTAGGCATGAAATGGCACAATTTGTTCTTGTCGCCGCTCAAGCTGAACTATAAATCAGTAGGTGCAGCTTTCAGGTGCTGGGCCCTGCTTTACCTATTCTAATTAAACCTAAATGAATAACTATTGGTCACTATTTTTTTCATAATTTCAAAAGCTATGTGCTGTTTTTTTGGCATGCAACAAAAGCAGAAAGCGAACAAGCCTTGGATTCTGACAAAGCTCCCAGCTGCTAGGGAACTAAGGGCTGAATATGGCAAACGGTTTAATTATTACACTACGGTCTCCTGCTGGCTCTTCAAATACTTAAACTGAACCTGTCAAGACTGGGTTTATGCAAATATGTGAATACCCAGTCTTAAAGTGTTAGTTGGTCTTTTCAAAAAAAAAAAAAAAAAATGTATAGGTAAATTAACACCCTGCATCTTCCCCATCCCCCGGTGTCCCTGTTGTACTTGCCTCCATGGGTGATGATCTGTCAGTGCCCATACAGTCCAGAGATTTAAAATCCCCGCTTTTCTCACCCTTCTTTCTGTAGGGCTTCCGGGATGGATCAGAGCGATTCAAAATTATTTGTCAGGTCACCTTGAGGCGAGGTGACAGATGCACACCGTAGGGATCAGGAGTGTACCACAAGGTTGTGGACCCTACGGCTGACTGCTGCAGACGGATGACAGATCCCACTGGGGTTAGAGCGTAAGATTCCCTGGGGCGCGGAGTCTAAGAGCCAGCAGGTGTTCACCAGCGCCTCTAGTGGTGAGGATGGACTTGGCTGCAACTGGCTCCAGGTCGCGACCCCCAGGGTCCCCCAGCTCACACCCACAGTAGGCAACAGGAGGATAGGGATAGTGAGGGACAAAGCCAAGGTCGGGGCCACAAGCAGACGGGAATAGTCGGGGACACGCCAAAAGGTCAGGATCACAGGCAAACAGGGATAGTCAATGACACGCCAAAGTTGGTAACGGAACAACAGAAGAGCACACGGCAGGTAACAGGAAGCTAACACACAAAGGTTGATCAGCAGCATTGGCCTGCAGTGCACAGGTTAATATAGAGCTCTCTGATAGGAGCTAGGGTGGAGCCATGCCAGAGGATGGTTTACAAAAGCAGACAGGTGAGGGTCGGCTGGTCTCTAGATGAACACATGGAAACAGGTAAGCAGACAAACTATTGCATAACCATGACACTATTAAAGCATTCACATGCACCGATCACGACCAATCAAAATTGCTCTAATCTGTCCTGGAAGCTCTATAGAAAGAAATGGAGAAAAGAGTGGGGATTTCAAATCCATAGACTACTATACCAGTTGCATGGGCATTGACAGCTCCTCATCCATGGAGTTAAGTGCAGCAGGGATCAGGGAGTTGGAAAGGGTGTAGGGTGTAAGTTAGCCCTTTAAATTTTTCTAAAAAGGTGAACTAACCTTTTGAAAAGATCTGGTCACCAGACAATTAATTTCAACAAACACATTACCATAAATTATAGGTACATTTAACGAATGTTATGCATGTTGTCAACCTGTAAAAGCATCCCTTGTGCAGACATCCAAAAGTCCCAAGACTGCTGCTGGGTGCCACTATATTGGATGAGATGTCAGATGTCTAAACCGCAGGCAACAAAAGTGAGTAAAGCAATAAGTGAAAATCTCCAAATTGGGCCCAATTAGCCATTTTCGCTCCTCGGTGTCATGTGACTCGTTAGTGTTACAAGGTCTCAGGTGTGATTGGGGAGCAGGTGTTTTAAATTTGGTGTTATCGCTCTCAATGTCTCATACTGGTCACTAGTAATTCAACATGGCACCTCATGGCAAAGGAATCTCTGAGGATCTGAAAAAAATGAATTGTTGCTCTACATAAAGATGGCCTAGGATATAAGAAGTTTGCCAAGACCCTGAAACTGAGCTGCAGCACAGTGGCCAAGACCATACAGCGGTTTAACAGGACAGGTTCCACTCAGAACAGGCTTCGCCATGGTGGACCAAAGAAGTTGAGCGCACGTGTTCAGCGTCATATCCAGAGATTGTCTTTGGGAAATAGACGTATGAGTGCTGCCAGCATTGCTGCAGAGGTTGAAGGGGTGGGGGGGCAGCATGTCTGTGCTCAGACCATATGCCACACACTGCATCAAATTGGTCTGAATGGCTGTCATCCCAGAAGGAAGCCTCTTCTAAAGATGATGCAAGAAAGCCCACAAACAGTTTGCTGAAGACAAAAGCAGACTGAGGACATGGATTACTGGAACCATATCCCGCAGTCTGACAAGGACAAGATAAACTTATTTGGCTCAGATGGTGACAAGCGTGTGCAGTGGCAACCAGGTGAGGGATACAAAGACAAGTGTGTCTTGCCTACAGTCAAGCATGGTGGTGGGATTGTCATGGTCTGGGGCTCCATCAGTGCTGCCGGCACTGGGGAGCTATAGTTCATTAATGGAACCATGAATGCCAA
The DNA here is from genome assembly GCF_037356315.1 of Lithobates pipiens. Taxonomy (NCBI): domain Eukaryota; kingdom Metazoa; phylum Chordata; class Amphibia; order Anura; family Ranidae; genus Lithobates; species Lithobates pipiens. Next base: position 74,481,483 of record NW_027507785.1, on the reverse strand, counting down.
CATGTACTGTGACATACTGAAGCAGAGCATGATCCCCTCCCTTCAGCTGGGGTGCAGGGCAGTATTCCAACATAATAACGACCCCAAACACCCATCCCAGATGACCACTGCCTTGCTAAAGAAGCTGAGGGTAATGGTGATGGACTGGCCAAGCATGTGTCCAGACCAAGACCCTATTGAGCATCTGTGGGGCATCCTCAAATGGAAGGTGGAGGAGCACAAGGTCTCTAACATCCACCAGCTCTGTGATGTCATCATGGAGGAGTAGAAAAGGACTCCAGTTGCAACCTGTGAAGCTCTAGTTAACTCCATGAACAAGAGGGTTAAGGCAGTGCTGGAAAATAATGGTGGCCACACAAAATATTGACACTTTTGGCCCAATGTGGACATTTTCACTTAGGTTTTTACTCACTTTTGTTGCCAGCGGTTTAGACATTAATGGCTGTGTGTTGAGTTATTGTGAGGGGCCAGCAAATGTACACTGTTATACAAGCTGTACACTCACTACTTTACATTGTAGCAAAGTGTTATTTCTTCAGTGTTGTCACATGAAAAAAGCCCCAGTGGGGTTGCTTATCACAGGCCTCTGTGCTGAGAGCCTGTCTCTCTCATACAGCTCAGAGCCGTCATTGACAGTTCTCCCTTTCTCCTCTCTTACACAGTATGGGAGAGGAGACAGCCGACCTGCTCCATCTCCAACCAATTAATAGGCAGCACTGAAATGCAGTACTGATAGACGGCATTGACGAGCACTGATAGGCTGCACTGTTGATCAGTGTAAATAATTTACTAATATTCTTGCCGGTAACGGCTCTCCTTTCCTCACACAGACACAGCGTGGCAGGAAAGGGCTGCTGATAGCAAGCATGTCTGTTTACATGTGATCAGCTGATAACATGGTAAAGGGTGGCTGTGATTGCGCTGGATGCATGTCCCAGGGGGGACACAGGAAGCAGGGTTCTGGGAGGATGTCCATGGATGCCCTCCCAAAATTGGAAGTTCGGGGCTCTGATGGAAGGGTGGCTCAGGGGGGCCCATCATGGTTTCTTGCACTGGGGCCCTGAAGGTTCTAGTTACGCCTCTGCCTATATGTAATTATAACAATAATGGGCGACAAACCATAAGGTAGAGAAGTCCAAGAAGATTTTAATTGCTCACAGTTTGACCATTTAAAACAGACAATGCCTTTCAGGTGCAACAACACTCCTCCTTAAGGTTTACAACACAGACATAAATGATAAAAGTAGAAAATGAGAAGTACGTGTGTTCCTATATATAGGTATAAAAGTCAGGCTGTAAAGGCACACCATTTTGTATTCAACTGCAAAAAATCTGGTGGTCACCATGGGGGTAAGTTACAATGTACCCCTATGAATAAAATAGTGTCTATATCATGATCATCCAGTAATATGACATAGACATTACAGTATTTTATTCCTGAGAGTAGTGAAAATAAGTAGTTTCATGGTCTTTTTTTTTGCATATTCATCTAGTCTTACATACTTATATTTACAATTGGCTATAAAATGCTTCACATGTACGTATGGATTTTTTATGATGATATATTATGTCTGGCTTGTAACCCTGAAGAAGAGGGAGTGTTGTTACCCTTGAAACCAGTTGGATGGTTTTTTTTATATGGTCAAATGGTGAGCAATTAAAACCTTCTTGGATTCTTTCAGCTTATGGTTTTTGTATATTTACATTTTGGGGTTGATTTACTAAAACTGAAGAGTGCAAAATCTGGAGCAGCTGTGTACGGTAGCCAATCAGCTTCTAACTTCAGCTTGTTCAATTAAGCTTTGACAAAAAAACCTGGACGCTGATTGGTTTCTATCCAAAGCTGCACCAGATTTTGAACTTGCCAATTTTAGTAAATCAACCCTTTTGAGGCTGGGTTCACACTGTGTGCAGCCATGGTGCACAGCAGGGGATCTGGTGTGTCCCCATTCACTGTTCCAGGTCCAAATTTGGTCCAAAGTTTTGCCTGACTTCGGACCTGAAACTGAGCCAAAGACGCACAGGACCCTTCTGCTGTGCACTCCTCTGCCTCTACGGAGATGTGTGAACTGACTCCAGTGAGAGACGGTCACACTCTCCTGTCATGCGAATTGGATGCGTAGACAGCCTGAGTTACTTTCTGGTACCTATTGAGAAAGGCCTGTTTGCTTCGGTAAATGATTTACCAAAGCCATGGAGCTTATTTAAAAACTTCCTTGCATTTGATCATTTGAACAAGCATTGAAATCCCAGTGCCTCACAAATATTTATTTCTGTAATTAAAGTGACACTTTTACAGAGTGCAAAATATCAGACAAAATCTTTTGTAATGGAAGAAATTTTAAACACACCTGCTCCAGCACCCATTCGTGGAATCTTGCCACTGCAGCAGAGCTATGCCACACTTCTATTGCAGTCCATAACAGTTTAACAGCTTAATATTTCCTTGCATTTCTGCATGTGTCCTGAAGTTGCTGTGAACTGAACTGAGCATGACTGGCAGCTATTGGATGCTTCAAATATTTGAATGAGGCTGATTCCAGCAAATATTTCTTTTGAACACACTGGGACACATTTGTGCACAGAAGAAAAATGAATAAAGAAGCGTTGGGATTTCAAGGCTTGGGCCTCATTCACATGTGCACTGAGCCCTGTAGTCTGAAAATGGGATGTTTATGTGGCTTGAGCCACCAGGTTACTGTGCCCTGGCCGCTCACCTGCATCTGCGTGCCTGTCAAATTGTGAGGAGTAACTTCTTCTGTGCAGCCGTTCTGTCCCCATACACATAGATAAGGTTGAATAAAAGTGGATGTAAGCCTTCACATATACCCACTAAATTGAACAGCCTCAGATGATACACAGAGATTAAACAAATCTCCCTACATCAATTTTACATGTGTATCTGCTGTCTTCACCTTCCTAGACTCTTTAGAAAGTGCAGATCATGTTAGAAATTTTTGTTCATGTTTCAGCAGTGGGAGGGGAGTCTGTGCATACACTGTGTGTGAGCTGATTGAAGGAAAGGCATACACACCCCCTCCACATAGGCAAGGGAATGAAGAAACTTGCAGAGCTATACTGTGAATAGACCAGCTCTCTGCTTATCTATCTCTAAGCACCCTCCCTGACACAAATTTTCAGCTTCTTTTATCTCCTGTGTCCGAGAACTTGTCAGAAGTTATCATGCTGATAACAGAGGAACAGAGCAGCAAAAAGAAACGGATCTTAGGGCTTTGGAGAGAGATAAGTAAACACTACAAATATATGTGCCCAGGTAGGATTTCATGAATGGGGTTTACATCCACCTAAAGGAAAAAAGTCACTGGCACATCCAATCCAACATGAGTGGCTGTGTGTTTATGTTGCTACCATTTTCTATATCCCTGTACTAAGTGTTGGCTAGGAAACATTTCTAAAAGTTTTTTAAATGTATTTACACTCCGTGCTCACATCAGCAACTATGGAAGGGAGTTCCACATACTTACCGCTCTAACAGTAATAAATCCCTTCACTCACCATGAATTTACTTCTTCTTTAGAGACCTTAGGTTAAATAGTTTCCTCCCAATGTTGGAGTCACCATTTAAACATTTGTATATTATATGTGATCATATCTCCTTTTAAGATTATTGTTTGTAGTCATTCCTCATAACTGGGATCCTCCATTCCCCCTTATTAATAGATTTGTTGCCCTTCTCTGGACTCCCTCCAGTTGAAGCACATCCTTTCTGAGGATTGGTGACCAGAACTTAGCATATTCAAAATGTGGCTGAAACAGAGTTTTGTGAAGCGATTGAATTATAGTTTTATCTTTTGAGTAAATACCTTTTTTAATGCATGCTAATAGTCTGCAAAACTTACTTGCTGCAGCTTGGCATTGTATTCGATTGCGGAGTCTGTGATCTACTAGGACTCCCAGGTCCTTTTTCATCCTTTATTCTCCTAGAGGTTCTCCCCCTAGTATGCAGCTTGCTTTCAAATTCTAAGCCACCAAGTTAATTTCTTTACATTTTTCTATTTTAAACCTCAATGACCATTTAGCTGCCCAACCCTCTATTTTAACTTGTAAAGTTGCCATATCCTGTTGTGAAGGTTTTCCTCTGCTTAGCTTTGTGTCATGAGCTAACCCTGAGATTGAACTATTTCTTTCAAACTCTTTATCATTTATGAACAATTTTAACAGATTTGGTCCCAGGACAGAGCCCTTGGGCACACTGCTCACAAATCTATGCTATTCCAAAAATATGGCATTAATCACCACTCCCTGGACATGCTCCTGCACCCAGTTTTCTATCCAGGTGCATACCATATGATCAATGTCAAGACCTTAATTTCAGGGGTGACCCGTCCATTAAGGGCGCACGGGTGCCGCCCCCCTCCATACATGTGTCTGACCCCTTGCAGGATGCCAGATGCATGAATTACAATGGCGGGGGTGTTTTTTCCCCGACCAATCAGCAAGCAGGTTTTGAGATCCATCAACCGATTGGCTGAAAAGACAGGCGATCCTTTTGGACGCCTAGGAGTAGGGGAGGAGGCACGCTGGAAGCCGCCATTATGTAGGAGAGGACACGGAGCCACTGCCCACTACCTGCCTAGATGGAGTTAGTGCCGGATGGACCGACGGAGAGCGGAGGGGAGGTGATCCCACCCCCCCAAAATAAACACCAGCCGCCACTGCTTAACTTGTAAATTAAGTGTTTACGGGGTATTGTACCAAATGCCTGCATTAAGTCTGCATTAAGTCTACAGGCCTTCATGTATCCAAACCACATCTTACCTAATCATAGAATATTAAAAGGTTGCTCTGCAAAGAACATAGTTTCAAAATCCATGTTGGTTACTGCTAGTTATACTATTTTCATCAGCAAATTCTTGGATATGGTCCCTTATCATTCCTTCTGATAGTTTACATACTATTGATGTTAGGCTGACTGATCTGTAGTTCCCAGGTAAAATTAAGGCTCTTTTTTTTCATATTGGTACCACGTTTGCTTTTTGCTAATCAACTAGTACCATTTCAGTCACTTAGATTTCCTTAAAAATTAGGAATTATGATTTGGCTATTACATGCCTAAGTTCTTTGAGGACTCTCAGGTTTAAGCCATCTGGTCCTGGTGATTTGTTCACATTCTTTTTTGAACAATGGTTTCAATCTATTACACGAGTCTATTAAATTTAATTTAATGTTCTTGACATCACAGTCTTGTTCATTATACCCCTCATTTTCCTTTGTAAAAATTAAGGAGAAGAATGTATTTAATACAGTTGCCTTCTCCCTGTCACTTGTGACCGACTTCCCCATATCATCTTTTATGGGCCAATGTGTTCTGAACCACTATTAATATATTTGCAAAACTTTCTGGGATTTTTTTTTACTCTCCTCAACAATGTGTCTCTTGAAGTTTTGGAATTGTGTCATTGTAGTTTTGGAATGCCGATAGTGATCCTTTGGCCTCATGACAGTTTTTTTCTCATTAATATGCTTTTTTTATGTTAGCATTTAACCACCCAGATTTGACTTTTGTTCTTTTGTATTAGCTGCCCACTGGAATGCACTGACAAATGGCATTGTTTAATATGTCCTTAAAACACTCCCACTTCTCTTTAGTGCTCTTTGTTTCAAGAATTCAATCCAATTTAGTATCATAGTATACGATCATTTAGTATCGTATGGAGTGCAGGCTAGTAAAGTTGGCACTTTTGACATTTAGTGTAATTATCCTTTCCCGGTCTCTCCTTTACCTATAATTAATGGCAAACATAATTACTCTGTGATCCTAAGTTATCCCTTACTTCCACCTCTGCAATCAGCTCTGTGTTCTTTGTGGCTACTAGGTCTAGCAGAGCATTATTTCTAGTTGGGCTTTCCATCATTTGACACATAAAATTGTCTTGCGTCAAAGTAAAAAAACAATAATTCTTTAAGAGAAGCATGGCCTTCCACAAAAAAAAAAAAAAAAAATATATATATATATATATATATATATACTCAACGATCCGATGCTGCATTTGTCCCCTGCTGCCTCTATAGTGAGACCTGAGTAATCAAACACCACTGATCGCTCAGTTCTCCTCCTCCACTCTGAGCAGAGAGCCGTGACTGTCAGTCAGCAGATCTCTGCTCTGCCCCACCAGCACTCACAGGAGCGCTGAGCTGTGGAGGGGTGGGCGTAGCTGGCTCAGGATCTCGGTGGATCGCTAAAAAGCTGATCCAGGCTTCTCAGTGGATCCCGGACAAATGGTCTGGATCTTTCCAGAGCCAGGACCGGCTCTGTGGTTTCAGCTGACAGCGGGCTTCAGTCTGCTGTAGGAGTGCAGAATGAACTACACTCCTGTGATCCATAGAAGAAGTATAGCCAAAAAAGCTTTGGCTATACATCTCCTTTCATTGATTTGTGTGTAGCTTGAGCTGCCTTCCGCAGCTTCTGGCAGGTCAAACCACATAAATACAAGGCCCACTCACACGCTACAGACCTCAGTGTCTGTGTGAATGAAGCCTTATTTAAATAATCAAATGCAAAAGGAATTCAAAAAGCTCACTGGCTCTGGAAAAACAGCTCTCAACAAATAGGTCTGCTTCGATGGGTACTCTGAAATGACTCAAAATATGTATCTTCAGGAACAGGTCCCCAACCAAAAGTTGAAAAAGTCCAAGATGCTTTTAATTGTAATTTGTTCACTTAATTAAAGCAAATGTGTTTTGGCCCTTGTACACACGTTGTCGGATAATCCGACCGAGTGTGGGCTTCATCTAACTTTTTCCGTCGGAATGTCCAACCAACAAAGTTTGAGAGCTGGATATAAAAATTTTACGACAGCATAATCCAATCGGACTTTGTCCGATCGTTTGTAGAGAATTCCGATTGGACAAAGTGCCACGCATGCTCAGATCAAATTCCTAGACCAAAGCTATTGGCTACTAGCCTGATCGTAGTCCCGTCGTAACTAAACAACGTCATCACGTTACGAATGATCAGATTTTCCGACAACTTTGTCCGACCGTGTGTATGCAACACCAGTTTCGGACAAAATCCTACGGATTTTGTTATCGGAATGTCCGACCGTGTGTACAAGGGCTTAGGGGCAATAAAACTCTCCTTTTGGGGTAGCACAGTGACTTAGTGCTTAGCACTTCTGTCTTGCAGCACTGAGGTCCCCGGATATATTTCCGGACAGGACACTAACTGCATGGAGCTTGCATATTCTTCTTGTGTTTGCACGAGTTGCCTCCCACACTCCAGAGACATGCTGGTACATTAATCAGATCCTATCTAAATTGGCCCTAGAATGTGTATGTGAGATCGGGACCTTAGATTGTAAACTCCTTTAGGGCAGGGGCTGAAATGAATGTATAATATATTTAAATCACTGTATAGATTGTTGGTGCTATATAAATACCGGTAATAAAGAGAATGAAGACTTGGAACAGACTCCAAAGAAATTGTGGCAGAAGTCACCTATATTTGATACGCCCACAGTGTATGATCCTTGTTCAAGTCATTCTATATTTCTAATCCCTGATGAAAGAAGAGTGTTGTTGACCTCGAAACACGTTGGCTGTTTTTATGTTATCTAATTATGAACAACTAAAAGCATCTTGGACTTTTTCACCTTTTGGCTTGAGTGCCAAACATTGTAAAGAAATATGCAAAGGGGAAAGATAATCAAATTGAACTGAGAAAATCAAGGATGCAGAGCAAATGTGTCACAGGTAGGAAATGTAAGAAAACAAGAGAACTCGCTGAGATTACTGTGTTAATTAAAGTTTTAATTAATTGGACTAACACAGAAAAAGTTATTTGTGAGATGTGGTTAACTCTTCTTTTTTTTTTTTTCACGCAGACAGGAAATTAAACCCCAAATATAATCAAAGTTTTAAGAGGAGCCTTTTTCCTGCTTAATTATATTTCAGTTGTTGTCACCTTCATTAGCCTCTGTGAGGTGTGGCCTGTGAGACATTACTCAGGCACTTTAATTAATTCTGTAATTAGCGCTGGATTTAGAATGGGCTATCCACTCCTGATAGTGAAAGCTTTTAACTACTTAGCTGGTCATGTATGTACCGGGCTGATAGGCAATTATCTGTTCCGCTCTCTGATTGAAGAGATGTTACAGCTCTCTCTGCATAATGTCCTCTTATTTGTGAGTAAATGAGCAGAGCCCTCTTCCTCCCCCGGCTAATTTGCTGTAACTATTTGCTGTCTTCTTTTCGACAAGCTGCAACCTTACAGATTAACCTAAATTATAATGTCCTTTAGTGTTTACATAGGCAACCACTGCTCTGGCTGTCCGAAAAATTAAAGAACCACTCCGGGGCATTCTTTATCAGCCTCTGGGCATTGACTTGTGTTTTTTTTTTTTTTTTTGTGTCAGTCTCAGCCCCAGAATATGTGGCACATCAGTTTTCGGCATCAATCATTTATGCCATGTGTTTTTTGTAGTATGTGTATCATACTTTCCTTTCAAGCAAGTCGTAGGTCAATTCTTCTGACTGTCTTTGATACCTTGCCCTCTTCTGAGCTCTGTGGTTCCTCTGTGGTCACTATAGTAAACAGGTCAAAGGTTAGCCTCAAAGGACAAGTACAGCCAAAGCTTGTTTGTCTGTACTTTTCCTGTGGATCACAGGAGTGCAGTTCATTCTGTGACTCATTTTCAGCAGACAGCGGGCTAAAGCCTGCTGTCAGCTGACGTCACAGACCTGGTCGAGGCTTGGGAAAGATTGCGACCATATGATTTGGATCCACCCATGTGCCTGGACCAGTGCCCGGCTCAGCCTCTCAGTGAGAGGCTGAGCCAGCCGCTCTCACCCCCTCCACAGCCCAACGCCCCAGAGAGCACGGGGGGACAGAGCAGAGAGCCGGTGACTGACAGTGCTCTGCTCAGGGAGCTCTGAGAACCATACAATCAGCGGTGCTTGATCGCTCGGTTCTCAGTGTTAAAGTCAGGGACAGTTGCAGCATCCACCTAGGTAAGTATGATCCCCCCAACCCCCCCCCCCCCAAAAAAAAATACTTATTTTTTAAAGGAGATACAAATCCTAAGTCCATTTATATCTTTGTAGTGCAGTAAAATGCACCTTACTGCTGGTTACCTATTACATTAAAATGGTGCTGTGATAGGTACTCCTCAAGAGTACTGACTATGCTCACCCTTTCTGCACCCCCCACACTCTTCGTAGAAGTCATACTATTACTTCTATGAATGAAACTTGATCTATGAATGGATTTATCCAGTAGGCATTTATCAACCTGTGCTCTATTCATAGATCATGTTTCATTCATAGAAATGATAGAATGGCTTCTATGAATGGAGAAAGGGACGGAAAGGGTGGGCATACCTTTTCATGAGTTCCTGTCACAGGTCCATTGGCTCTATTAATTCCTACCACACCAGAAGGTTATGGCAGCGGTGATGGGGGTATTACAGGAGGAAGTGTTCAACAAATGCAGAGGCCATCTGCACAAGGGATCACATCGTATTGATAGTAAGTAATGTTCCTTGTGCGGCCTCTGGGCACCTGGGCCTTGGAGCCGAGAGGCCCCCATATTTCGTGTGAATTACTGTCAATACAGCTGTGCCACGAGCGTGTTCCCTACACACTTCCGGCACAGTTACCGGCACCTAACCAAAAGCTCTTCTTCCAAAAGCTATTCTGATTGCGCGACTCCCATAACAGCCAAACCCTGCCCCGCCTCCCCACATCCTAAACCCAAAAGCACGCTTTTTTTTAAATTACAGTTTAGCGATTTTTAGATGTGAAGGCTGCATTCATTTTTTAGCCTTTCTTTCTTCTAAAATTTCTGTAACTGATTATAACGTGTGAGTTGAAGTTTTACTTCAATTCAGTAGTGGTTCTACATCTGCTAAGACATTTACCCCCCAGCCGGACAATGCTGATGTCTATTGTGCCACTTGTACTCAGTCCTCCAGAGTTGTGTCTCACTAATACAGTAGGTTTGTTGCTGGTCAGATTACTTGAAAACAGAGGGAGAAAAAGCCACAGAAAATAAAACTGATGCAGCCATATGTAATATAATACATGTTTGGTTTTGGGTTTAATACCGCTTTAGCACATTACACCAGGGAATATTGCAGAGGTTGAATTTTCAGTGAGTCAAGCGGCAGCATACCATCAGCAAATGTGTGGTGCATGTGGACTGGAAATTACGGAAAGTCTGTAGATTAGCCTAATTCACAGTGGCAAAGTTTAGCAGGTGAATTGTGTAAAATGTGCTGCCTCATAAATCTGGCAAATATAATCAAACCTTGTATTTATATTTCAAAAAATTGTATTTAGTAAAGTACAGAAAAAAACACATGTGAGCGACAATCGACACATCAAGTCATACAGAAAATGTAAGTAAGAAAAGGGAATACAGCAGTTTAGTGATATAAATTAGTTCTTCTGGACAGGAAGACAATTTATGCAGTCTGAAGAAAGATCTTGTATTGGGAATAAACAACAGAAAATGGTCAGGTGGTCAGCCTCACCCCGAGCACCCCTGTTGGGAACATACTGTGCCCAGGTGGAGGAGAACCATTGATGGAGACGGGAGGAGACTGGGGAAGAGGAAACTGCATACAATTCAATACTAATTTCAAACCTTATATTTAAAGTGAAAGGTTAATTAAAAAACAAATAACATGTTATACTTACCACCTCTGTGCAGTGGTTTTGCACAGAGCAGCCCCAATCTTCCTCTTTTCAGATCCCTGGCTCCTCCTCTTCAGCCAGTGCCCCCAATAGCAAGCCACATGCTTTTGGGGAAATGGTGTGTGCTCTGCTCTATACGTCCATAAGACACACAGAGCCGCATCTCAGCCCCGCCCCCACTACCTCCTCATTGGCTCACTGGCTGTTATTGACAGTGATTGGCATCTCAGCCAATGAGGAATGAGAGATGCGGGAGAAGCTCAGCTCTTGTGCGCATCGCTGGATCGAGAGGGAACACAGGTGAGTACTGGGAGGGGTTGGGAGGACTGCTGCACACAGAATATTTAGAATGCATGAAGGTAAAAAACCTTGAGCCTTTAAAACCACTTTAACGTTACAAAAACAACTTTGCAGAAATCAGTATGTTTTTTTTGAAATGCGTAACGCTTGTGTTTGCAAATGTACGTTTTTAAAACCTGGGAATTTGTTGGTTAAACAGTCTTGAGTAAATCTGAGATTTGACCCTTCATATAATAACTTCCTAAAAACAGTTAATCTAAGTAGGAACACCTTTTATAAAAGACAAAAGGATAGCAATCAGAGGCGTGGAAAAGACAGCTTCTGTGAATAACACGGTGTAGCCCTAACCTGTAAATCTAGTATAACAGGTCATTGGCTAAAAAAAACTAACATGGAAGGCATGGTGGAAGGCACAGAACTCTCACTGTAAGTCTATATTTAATTTAATTTAGTGCATAATTATAGCATTTATTATATACATATAAAGCATAGTGTATTGACTTAAAGCGGGAGTCCGCCGTTTTTTTTTAAAAAAGCCAGCAGCTACAAATACTGCAGCTGCTGACTTATAAAATAATGACGCTTACCCGCCCAGCGCGCCCGCGATGTCGGCACCCGAAGCCGATCTCTCGATCGTCTCTCGGGTGCTGCCGCCGCCATCTTGGGTATGGGAATCAGGAAGTGGAGCCTTTTCGGCTTCATTTCCCGGTTCCCTACTGCGCATGCGCGAGTCGCGCTGCGCAATAAGGATGGTCCCCGCTGTCTCTGGGATCCGTGTGTTTCCCAGCAGGAAGCGGGGGACTTTCGGAAAGGGGCGTAGATTCTGCAGAATCTACGCCGGAAGTGGGTGCAGATATCTGTACTGTACAGGTACCTGCACCCCCCTCCCCCCTAAAAGGTGCCAATTGTGGCGCCGGAGGGGGGGAGGTTCCAATGAGCGGAAGGTCCACTTTAGGGTGGACCTCCGCTTTAAATTTACGTGTGATTTAAATATTTTTGGGTTGGTGGCAGGCACTATTAGCTCATGAATGACCATGCATATAACAGGTTTGTCTAATAAGACACTTCTACCACTTCTAACATTACTTTTAACAATAACACTATTACAGATGTTGCCCAAAAGTCTGAAATTACTTTGAAATTTAGTGTAGATTTTTCCTTTATAATATGAATTATTATAATAAAAATATAACATTTCTCAGGACAGATCTGTATTAAAACTGCTATACTTTATGTTTTAAACAGTCAGTCCACCTAAAACAGATGTTCCAGATTTTACTGCCTAAAGATTTCTTATATCTCTTTGGCATTTATACTGGTGAGATAGCTATGTCTGAGTTTCTGGGCCCACACAACTGTTGGAATTTTTATTTAATTTTACGTTATGGAGAATACACCAGGAAGGGCTATGACACATAAAGGTTAGCAAGAACATCCAAAGCTTTCAGGTGGGCAGGAGTTCAGAACGGATGGCACCCCAATAAATAAGAAAAATAAGAAAATCATCAATAAGAAAAGTTCAGCATGGAGGGCACCCCAATAAATAAGAAAATCATCAATAATTAAAGTTCAGAATGGAGGGCACCCCAATAAATAAGAGAATAATTAATAAGAAAATAATCTGAAATCGCTAGGCCCTCCAACGAATCCTACTGCCGGGACATGATTTGAATAACTTTGTAGGAATATGTACAGGATAACAGGCTTAACCACCTCGCGCCCACCCTATAGCCGAATGACGGCCGTAGAGCAGGCGCTTTTGTCCGGGTGGCCGTCCCTGGACGTCCTGTTGTTTACTTCTGCAATGCGCGCCGCCGCGGGTGCGCATCGCGGAAGTTCTGTGTTTGCCGTGTCCCCCGGGGACAGGCAAACACAGATCGCTGTAAACGGCCAATCACAGCGGCCATTTACAGCGAGATCGGCGTGTCCAATGGGAGATGATCTCATATGTAAACATATGAGATCATCTCTCAGCGCCGCTCTCCCTCCTCACACAGACAGAGTGTGAGAGGGGAGAGATGAACGGCTGCAGCTTTGCTTTGCTTCGATTTAACAAAAAAAAAAAAGTAAAAAAAAAGTGCCATCCTCCCCCAGCAGTGCCATCCTGCCCCAGTGCTACCTGCCCCCAGTGCCATCCACCCCAGTGCTACCTGCCCCCAGTGCCATCCACCGCAGTGCTACCTGCCCCCAGTGCCATCCACCCCAGTGCTACCTCCCCAGTGCTACCTGCCCCCAGTGCCACCTGCCCCCAGTGCCATTTGTCCCCAGTGCCATCTGTCAGTGCCACGTATAAGTGCCATCTGTCATCAGTGCCACATAGTGCCATCTGTCATCAGTGCCACGTATTAGTGCCATCTGTCATCAGTGCCACATATCAGTGCCATTTGTCATCAGTGCCACCTGTCAGTGTCACGTGCCATCTGTTGTCAGTGTCACGTGTCATCAATGCCACTTATCAGTGCCATCTGTCATCAGTGTCACGCGTCATCGGTGCCATGTATTAGTGCCATCTGTCATCGGTGGCACGTATTAGTGCCACATATTAGTGCCATCTGTCATCAGTGCCACGTATTAGTGCCACGTGTCTTCAGTGCCACGTTATTAGTGCCACGTGTCATCAGTGCCACGTATAAGTGCCGCGTGTCATCAGTGCCACATATTAGTGCCATCTGTCATCAGTGCCACATATTAGTGCCATCTGTCATCAGTGCCACGTGTCATCAGTGCCACGTATAAGTGTCATCATTGCCACATATCAGTGCCATCTGTCATCAGTGTCACGTGTCATTGTCCTGGTGCTTCAAAAGTGTAATAAATAGTCAACAAGTTAGATGTGTAATTTATGTTCCTAGAACACATGATGGCGCTACCTGCATGTTGAGCCTCTCTGTGGCCAGGCTGTGAAAAAGTCCCACACATGTGGTATTGTAATACTCAGGAGGAGTAGCAGAATTTTTTGGGGGGTGTCATTTGTGGTATACACATGCCATGTGAGAGAAATAACCTATTACAATGACAATTTTGTGGAGAAAAAAAAATGAAAAATCTTAATTTTGCAAAGAATTGTGGGGAAAAAATGAAAACATCAAAAAGCTCACCATGCCTCTTACTAAATACCTTGGAATGTCTACTTTCCAAAAAGGGGTCATTTGGGGGGTATTTGTACTTTCCTGACTTGTTCGGGTCAGAAGAAGCGAGATCGGCCACCAGTACATCAGATGTGATCAATTTTGTGCGATTCGCACCACAGCTTGTAGATTCTCTAACTTTCACAAAGACCAAATAATATCCACTAATTTGGGTTATTTTTACCAAAGATATGTAGCAGTATAAATTGTGGCCAAAATGTAAGCAAGTGGTTAAATATGACAAATGAAAAAGTGAATTGAAATGAATGGTAAACCTCAAAAAAAATAAAAATAAGTTAGGTTCCGAAGAAGACAATTGTTTGATTTTTTTTTCTCACTCAATTTTATTGACTGGGAGAATACACATTACACAGGTAATTGGAACTGGCAAGTCATACATCAGAGTATTGCATCACACTACAATATTTACAAAAAATCTTTCTTCCTGTACTTAGCATCTGCAAAATCCTTAACGCATCACACTGTATCATCTTTAGGACGCTGCTCTCAACAGCCAGTAGGCACAGAGCACTTAGGCTCAGTTCACACTGCTATGAGTTGGGATCCAACTTGTGGGACCCCAAGTCGCGTGACATGTAAAATCCCATGTTAGTCAACGAGAGCTGTCTTAATTAGCACTACTGAAATCGCTCCAATGTTAGAAAAGGTTACTTTACTACTTCAAGGTGATTTCTACCCAACTTGTGTCTATAGACATTAATGGAAGTCTCCTCCAAGTCAGATCCTCATCTTTTTTCGGACATTACAGGAAGATTACCCAGGCTTTTCCTGAAAGTTGCTTCAAAGTCGCAACAAAGTAGTACTCAAGTTTTATCAAGTCGTCATCATATCTCCAGGAAGTTGCCTGGCAAAGTCACACCATAAGTCACGCTACTTTCCATTCTCAGTAGTGTGAACCGATCCTAATGCCGCGTACACTCGACCGGACTTTCCGACAGAGAAGGTCCGACGGTCTTCCCGACGGAGTTCCGACCGAACGGACTTGCTCACACATGAACGGACCAAAGTCTGTTTGTTTTGAACGTGATGACGTACGATGTGGCTAGAAAAGGAAGTTCAATAGCCAGTAGACAATAGCTGCCCTTGCGTCGTATTTGGTCCGTCGGACCAGCATACAGTCGAACGGTTTTCCCGATAGAAATTTCCGCCTGAAAGATTTAAAGCATGTTATATTTCTAGGTCCGTCTGGATTTTTTGAAGAAAAGGCATAAAAATGAAACATTCTTTCCAATATAGTCCCTGGGGTGTCCTCTTAGCAGGATATATTGTGTATACATAATGCCATGTTGGGGGAGCACCATCCCTCTCCCTAAGGGGGCCATCGCAAGACCTCTGCCCAGCAGGCAATGGGAGCTCAGCCAGCCATGGGCCACTGCCTTTCCAGTTCTGAGATTTGCATAGCTCTGCCGCACAGCATAGCCTTGTCTGGCATGATAGAAGACCTACTTTTCTCTGATGCAGTTTAGAGATGCTTACAGGTCTTGTCCCTTCCCTAGCCTATGACTGGGCAGTTAAAAGGAGAAGCAGCAGACTGATAAGCTTATCTCTCTGTCACATCCTATAAGCATGCTTCTTGGTTTACAGCACCACTGATTGGCTGTTTGTATAGCTTGTCCTTCCTCCATTCGGAGACAGTATTTAAAAAAATATATTTAATGATGAATAACGAGTTGTGTGTCTCTTTTTATCTGCCTGAAATTCAAGTTTAATATAGATGAAAATCAGACAATAGGAATTAAATATTCACAGTAATGGGATTCTTTCAGCTAACATCTTATATTATTATCTTTCCAGAATATTTCCTAAAAGACAGACTTCTTTGTCACTGCCTTTGCAGACCTGCTGGAATACTATGAGGTGGATAGGTAAGATCTGTTATTTAATAAAAAATAAAACAAATCTCGTATAATCCTACAAAAACTGTTGCTAGGGGGGCTGTGTGCAGTTGGAGCAATGGAAGAGATGTTAAAACTGAAATACAGGCAAATGGCTAAATATGCAGCTGAAACAGATTTGTGGGGATAGTTTTACTTTCCAAAGGATTTTTAATTCTGTTTAGCCAGTTTTAGGATTCAGGCACGCTTGCCAGACAGCGCAGCCAGGTCCTCAGCCTACACTACAAGCAGAGGCATAGCCTAAGAACACTGATCAGAGGACATCTCTAGGGAGCTCAAGAACAGGAGGTTTTGTGAGGATCAGAGGGAATAATTTGGATGGCATTTTGAGAAAAGGTTAGTGATGTAGCTTGAGGCAGAGTTGTGGACAGCTTTTTAAGTTGTTAGTGTTTTTAATTTTTTTCCTTGGCTTTGTGGTGTCGTTGGTTAAGAAGGAACGTATTTTGGAGATGTTGCGGAGATTGAGATGGCATGAACTAATAGTTATGCTATCAATCATGTCAGAGAAGTTAGGGGAAGGGGCACATGGGGGAGGAAATATTATGAGCTCAGTTTTGGATACACTGACTTTGAGGAAGTGGTGTAATATCCATACTGATATGTCTGTTAGTAAATTATTGATGCATTAGGAGACTGATAGGGTGAGCTGGAAGGTAGAAAGATAGATTTTGGTCTTGCTTAGAAATTGTATTAGAAGCCATTGCTAACAACTGACCCAGGGAAGAAGTGTCGATTGAGAATGAAGCCCCATACACACTATCAGATTATCTGCTGAGTTTTTCCTTCAGATTTACCAAAACCATATAATATGAAGACAAACCTTAGGAGTTTCAATGTGTATGCAATCAGGCAGGCCCTTCTACTACATGGTTTTGGTAAATCTGAAGGAAAAACTCAGCAGATAATCTGATAGTGTGTATGGGGCTTTAGAGAGAGGACCAAAGGCAGAACCTTGAGGGAACTTCTTTAGAACCCTTTGTTTTATATCCCAGAAGCAGGGTAATTCAGTGGATTACAGCATATGTTGCACATTAGTACATACAAAAATGAATATGTTTTTTTTTTTCTGTGGAACCTTTCAGATATTCTAATGGGATAGGAGGAGGGGGCATAAAGAAACAGAGTAAAAGAAAATAGTCCAGACAGAGAGATTCTTCTGGCAGTTCCAATAATAGCCAAACTGACAGTCTAGTTCCTGTTCCTGTTTCCCTGACACCAGTAAGTTAATTTAAGGGTTGATCCATGGTAAATAGGTTAAAAAAGGCTGGTCTAGGCTGAAGGCAGATATTAATGGGTGGAATCACATACGAGCTGTAAGGAAGGATTGATTGTGTTACCCACTAAAACAAATGAAAACCCCCATCTTTCATAGAAAGGAGAAGCTGGTTAACAGCTGTAGGCAGCACAGCAGGGAAGGAATGGGTGGTAGAGGGCATTTGTTCCCTGGGTCAGTTCTAATAAGATAGGATGATCTGGTGGCACTAAATAGAGAAATTTCCCAATTTAGACATCAATCACAGTGGGACCCACAATCAGTGACATATTTTGGGAATTATATAGCTATCTGCTCCATGTTCAGACCTCTAAACACATGGCTGACAGAAAGCTGTTGCCACATACCTGGTAGTAGAGTCTGTCTTACACCTCTGACTCAAGGCCCCCGGTAGAGCAGACAGGAGGCGTGGGGGTGAAAAGTCACGCGAGTGCCTGGCAGAGTTGCTAGCAGTAAAGCTGAACCGAACTGAAGGCAGCGCCATGGAGAAACACCGACACAGCAGGACGACCAGGAACAGCTGACAGGCTGGAGACTGGAGTAGGCTGGTACTTGGGTGCCACGGACTGGAGCGTGGATAGAGCATGCAGGCTGAATCAGACACTGGAGAACAAGTCCAGAACAGGTGATGATACAGAAGTGTAATCCAGTACAGGCTGGCAGCGAGGTAGCAGAAGGAGCAGGCAGGAGCATAATCAAAACAAACCAAGGTCAGATACAGGCAGATGGCAGGAGTAGTCAGGAGAATGCTGGGTAGGTCAACAGGAATTGATACAGGCAACGGATAGCAGGAGACACAGGAAACGCTCTAGACCAGACAGCATTGATCTTGGGGAATGAGCAAGTTTAAATAGCCCCATTGGCACCAAGGACTGTCACCAGGGTGCACTTGTGGTGGCATCCCATTCTGTATTGGCACGCATGCATGCAAGCGCGCCCGTGCTGCTCTTCTCAACAGGACATGAAGCACAGGGGATCTTCACTGGCCACCATCTTGGTTGCTAGTGTGCCCTTCCTGGCATTGACACCTCCCAATGGGAAGCCTCCGGATGCCTAAACGGGCCAACTTGACAGGATGAGAGCTCTTTAACACCTGGATAAGTCTTTTGGCGTGAATATTGCCTTTGAGCTCCCAAGAGTTTTCCCCTGGCCCATACCCTTTCCACTTTATCAGGAAATGAATTTGGTTATTCCTCTTCCTGCAATCCAAAATTGCCTCCCCATTGACTAGTACCAGCTCGGGTGGACCAACATTTCGCCCTGGGAAGGATATTAGGGATAGAAGGTTTCAGCAAGGTCTCGTGAAAAACGGGGTGACTCTTGGTAGAAGGAAAGAAAATCTTGTCATATATGGCCAGATTTAGAAGTTACGTATGAAAGGGTTGGTTGTCTTTGCCTCCAAGCCACAGGTTTCCAGTCCTCCTCTGCTACATGGACATGGTTCTTAACTCAGATACTTTTAGTTCTGAAGACCCTTAAGCTTGTAGATTTGTGAAGGCCATAGTGGCATTAAAAGCTAAGAAATTATTTCCTGGCATTGTATCAACTTTCTTTATAGCAATACCATTTGCTCCTACTTAAAGTGGTTGTATCCCTGCAAACAAAAAAACAAACAAACAAACCTATAAGGCAAAGGCATAATGAGCTAGTATGCACTGCATACTAGCTCATTATGAAACACCTTAGAACGAATTGCTGGCATCGCCTCCCGTTCACCGTTGAGAGAGCTGACATTCTGCATTTCTTCTGGGTTCACGCCTCCGGGGCTGCGAGTGGCCGGAGCCGCGATGTCAGAACTCTGTGAATGAATGAGGTGGCTGTGTGGGCGGAGCCCCACACAGCCGCACTCTTCTCAAAATCTGACAGCTGGTACGGGGAACTTCTCCCCATATTGTCACACAGGCCTGGGATCCCGAGCCACTGAAGGAGCGGGAACATGTTTTCATGGTTCACCCTAAAGACAAATAACATGTTCCAAAAGCTGAACGCATCCTTTAAAGTTACATTTATAAGCATGAGACTCCAATTACAGCTACTGAGTGCAAATCAATGTGGTTCACTGAGCATGTAGCTTCTGCCCTTATGATCTTTTTTTTCAGATTTTTTCAGAAGAAAAAATTTGCCCTTTAAGATGTGTAAAATTGATATGCCGCCACAGGAAAGCGATATGATATTAGTATTCATAACATAAGTCATCACAGTAGTAAAATAGTCAAAATTGTCATCCTGGCTTTTCCTTCTCTGTAGCAGCCGCATTATTTGTGTTAAATTAGCCATGCTGAGCAGACAGAAAAAGAATGATGGGAGATGGCATAAAACACAGTTCTCAGCTATGTAAAGTTCAGCCTGAACTGCTGTGTCCCTCCCACTCTATCTGCTGATGTTAAGTATCTTCACAAATGCACAGCCTGTATTTAATTGATTTGTTTCCCCTCATACACAGGTGCTATACGGATCCTGATGATCTTGTTCACGCTCCTAACAACGTGGTACTTTGCAGAAACAATTTTCTCCGTAAAATGGGAGGGAAAGAGTCTACGGAGTATATTCGGTGAGCTGTACATTTTAAAGAAATGTGTTGGGGTTTATTTATCAATGTGCTGAAAAAATTTATTTGTTGCATGTTTAAAGAAACAGAATCTCCCAGTAGAGTATGGGAGAATAGAAGAAGGAAAGTGACTGGTAACATGGAACAAGAGAACTTGTTTCTTCAGGCAGTTTGCATGTAAGGGACTTGGATTGGACGGGGGTTCCCACCATGCTGTCCCAGGTCCTTCCCCGCTTTTTCTCTGGATGCAATACTCACATAATTGTGTTTTGGAGATACTCTCACATGATGCGTCATTCACACACCCAGGGCCATCTTTAAGGCAGGGCAAAAGGGGCAGCTGCCCTGGGTCCCGTCATTGTTTTGGGGCCCAAAGCAGCTGCCTCATACTTGCCAACTATCCCAGTTTGAATTCCCTTGTCCTTGAAGTTTTAGTCCTGTGCTGTGTCCCAATATCTCAGTGTGAAGTCATGTTACTAATGCTGCCCAACTATGCCCTATTGTCATGTACAGATGACTCACCTGCAGACCCTGTGTTTACATGTAAATAGTGGCAGCATTAATATGTTAATAGCATTGGACTGTTTACATTGATATGTAAATAGAGGTGGCATTCATATGTATATCATGCCTCCCTGAGTACAGTCTAGCAACCAATCAGTGAGCAGTGCTAAAGTGAGCAGTATTGATGTACAGTAATCTCTAGCAACCAACACAACAAGCAGAAGTCATGTGCTGTAACCTCTAGCAACTAAATAAGTGATCCATAATGTGTACTGTGACCTCTAGCAGCCAGTCAGTGAGTGGTAATGATATGTTGTAACCTCTAGCAACCAATCGCAATCACTGCCTGATCTGATTTAGTAAACTGATTTTGAGTCTAGCTGCTATTGTATGTCTCAGAGCAGGTGGAGTACAAAATTGCATGGGGGGGGGGGGGGCCTAAGAAAATGTCTGCCCAGGGTCCAATCAATAGTAAAGAAGCCCCTGCACACACCTAGCCTGAAGTCCGCCTCTTCACATATTCCAGCCTGTAGGCCTGCAACCAGGAATAAAGAATGTCCGGTCCGCATGCTTTTAATTGCTTTACTGCAGCAATTTTGGTGTACAATATGATATCTTCCACATATGCAGTCTCAGTTTAGAACACTCAGTGCCTAAACATGGAACCTTGCATCCAACCATCTTCCTTGTTGTTCTTAGTGCATCCCCTAAAAATGATCCCTTACACAAGATGTCTCTCAGTCCCAGACCCCAAGGGCCTACCTAAACCAAGCTACAGACCTGCTAATTGAAGGTCAGGGGTAGTAAGGTTTTTCCACCTTTTCCCTTCTGAGTCCAAATCTATTCCTCCTGGCAATCCAACCCTGCAAAGGACTTTATCTCCCACTCTCATGCACATGTCACAGTGCTGCATTGATCAGGGGGAGCCTGTTCCCTTCCCTTACCAGAGCTGCCAGGTGCCGAGGGCACAGACTCCACCCTCTACATCACCAGAAGAGTGGCATAAAATTAAAGGGCACTACACCTGTCAATATACCAGTTGTTACTAAGTTTATGGGACTGGAGAAATCAGATTTCAGCTTCAATTAGCTTATATAATGAAAGAGATTTTGGATCGACTGCTGCAGGTCCAGCATTTTTGGCCTCTGATTGTGTCCATGTGCCTTAAAGAGGGAATGGGATCCCTCCAGGTATAGCTACCTTTAATGTATACATTGCTATATAATTCTCCAATATGGAGACTCTCATAGACAAGAATTTAGACTGCACTATACAGAGAGGTCATGATAAGAAAATGCGGCTTCCAAATATATTTGCAAATATATATAAATACATAAATGCACATTTTTGCAGGTAACAAAAAATTGCATTTATTGTTTTTTTTATTTTTTATTTTTAGGAGCATCTAAAGCATTGCACCTGCGATCAGCAGATCTCAGGCTTCTGCAGACTCTCAGTATAGCTGTCTGCCTGTACATGGTACGGGCAGGCAGTTACTGAATGACAGGAGGAATCAATGAACTACTACAGCGCTCACCAGCTCCCTGGTAGTTTGTTGAGTACTACAGGCTGTCAGCCACAAAGGCTGCTGATACTTGTAGTTCGTCCAATGCATGGCCACGTTCTTTTCAAACTGTGACAGCGGGTGCAGGGAAAAAAGACCCCTGGCCCGCTGTCACAATTAGAAGGGGGATCGGGGAGAGGCTGCAGGAGTGGGAACATGTTACATGTTCCACACGAAAAATTGGTGGAACATGTAACATGTTCCCAAAGGTGAACTTATCCTTTAAGGCAACCATTGAATCCTGTAGAGTAAATATAAAATAATGAAGCAAGGACTTTGAAATACACATCTAAAAACATAGTACAGTAGACAGTTTTGTGACCATCTAACAGTAGCTCTGACACTGCTTCTTTATCTATACGTTTCACCATTATTGCTAAATTAGTTATCATTACATTTATAAAAAAAAAAAATGACATGACAATTATAATATATAGACAGTTAAACTGGCATTGGGCTCCATTCACGCTATGGCACTCCCTGTGATTCTGCCCGTGATTCGGAAACGCTGCAAATCGCGGGGCGCCATTGCAATACCCATTACTTTGAATGGCACCAAATTGTGGCTTAATTCAGCTACTATTTTCGTCGGATGAATCATGGTAAAATCACTGTAACATCACCCAAACAGAATCATGGGACGCCCGATGCCTAAAAGAAGTTCTTTTACTTCTTTTAGGCGTTGAGCGTCCCATGATTCTGTTTGCGTGATTTTACTGAGCTCTTACGGCAATCCGTCGGGCGACGATTGTGCCCAAATCGCACTGGGATTTGGTGTCATTCAAGTTAACTGGGATCACAAGGGTGTCCCGTGATTTGCGGCATTTCCGAATCGTGGGCAGAATCGTGCCGATGTTGCCCGCAAAACGGAATGCCACAGTGTGAATGGAGCCTCAATGTAGATATAATGATAGATGCTAAGCCACAAAATTATAAAGCAGTGAATTAACCAAGTACATGTGTTTAATACGACAGTGATTGATTTGCTACCAGTGAATATTGGTTAAAGTCACACGCACTGGTTTATATGAGTTATGGATGAAAAATGAAAGTATGGTCAGACCTAATGCTTATACACATAAATCAGCCATAACTTTATGACCACTGACAGAAATAACATCATATACCCCATTGCAATAGCATTTGAAAGTTGGTGGGATTTTTTTAAGCAGCAAGTAAACTTGTTATCCCTGAAGTTGCTGTTTTAAAAACAAAAAGAATGGGTATCTCAATTTGCTGTGTGTGGAGCTCCGTATCCACAACTCCGGTCAGGTTGCCCATGCTGACCCATGTCCACAGCCAAAAGCACCTACAATGGGCATGTGAGCATCAGAACTGGGCCATAGAGCAATGGAAGAAGGTGGCCTGGCCTGATGAATCACAATTTCTTTTGCATCATGTGGATGGCCAGGTGCATGTGCGTTACTCAACTGGGGAAAAGATGGTACCAGGATGCACTATGGGAAGAAGGCAAGCCAGAGGAGGCAGTGTAATACTTTGGGCAATGTTTTGATGGGAAACCTTGGGTCCTGCCATTCATGTGGCTGTTACTTTGACATGTACCACTTACCTAAACATTGTACACCCCTTCATTGAAATGGTATTCCCTGATGGCAGTGGTCTCTTTCAGCAGGATAATGCACCCTGCCACATTGCAAAAATGTTTCAAGCATGGTTTTAGGAACACAACAACAAGATCGAGGTGTTGATTGGCCTCCAAATTCTCCTGATTTCATTCCAATCAAGCACCAGTGGGATGTGCTGGCAAAACAAGCCCTATACATGCACAACTTATAGGATATAAAGGATCTGCTACTGACAGATACCACAGCATACCTTCAAAAGTCTACTAGCATCCATGCTGTGACAGGTCAGGGATGTTTTGGAGGGGGATCTGCTCAATATTAGATGGTTGGTCATGAAATCATGACTGATCAATGTATTTATAAATAGATTATTTGTAAATAGATAATTTCATAAAAGTAAAAATTGAGTGGTCCCACCCATACCTCAGTAAGGAAATACAACCTCCATGATCCAGTATGCAGTATTATTTTTACTTTTAACTGCATGCACCTGTGATATTTAGAATTCAAACAAAATCTCCTGGCCTAAAGATAGGGTGAGTAAAGGCTCCTTGCACATAGTTCTCTGGTGTTTAAACAGGGTTGCTAGTAAATTTAGTTTGCCAGACGGTAGTTGCCCTGGTTAATTATTAGTAGACCCACTGATTCCTCTCTAGTTATGGACTTGTTGTACTTTCTCTCTTCTGTCGCTAGATGGTGTTATGATGGTGACATTAGATAGACAAGGGCTTAGAAAAGTCAGGTTATGAATGGATAGGGTGTCAGCCAATTGGCAGGGGTTTCTTTAGTAAAAAAAAATTATTAATAAAAATGCCTTAAAACTATCCCCTATTTTGTAAACGCTATAACTTTTGCATAAACCAATCAATAAATGCTTATTGCAATTTTTTTTAACCAAAAATATGTAGAAGAATACGCATCGGCCTAAAGTGAGGAAAAAAATGTTTTTTATATATTGTTGGGGGATATTTATTATAGCAAAATGTAAAAAATAATGCGTTTTCTTCAAAATTGTCCCTCATTTTTTGTTTATAACACAAAAAATAAAAACCCGCAGAGGTGATCAAATACCACCAAAAGAAAGCTCTATTTGTGGGAAAAAATGGACGCCAATCTTGTTTGGGAGCCACGTCGCACGACCGCGCAATTGTCAGTTAAAGCGACGCAGTGCGGAATCACAAAAAGTGGTCTGGTCGTTGGCCAGCCAAATGGTCCGGGGCTTTAGTGGTTAAGGGTAGGAACATGGATACTTCCTGTGTTCAGAAGGTTGGAGAGCAATGGAGGAAAGCTAGGGCATATGTGAGACGGGTTGTCAGGATGCTGAAGGACACAGTCTTCCAGTACTGATAATCTTGGCCTGTTTCTAGAAGCATTGGATTATATTAGGAATGCCCACAAGTTTTAATAAAAATATGATAAAAAGAACTACTCACAAGCATAGGTATGAATAGAGCTCATCAGGCCATTCTCCATGGTGAAACACTTCAAGACTAAATGGAGAAAAGGGCATAGGGGGGACCTCACTGTAGTCCCTGCAGGCTGATGCATTTTGAAGGGATTTCCAGACATCCAAACATGCACAAGCTCATCCCTGACCAGACAAATGCTCCTTTGGGTGAGAGGACACATATTCCCATAAACACACTAAAAAGTCTTGTAGAATGTCTCTATACAATGAAGGCTGTTATAGCTGCAAAGAGGGAAGGAGAGGTCCTTAATAAAGCCCAGGGTTGTGGAATAGAGTGTTTAAGAAGCTCAGACAGGTGTAATGGTCACTTTTGCCCCAAAAGAGAATTTCTTTTCACCACATTTTGTTGCTGTTCAGCTTAATACCTTTACAAGTACTGTAGCTTTAAAAGAAATAGTGATGAATTACAAAGTGATCCTGCAGCTAATTGAAACTTTTTCTTTCCTTGCAGATAAGCATACTGAAGAAAAACCTAGTAAGTATCATTTTAGTACACTTGCCAATCCTCATTACTACTTTGTGACACATATAAACTTTGAAAACTCTGTTTCTCTGTACAGAAGTGCCAATGCGCATGAACTGGCATGCTCTAAGGCACCTTTGCATTTTCTTTTGCTAATCAGCTGCACTGCAGCAGTTAACCTCTGTTGTGAGTACGGATGAGCCGAACACCCCCCGGTTCGGTTCGCACCAGAACTTTCGAACGGACCCCAAATTCGTACGAACGTTAGAACCCCATTGAAGTCTATGGGACTCGAACGTTCGAAATTAAAAGTGTTAATTTTAACGGCTAATATGCAAGATACTGTCCTAAAAAGGGTTTGGGGACCTGGCTCCTGCCCCAGGGGACATGGGTCACTGCAAAAAAAACGTTTAAAAACGGCCGTTTTGGCGGGAGCACTGATTTTAATGACGATTAAAATGAAAAAAAAAGTGAAATATTCCTTTAAATATGGTGCCTGGGGTGTGTCTGTAGTATGCCTGTGAAGTGCCACGTGTTTCCGGTGTTTAGAACAGTCCCTGCACAAAATGACATTTAACGGAAATAACGTCATTTAAAGCTGCTTGCGGTTTTAATGTTATATCTGGTTCCTGCAATATGGTTGAAAATCATTGAGAAAAATGGCATGGGTAGCCCTCCCTGCCCATTACCAGCCCCAAGATATTTAGCTAGATAGGTGGATATAGCGGTGTATACTGCGTTCAGAGCACGCAGACAGCACGCACAATCTCCTAACACTGGCTGACAGCTCTATTATAAAAGATAGATATATCGCTAGACATATAGGTGAATATAGCTGTGTATACTGCGGTCAGGGCACGCAGACAACAACCACTACAGAAGAGCAAGAACGAAAAATCGGCCGATAACGATCGGTGTATACTGTGTTGAAGGTACACAGAACACCCATTAACTGCTACAGATGCCAACACACTACACAAGGCCTCCGCGCTGGCGGCCTTATATAGTGTGGGGCGTGTACTACACAGCCTGAGCTATGATTGGCCACAGGCATCCTGCCTGTGGCCAATCATGGCTCTCCTCGCTGTCGGCGCTGTGATTGGCCAAGCATGCGGGGTCACAGTGCATGCTTGGCCAATCATGAGCCAGCAATGCACTGCGCCATTGCAGTGCATTTTGGGCCGTGAGCGCCACACGAATTTGGTGCGAACGGCCCTTAACGTTCGGAATTCGCCGAACGGGCGAACAGCCGATGTTCGAGTCGAACGTATGTTTGACTCAAACACGAAGCTCATCCCTAGTTGTGAGGCAGGCATTAAGCAGTTAAAGATAGACATGCAGACCTGATATCTCCACTCCACTAAACACTAGATTAGATGCACCAGTGATCAGACCGAGGCCTCTGCAGGCCCAAGTAAGACTATATACCAGTGATGGTGAACTTTGGCACCCCAGATGTTTTGCAACTACATTTCCCATGATGCTCATGCACTCGGCAGTGTAGTCGAGCATCAAGGAAAATGCAGTTCCAAAACATCTGGGGTGCCAAGGTTTGCCAACACTGTTGTATACTATCTACTGGATTCATCTTTATGCACGCCTGTGTTTTTATTTACCCCTCCTCTTATTGTCACATGGTTTAAATATATATAGCATGCTATAGTTTTTATTGTTAGCCATGATTAAGGCCTATCGGCCAAAACGCGTAGGCCTTTTCGAGTGGATTCATGCTTGTTCCTTGGAAATAAAGGAGAGTTGTATTTGGATACTATCAAGGTGCCGGCAATTCATTGTCATTAAACAGTTAGAGGTACCCAGAGACACCATATTACGCGTAGTTTAACCACTTGGTTCCCACACTACGTCTATTGACGTCATGGGGTTTCGGTGGTTATATCTAAATGATGCCTGAGGCCACAGACATCATTCAGATATTGCCGTTTTCAGCCGGCGATTCCCTACACCATAAGAATGATCATAGCGGCTGTTCCGCCGCTTGATCATTCTTACGGGCGGCGGGAGGGGACCCCCCACCTCCCGCCGCCCTCCGGTGCTTCTACCGACTCACCGTTTCCATCGGTGAGTCGGTCACAGGATCCGCCGGCCCCAGCAAGTAATCATAGAGATTTCCAGCGGACTAGATTGTCCCCGGAGTCTCTATGATCGTTTGGAGGCCGGGCGCAATGTTATGACGTCACGCCCGGCCTCAGTATTCAAATTAACGGCGCCGATCTGGCTAGGAAGCCAGGATCGTTTTTTTTTTTTTTTTTTTAATTCTTCCCAGCCTAGAGGTGAGATATGGGGTCTTATTGACCCCATATCTCACTGTAAATAGGTCCGATCCTGCCATATTCCTATTACAAGGGATGTTTACATTCCTTGTAATAGGAATAAAAGTCATCAATTTTTTTTTTTTTTTAAGTGTAAAACTAAAAAAATAAAAATAAAATTAACAATAAAAAAAAAGAAAAAAATTTAAAGCGCCCCTGTCCCCGTGAGCTCGCACACAGAAGCAAACGCATACGTAAGTCCCGCCCACATATGAAAACGGTGTTCAAAAATATGTAACCAGTAAAAAAAATTAAAGCGTCGCCTATGGGGATTTTTAAATACCAAAGTTTGGCGCCATTCCACGAGCGCGTGCAATTTTGAAGCGTGACATGTTGGGTATCTAGTTACTCGGTGTATCCTCCTCTTTCACATTATGCAAAAAAATTGGGCTAACTTTACTGTTTTTTTTTTTTTTAAGCATGAAACTGTTTTTTTTCTGAAAAAAACGCGTTCGAAAAATTGCTGCGCAAATACCGTGTGAGATAAAAAGTTGCAATGACTGCCATTGTATTCTCTAGGGTCTTTGCTAAAAAAAACATATATAATGTTTGGGGGTTCTATGTAATTTTCTAGCAAAAAAATTAGGAATTTTACATGTAGGAGAGAAATGTCAGAATTGGC
This sequence comes from Lithobates pipiens, assembly GCF_037356315.1. NCBI lineage: Eukaryota > Metazoa > Chordata > Amphibia > Anura > Ranidae > Lithobates > Lithobates pipiens. The sequence continues at coordinate 74,453,125 of NW_027507785.1, read as the reverse complement.
CTGGGTGCGAAGTGGTTAAAGTGAACCTGGCAACCATTTTTACCTTTTGCAAAGTTCTGCATAAGAGCAAGAAACAAAGATAAGTATTACTTTTATTAGCCAAAGTTTAACTTTGGGACCTGTCTTGATCTCTGGGTAAAGCCTACCACATCTACCTATACCTTAAAGTGGGGTACCCCCTAAAAAAAAAAAAATTAAAAGTCAGCAGCTACAAATACTGCAGCTGCTGGCTTTTAATAATCAGACACTTACCTGCCCCAGGGTCCAGCAATGCGGGGGAACGAAGCCCCCCCCTCGCTCCCCGCTCCGCTCGCGGCGCCGTCATGCATACTGTGGGCACCCGGCTGTGGCTTCACAGCCGGGCACCCACTGCGCATGCGCGAGCGGCGCAGGGCGCCGTGATACGCCGTACAGTCACCTGGGACACATGACAGGTCCCAGGTGAATGTGCGGCGTGAGGGGAAGTGATGTCATTAGCCCGGGCAATGAAGAAGGCAGATTACGAGGGACCCCCTAGCAACCGGTATTTAGAGGTGAGTAAAAAATTTTTTTTTTTGCCAATTATTTATTTTATTATTTTTTTTACGAATTTTAAGCAGCTTTTAATTTTTGGGTGGCAACACCACTTTAAATACTTAAAATGGCCTATTAGGACAGCACACCACATCCCTTATTGATAACGATTAAGAAAAATAGAAAATATGTTGAGACTTTCCAGTTCCTACATAGATATATTACACATACATATTGTATCATATTAAAAACTATTTAATTTTATTGACGATATCTTGCATCAAAAAACTTTAATTAAAACCAGAAGGGTACTATACTGTTCCTGGGGGGCATGTTTAGGACTTTAGGTAGAACTATAGGCAAAACTGTTTTTTTTTTTCATTTTGGATAGAGCAAAGGAGGGTTATAATCCCCATCAGATTTTTTTTATGCCATCTGTATCCCATTTGAGATTTTCCTTCACTTTCAGTCCCATAACCAAACAGGAAGTGAGAGGAAATCCCTATAAATTAAAGGGGTTGTAAAGTCAGAAGTTTTTTTTTTATCCTAATGCATTAAGATAAAAAGCCTTCTATAGGCAGAAGTTCCCCTCAGCCCCCATAATACTTACCGGAGCCCCATCTCTGTCCAGAAATGTCCATGAGTGTCTCAGCCATCCAGGATTCTTCCTCCTGATTCCCTCCCTAGAAAGAGAGAGAGCAGGGCTGAACCACAGCTCTGTGTCTGAATGGACACACAGAGCTGCAGCTTGACTTGAGTGCCCCCATAGCAAGCTGCTTGCTGTGGGGGCACTCAACAGGAGGGAGGGGCCAGGAGCACTGAAGAGGGACCCAAAAAGAGGAGGATCCAGGCTGCTCTGTGCAAATACACTGCAACAGAGCAAGTAAGTATAACATGTTATTTTTATAGAAAGGGAATTCCTTTGGGACCCTCAGGTCACCAGACTTAGTCTCCCAACTGGAAGATTTCCACTCTATTACTTTTCTGGGGACAACCCCAAAAATTTGGTATTTTCTTTTCTTTCTTTCACTTTCAATGATAATGGTAAATGTGACAGACCTAGCCGAGACAGAGGCTTTTGGAGAAGACTGAATGCTAGCCTCTTGCTTTGCTATTATGGGCCCTGGCATTTGGGGGAAAGGTGCTCTTTATGAGCTGTATGCCTGGGTACCCTGGAGGTGGTGTTAATTTAGATTCCGGCCCATGTCCCCCAAGACACACAGACTCTGGGAACCCTGTATATGCCCAAAGACTATTCTTGGTTGTTAATTCTGAACAATACATGATCCTTGAAAGATCGGATCACATTGACCTGCGGAGACAGACTGTCTGGTCACCTAGGCTGCCTTAAGCGCTGGGTTAGTTAACATGTTAATTATGTAATTGTTTTTTAAGTTGTTGCTATAGTGGAGGGGGGAGTATCCATGAGCCAGCCCGGCCTCATTACCTAACCCATTGTGTTAAAAGTGTATAAAAAGACTATATTCTGTCCAATAAATCATTCAAGATTCTACAAGCTATTTTTGGCTTGACTTGTATTCAATGCAGTTATAATAATATATCGCTCTGCTGGTCAGACTGGAGGAAGCGGTATGACTGACGGAAGCACTCAGCGGAGTGTGGGATAGGATCCGTCACAGTAAACAAGACAAATAGAGAGGGTGAATCTCTCTAATGGGGGCACAGGCAGCAATACAAATTAACAAGCATTTTAATCCATCTGCACTCTATCCAAAACCAAAAAAAAAAAAAGTTTTGCCTTTAGTTATACTTTAACCACTTGCCCTCCTGAAGATTTACCCCCCCCCCCCCCCCCATTCACGACCAGGCCATTTTTTGTGATACGGAACTGCGTTACTTTAACTGACAATTGTGCGGTTGTGCAACGATGTACCCAAATGAAATGTATGTGTTTTTTTCCCACAAATAGAGCTTTCTTTTGTTGGTAATTGATAACCTCTGCGCTTTTTTTATATGTTTTTTTATTTTTTACTTTCTGTTATAAAACACATCCAATAAAAAAATCAAATCAGTTTAGGACAGCATGTATTCTGCTATATTGCCTTGGACAGTCAGAACACTAACTGAGACTTTTGACACTTTTTGGGGACCAGTGACACTAATACAGTGATCAGTGTTAAAAACATGCACTGACACTGAAAGGGAAGGGGTTAACATCAGGGGAGATCAAAGAGTTAAATTGGTTTTCTCACTGTGTGGGAGGTGCTTTTACTAGGGGAAGGCATAAATCCATGTCACACAGGACCAATACCTTCCCTACTGACAAAAAGGCAATCTGCCTTGTTTACATAGGCAGACTGACGTTCTGTCTGTGTAGTGAACAATCAGCAGGTGCCAGCGGACACTGAGTCCACGTTACCTGCTGATCGGCTCCTGCTGTGAATAATCATAGCAGGAGCGGGGCTGCCTTCGGAACACTTGTGCGCCCCCAACCCGGACGTGCAGTATCACATACCAGGTTCGTGATACAGTGCAGTAGAACCACTTTGCCGCTGCTTATCTAAGTGATATGGCCAGCAAAGCCTCAATATTGATTCACAGTACCCATCTTCACAAATTGCCCTAGCTACCCCATCTATCAGATCATTACATATCTCAATAACATATCATTTCAGTTTCTCAAGGTGATTGAAGAGATGAGGTTTGAGCAGATTCAACGCATTTCACAAGTCGATTGACCCACTTCATCAAGAACTATGAGAAAGGCGTGTTTGTCCTTCAATGAAATGCTTGGGGTATCCATTTTCCCCATATTCCCCAGGAGAAACCCATTAGGGGTAGCATAAGTACATTCACTGAATAGTATGTGTGGCCCTTTGGTGATGCACAGGGCAACATTTAAGGCCCTCTTTATCAAAACAAAAGTGCAATTCACATGCACAAGCTGTGATGTGTTTTCTAGTAACATTTGATGGATTTTACTTTATTCCAGGTCTGAAAAAAACACACACCAAATGTGGAAATGAGAAGGACTGTCCGGACAATTACTATGCCTTTAAAATCATAAGTGGAGCAGCCAATGTGGTCGGCCCTACAATCTGCTTTGAAGACAAAATGTAAGTGGAATGTAGCAGATTTTTTCCATCATTGGGATGGTCTCCTCTCTATGTACTGATTAATGTTATCACCAAGTAACATACTTCTAGTGTTTGAAGTGTGCCAGGCCCAGAGAAGATTGCTTTTATTTGCCAAATTAATATGACACTAAACTCTGGTTTTATTGCTCTCAGCCTCCTCCAAATCTCCAAATTCCTTTGCTTTTGCTGCTGTGATCGGACTTCCTGTTGGAGGGTGGCTTTGTACAGTCTCCATTTGCTTGTTCTAGAGATGGGATAAGGTCTTTGCATTTTGGGATATGTAGTGTGTGTAGAGCATTGCTCATAACCGCAACTAACACATTCCCCCCCAAAAAAACTACAAAAGTGAGAGAGAAAAGGAGAGGTTCAAGAGAACCTTTAGCTTCTTTTATGGATGTTCTGAAATAGATACATACTGTATATGTATAGAATTCCCATTTATTTTACTATTTATTTTACTCATTTATATGATACAGACACATTCCCCAGTGTCTAAGGCCGCGTACACACGGGCGGATTGTCTGCCCAACTAAGTTCGTCAGACAATCCGACAGACAGTCCGTTCAACTTTTGAATGAACGGACTTGACCACACACGATGAGCAGACAGTCCGCCGAAAGCTTGCGCAATGACGTGTACAGCACGTACGACGGGACTAGAAATTCGACGTCCAATACACTGCAATGCAACCTTCGGCGTGTAAATCCTTTCTGAGCATGCGCCATACTTAGTCCGTCCAACTTGCCTACACACGAGCGGACTGTCCGCTGAAACCAAGTTTGGACGGACAAAATTACGGAAATTCCGAAAGACTTAGTCCGTCAGACTGTCGGCTGAAAAAGTCCACTGAAGCCCACACACGAGCGGATTGTCCGCTGAAACACGGTTCAGCGGACTAAGTTGGGCAGACAATCCGCCCGTGTGTACGCGGCCTTACAGAGCATACCAACTTTCAAATATTAGATACCAGACATTATCAGTGAAGCACAACCATTGTTGAATAGTGTTGTACTGCAAAAAAAAGTAAGCAGAACTTACACATACAGTATCTCACAAAAGTGAGTACACCCCTCACATTTTTGTAAATATTTTGTTATATCTTTTCATGTGACAACAATGAAGAAATTATACTTTGCTACAATGTAAAGTAGTGAGTGTACAGCTTGTATAACAGTGTAAATTTGCTGTCCCCTCAAAATAACTCAACACACAGCCATTAATGTCTAAACTGCTGGAAACAAAAGTGAGTACACCCCTAAGTGAAAATGTCCAAATTGGGCTCAATTAGCCATTTTCCCTCCCCAATGTCATATGACACGTTAGTGTTACAAAGTCTCATGTGTGAATGGGGTGTTAAATTTGGTATTATCGCTCACACTGAATTGTTGCCGTACATTAAGATGGTCTAGGCTATAAGAAGTTGGCCAAGAGCCCAAGACCATACAGCGGTTTAACAGAACAGGTTAAAATCAGAACAGGCCTCGCCATGGTCAACCAAAGAAATTGAGTGCATGTGCTCAGCGTCATATCCAGAGGTTGTCTTTGGGCCAAAATGTATGAGTGCTGCCAGCATTGCTGCAGAGGTTGAAGGGGTGGGGGGTCAGCCTGTCAGTGCTCAGACCATACACCACACACTGCATCAAATTTGTCTGCATGGCTGTCATACCAGAAGGAAGCCTCTTCTAAAGATGATGCACAAAAAATCCTTCAAACAGTTTGCTGACAGACAAGCAGACTAAGGACATGGATTACTGGAACCATATCCTGTGGTCTGATGAGACCAAGATAAACTTATTTGGTTCAGATGATGTCAAGCTTGTGTGGCAGCAACAAGGTCAGGAGTACAAAGACAAGTGTGTTGTGCCTATAATCAAGCATGGTGGTGGGGTGTTATGGTCTGGGGCTGCACGAGTGCTGCCGGCACTGGGGAGTTACAGTTCATTGAGGGAACCATGAATGGTGACATACTGAAGCAGAACATGATTCCCTCCCCTCAGAGACTGGGCCACAGGGCAGTATTCCAACATAACTACCCCAAACACACCTCCAAGATGACCACTGCCATGCTAAAGAAGCTGAGGGTAAAGGTGATGGACTGGCCAAGCATGTCTACAGACTTAAACCCTATTGCGCATCTGTGGAGCATCCTTAAATGGAAGGTGGAGGAACGCAAGGTCTCTAACATCCACCAGCTCCGGGATGTCGACATTGAGGAGTGGGAGAGGAGTCCAGTGGCAACCCGTGAAGCTCCGGTGAACTCCATGCCCAAGAGGGTTAAGGCAATGCTGGAAAATAATGGTAGCCACACAAAATTTTTACACTATGGACCCAATTTGGACATTTTCACTTAGGGGTGTACTCACTTTTGTTGCCAGCAGTTTAGACATTAATGGCTTTGTGTTGAGTTATTTTGAGGGGACAGCAAATGTACACTGTTATACAAGCTGTACACTCACTACTTTACATTGTAGCAAAGTGTCATTTCTTCAGTGTTGCCACATGAAAAGATATAATAAAATATTTACAAAAATGTGAGGGGTGTACTCACTTTTGTGAGATACTGTAACTATGAGGTCTTAGAGGATATTGCACCGTGTTTATAGCAATTAAACATGATCTCTGTATAGTGGCAATGCCTTCAATATACTTAAGACTTAAAGCCATAACTGGATACGTGTTCTCAGTCATATTCATACAGGAAGTGAATTCCATCTACAATATATCACCTTTCTAATTGCTTTTTGTTTTAAAGAGGTTTTTGAACTTGTCAAACAACTGTATTTGCATATTTTGTGACGTGGCCGATGGCAGAACATGTGTTTTTATTAGGACAAATTTACATAACACCCTTTAAGGCTCTCTATAGAAGGAAATGTGTTTAACTGTGAGTAGGCTAAGGTACTGTAATGGGTGCTGAAGTGACAGTGGAGTAAAGTGCTAAGAAGAAATTAGCAAACCCTATTGCTATCAATCAAATTGGCAGACTCACACATATTAAAGTGGAACTGCAGGCAAATAGCATAATACACAGCAGATCACTGTAAGCCCTTGTACACACGGTCGGACATTCCGACAACAAAATCCGTCAGATTTTTTCCAACGGATTTTGTACGAAACTGGTGTTGCATGCACACGGTTGGACAAAGTTGTCGGAAAATCCGATCGTTCAGAACGTGATGACGTTTGTTCGTTGCGATGAGACTACGTTGCGGCTAGTAGCCAATAGCTTTGATCTCGTAATTTGATCTGAGCATGCGTGGCACTTTGTCCAATTGGAAATCTCTACAAACGATAGGACAAAGTCCGATCGGACCATGTTGTCAGAAAATTTTATATCCAGCTCTCAAACTTTGTTGGTCGGACATTCCGACGGAAAAAGTCAGATGGAGCCCACACACGGTCGGATTATCCGACAGCATGGTCCGGTCGGACATTTTCAGTCGGAATTTCCTACTGTGTGTACAGGGGCTGCTGATTTCAACTGGTTCTTTCCCTGACAGTGCAGAAGCCACCAGTCACACAACCAACAGTCCATTCACTCCAGCTCCGTAAACAGTCTAGTCTTTTTAGTGTTTATTGCTAAAGAAATTTGTAACAGGAGGAGGACAATGGAGAATGGGATATTCCAAAACGCTCGAGCACGATCCTGCACTACACTTCTCTCACTAAGTAGCAGCAACACAGTCTTTCACTCATGGCTGGGTACCATGAAACAAAGTGCAGCACAGGCAACAATGGACTGAAACAGTGTGAGCCCATACAGCTGGGGGCCATTAGGTTAATTGGAGCACAATAAGACAAACTGAAACAGTCCAAACATCGCTGGCTGAGAACCACGAATAGCATGCGGCACAAGTAAATGTAGACTGAATCAGTGTCATTGATAAGCTATAGCTGCCACCCTAGATGTAGAACAACACACAGTCACTAAATCTTGAGCTTGGGTCAGTACTCACAATATCCTGGTCAGGTGCACGCCTCCTGGCTTCAACCAGGCACTACTCAGTGATTTCTCCAGACCATATCCTTGGCGCCAGAAGAAATTAGGAATAGGTCCCACAGTTGGGAACTGGATGACCATCAGCAAACCCCAGCAAAACTGCCTCAGAGGGGAAGTGCCCCTGAAGCTGTAAGCTCCTCCAGCAGGACCAGTCCAGGGCTGCCCCAGGCCTCAGGCTATTTATGTCCCTCTCCAGCTAGCTACTGGGCACACCTGCCCGGGGATGGGCCGAAGCATCATAAATGTTTCTTAGATATTAATGTAAATGAGATCAACTTCCCATAGTACAGGTCACAGGTGAACTTCAGGTGATTGGACAGCAAAAGCTTTGCTGGGAATTTGCCCCAGTGAACCCTCATATAACACCCCCTCCCCCTCGATAGACCTTAATTTTGTTGCTAGTGTCTTTGGGTGATGGACCTCTTCTCATCTGGAAAAGTTTCCGAACAATTTTATTTTTCAATCCAAACTTTCTTTATTAGCAACAAAGAGTAAAAAGTACAGCATTCTTCCTCATAAAAAAAAAGTAAAAAAAAAATAGGACATTAAAGGTGGTGAAAGGCATACACCTTCATAAACAAGAAGCACAAACCATATAGTACAGAGTAAAGAAGCTTTCATGGCCGACACCTTATTAACCTCAAGCTGGGGGAGACAAGTGGAGTCTGGAGTGGTGTTTCACACAACAGATGAGTTTGTACCTGAGGAAGAGCTGATGGAAGCTCAAAACAGTTGCTACTGCTACATGTATGGGTAAAATATTAATGTGCTACAAGCTTCTTTTTTCTTTTACATATTGGAGACTTTTTGGGTCAGTTCATTGTTGTGCTATAATGTTCCTTTTCATAATGCAAATATACACAGGAATACACTCCCTATGAGGCTCATGTCTATCTCCACAGTTGTTTTTAAAGAGCTGTATAGCTTCCTCCTCAAAAGCCTCCTCAGTGATCTCTGTTTTTAATTTCCATGGATGCCACAATCATCATTCATCTCTACAAGAAAGGCCATTTATTTTTCATTCGGATAGCAGATGACCTTTCCCTTGGAGTGTGCAGGAGCAGAGTTGTCACTTTACTTGATCATACAGACAGATTGTGTCAGTAATCCTGATATGTGTGTGGGGAGGTACCGTGTGGTGTGGCGGCAGTGAAAACAGTGCAAAAGAGTTTTAAAAAAAACAGAACTGTATTGAAATTGAAGTTCAACACTGCACAACAAGGCTGGCGGGAAGGCACTCCCACAATGAACAAAGACAAGCAGTGGCAGCAGGTCACAGGCGTACCGACAGCATCTGTCTCGAGGGGTGGAATGCGGCATGACCAGTTCTTTACCCAAGCGGTGAAGCTACCAGTAAACATGGCGTGTTCCTGCACTTTCCCTACTTGTCTTGAACCTCTCCTTGACGCTAATCACTGTCCCTGTCAGACACGGTGACCAGTGACCTCCCCTTACTCTGACCACAGGCGAAATATGCACCAAGCCTTGGAGCCAAGGTCTTAAAGGAGAAGTCCAGCCACAGCTCGTTTGGCTCTACTTCTCCTATTGAGAATTTGTTTTGCACTCCTGTGACCCATTTTCAGCACAGAGTGGACTGAAGTCCGCTCTCTGCTGACTTCACCAATGTCAGTCCAGGCATGGATCCAGTCTGGATCCACCAGGTGCCTGGACTGACACAGAGCTCAGCCTCTCAGCGAGCAGCTCCACACCCTCCACAGCTCAGCGCTCCAATGAGCGAGTGGGGAGAAGAGCAGAGAGCTGTGACTGACAATCTGCAGCTCTCTGTCATGGAGCTCTGAAAAATCATCAGTATTCGATCGCTTGGTTCTCAATATTGAGGTGCCAGGGGACAGATACAGCATCAGACCCATGCTGCATCCACCTAGGTAAGTATGAATAGGAAAAAAAATTAATTTACTTCTCTTTTAAATAGACTCTGCCTTATCCAAGATGACCATCAAGGTCACATGGTATACCAACATTCCATTTGGATGCTGTCTCTCTGTGACTGAGGAAATCATAGAGGAGCAAGACTCTTCTAGACTTCCTTTTCCAGCCGTATTGCCGCTTCGGATGAGCGCCACCTGCAGTGGAGAAAATAGATTGCACATGCCTACATGTGTTTGAAGCACAAACAGAAAATCAAGAAATCTGTTTATTTTTTAGGCTTTTTATTGCTATTGAGTAAAATACCAAAGCATATTGGAGGTCAGTAGTGCTCCCTTCATCGGGGTTGCAAAGTGAGAAAAAAGTAGGACGATTGTATATGTAATGTAATTCTGGGAGCGAATGCTCCTGCGGGAATGTGCAGCCAACTCTAGGTCCATGAACTTCATACCCTTTAGCAGTTTGTTTTTTCTAAAACAGTGAGAGTATCTTCCTGAATTGTATGTAAAGCCTTTTTTTTTTGTCTTGGCTAGAATGTGAATGTGGTTAGAATCTCCAAGATTTTAAAGAAGACCCCCTTTACAAAACTGCCAAAAATATGTGAAAGTGTTTACTTACATAAACAAGTATACTTACCTATGTCTGTGTGACTTTTTCCTTCATTTTCACTGACTTTCATTCTACCTCTGTACTGCCTGGGCTCCTGCTCCACTATTTTCAAATTTTACATCATTCTGCAAAGAGTATTGTTGTGCTGCACAAGATGGAGCATATGACGTTATGTGCCTCAATTTGCAGATGTGCCACACAATGTCACAGGCATCTGCAAAAAAAAACCCCTTCCCCCTGGAGTCTTGCAAAGTTTTTGTTACCATCAATGTAATTTCATACAGCTCATGTGTAAGTTGAAGCACGGCATTGTGTACTTCATCTCCCGAATGCACAGTGTGGCAGTATTGTGCAATCCCGCAGTTTAGGTATGAGATCTCCCTGAAAGAAACGGTGATGTTGCCTTCCAAGGTGGCATTTTTGTGGTCAAGGCTACATCATCATCATCACTGCCTTTAGGGAAACCAGAAATTAAAACCAAAAAACGTAAGTAAAAGCAAGAAAAAAAAAAACGTTTTTAGAGTAACCAGTACTGGAGAGATGCATACTGATGTGAATTTTAGGGAAAGAGGGCAAGGTCCACTTTAATACTCTCCATGTCCTTGGTGGGAAGGTTCACTCTCACTGTTGGTCCTGATGACTATTGTCTCGAGTACAGTAAGTTATGGGACGTCTAAAATGTTATACAGGTAACAAGCTGAGATAAGGAGCACTCCCTTTAAGCGAGTGCTCCTAATCTCAGCTCATTACCTGTATAGAAGACACCTGGGAGCCAGAAATCTTGCTGATTGATAGGGGGATTAAATATTTATTTTACTCAATAAAATGCAAATCAAATTTATAACTTTTTTGAAAATGCGTTTTTCTGGATATTTTTGTTGTTAATCTGTCTCTCACTGTTAAAATAAACCTACCATTAAAATTATAGACTGATCGTTTCTTTTTCAGTGGGCAAAAGCACAAAATCAGCAGGGGATCAAATACTTTTTTCCCTCTCTCTATGGGCTGCAAATACAGTATAAGGATTTATTAAATGGTTTGCTTGATACCGTGTTTCCCCGAAAGTAAGACAGTGTCTTACTTTCTTTTTATCCCCAAAAGCCCCACTATGTCTTACTTTCGGGGTATGTCTTATATTGGGAAAAAATTGTCGAATTTTTTGTTTTAACCATAAAATTAACATTTATTAACAACCTGAACAGTATTGTATTCACCACAAAACACACAGCCCGGTATGTTGGGACTTGTAGTCCTCCTCAGCTGCATCTTGCGGTTACATAATAAGAGCTGCAGAGAATCTCTTCACACCCCCCCTCCCCCTCCTTGGTCTCTCTCTGTATGATCAGCACTGACCTGTACCGGGAGGACACAGAGCCAGTGACACCTGTCGGCAGTGATCCGGGACCTGGCGCAATAATCCCCTTCTCTGTGGTTGCGTCGCGACGTTCTGATCAGTCTCGGGCAGCGGCTGTCACTCACAGCCGACCAGAGTGAAGCCACCTCCCCCTCCTCTTGTATGGCTACACAGTGCTGTGTATGGAGGAGGAGGAGGGGGAGGCGGCTTCAGTGAAGCCGCCTCCCCCTCCTTCTCCTTCATGGACAGCACTGTGTAGCCATACAAGAGGAGGGGGAGGCGGCTTCACTCTGCTCGGCTGTGAGTGACAGCCGCTGCCCGAGACTGATCAGAACGGCGCTGTCTCTTCAGTCGGAGGGGGAGGGCGCTGGCCTGGAACCCCCTCCAGGGTGTGGCACCCGGTGCGGCCCGCACCCCCCGCCCCACTCTTAGTACGCCACTGGAGGCGGCAATACCCCCGTGTTTCCCCGAAAGTAAGACATATGTCTTACTTTCGGGGTACAGCTTATATTAGCGGACCCCTCTGAAACTCCCGATACGTCTTACAATCGGGGGTGTCTTACTATCGGGGAAACACGGTAGAAGTGCACAACATGGAGCACAACCAGTGACATTTCTAACATTTGCTTCACAATAATTCTTCCTTGTCCATGCCCTTTCATTGCCAAACTTCCTGCTGATCTTTGTTAATGATTTGTAGATATTTAACTGTTAGAGCACAACATATGGCAGTCGTCAGACTTGATATTATGTTTACTAAGCATAATTATGTGACGTGTCATTTACATCTCGAAAACTTTCTTAAACTCCCATCTGGCTGAACACATTGAAAACAACGTAAATGGAGGCAAGGCAGATGGTCCTTTTTGGGTAATGACTAGGCTAAAATCAGACACCCTTCTCATACATTTTTGTCTTTGCTGGTGTGACACTTCTGGTTGTACAGTCCCAGTACCATTGCTCAGCCTTGTTCAGCTACTATTAGAAAAAGTTATTCTTTACCACAGCACATAGATTTAATTAAGGGGGCTGCCGTTCATAGTAATTGACTGTGGATCTACACCGGGGGGGGGGGGTGTGGGCAATTTAATTATTTTTTTAAAGGGCTTGTTAAAATTGTTAAAAACTGTTACTTTTACCACTCTTTTGGTAAAAAACCTCATACTCATTCACATACTCATTCACTCATGGGAGGAGATCTGGCGGCTTCCAGATTCCAATAAGCCCCCCGCCCGCAGACCACAAATACCACATAAAGCAATAGTGAATTGACATTTTCAGGATCGTATGTGGTATTTGGAAAAACACCTAAATACTGCCTGCAATGTGCTTTTGTAGATAGAGCCTTATATCTACTGGATATTATACAATACTGCCCCCTATCCTGCCCTCTTACCCTCTCATACTGTGCCCTCCTGACCCCCCTGTACTTTGCCCTCCTACCACCTGTACTGTACCCTCCTGACCCCCCTGTACTTTGCCCTCCTGACCCCCCTGTACTGTACCCTCCTGACCCCCCTGTACTGTGCCCTCCTGACCCCCCTGTACTGTGCCCTCCTACCCCCTGTACTCTGCCCTCATGACCCCCTTTGCCCTGCCCTTCATCCCCCTTGTACTGTTGACTGCTGGCCCTCTCTACTGTGCCCTCCTGCCCCCGTGCTCTTTTGTATCCTCTGTATTGTGCTCTCCTACCCCCCTATACTGTGCCCTGCTGACCCCACTGCACTGTATCCTACTGCCTCCCATCCCCCCTTCCCTGTATTGTGCTCTTTGTGTTGATTAGTCTTTGATTTATGGCATGCTTTCTTATTGTTTAAAATCAATTTAATTGAAAGTATCAATAACTATATGTTTAATTCTATCAACTATATAGACTTTAATTCTTGAGCGTGGGTGCATAAATTGTGGCAGGCTGGTAGAGGCCCCAGTGCATTACTTTGCCCCGGGGCCCATGATGCTATTAGGATGGCCCTGCTGTCAGGGGTACACATGCTGAGTGACAGTTATTTACAAATAAATGTTATGAATAAATTATGAACTACTAGTACACATGTCTGAAATGATTTAGCATTGCTGCTTCTCTGCATTGCCTCAGTCGGCACCCTTCTTGATAAATCTGTCCTTTCGTAGGACATCAGCAGATGAGGGGTTATTGCTCTATATTGTATTATCCTGTTAGAAACATATGGCAAATGTGTTTCGGAGACTCGTAGGGAATAATGTAAAGTGCCAGAAAATTAGCCAAAAAGATGATTAGCTGTAATGCTGCGAATTAATCAACCCAGATAGTTTTCATGCAGCATCCTAATGTGTACTGCTTGGCTGCACAAAGCAAAGAGTGTATAAATTCATACCCAATCTATACGTTAAAGCTGAACTCTTACTCTAATGCCGCTTACACACGATCAGACTTTCCGGCAAACTTGGCCTGGCAGACCAGAATCTGTTGGACAATTCAATCGTGTGTGGGCTCCATCTGACTTTTGTCCCAAAAGTCAGACGGACCTAGAAATAGAACATGTTTTAAATCTTGGTCCGCCAGACCAAGTTCCTATCGGGAAGCCCGTTCGTCTGTATGCTGGTCCGATGGACCAAATACGACACAAGGGCAGCTACAGTACCTGCCCTCGAGAATGTTTCCAGTGCGATCCTTTCGCTCTGGTTCTTGGCTACAGGGTACTGTACACCAGGCCCTTAGGTATGGTATGGATTTTAAGGGGAACCCCTACACTGAAAAAACAGCATGGGTCCCCCCCAAAATCCATACCAGACCTTTATCCGAGCAGGCAGCCCAGCCGGTCAGGAAAGGGGGTGGGGAAGAGCGAGCACCTCCTCTCTTGAACCGTACCAGGCCGCATGCCCTCAACATGGGGGGTGGGTGCTTTGGGGAAGGGGGCACCCTGCTGCCCCCCCACCTCAAAGCACCTTGTCCCCATGTTGATGAGGACAAGGGCCTCTTCCCGACAACCTTTGCCATTGGTTGTCGGGGCCTGCGGGCAGGGGGATTATCAGAATCTGGGAGCCCCCTTTAATAAAGGAGCCCCCAGATCCTGGCCCACCACCCTATGTGAATAAGTATGGGGTATATCGTACCCCTACCCATTCACCTGGGGGGAAAAGTGTCAATAAAAAAACACACTACACACGTTTTTTAAGTAGTTTATTAGGCAGCTCCGGGGGTCTTCTTCCGACTTGGGGGGTCTTCTTTCGACTTTTACGCACTTTCCGGTTCTTCTCCCGGGCTCCTCTGCTATCTTCTGCGGGGCATGCTGGGACTGTGCTGTCATAAGGGGTGGGGTCACTCGGTGACCCTGCCCCTTATGCCTATATAAGTCTTTGTGCACCGTGTCCATGGCATTACAGCAGGAGAGAGCATCGTGTCAACATCAGAAGAAGAAAAAAGAAGAAGACGACGATGACGAAGGAGAAAGCCAGGCCACTGCTAGTAAAAAGAGCGACAAAAGAGCAGACGCTAGCGGATGAGCCCGGTAGAAGAACCGGAAAGCGCGGACAAGTTGGAAGAAGGCCCCCAGAGCTGCCTAATAAACTACTTTAAAAACCTGTGTAGTGTGTTTTTTTTATTGACACTTTTCCCCCCAGGTGAATGGGTAGGGGTACGATGTACCCCATACTTACTCACATAGGGTGGTGGGCCGGGATCTGTGGTCCCCCTTATTAAAGGGGGCTCCCGGACTCCGATAAGCCCCCTGCCCGCAGACCCTGACAACCAGCGGCCAGGGTTGTTGGGAAGAGGCCCTTGTGCTCATCAACATGGGGACAAGTTGCTTTGATGTGGGGGGGCCACAGGGAACACCCCTTCTCCAAAGCCCCCACCCCCCGTGTTGAGGGCATGCGGCCTGGTACAGTTCAGGGGGGGTGCTCGCTCGTCCCCACCCCCTTTCCTGACCGGCCGGGCTGCGTGCTCGGATAAGGGTCTGGCATGGACTTTGGGGGGACCCCCACGCCGTTTTTTCAGTGTAGGGGGTTCCCCTTACAATCCATACCAAGCGACAGGACTCGCAAGGTGTCACTCTCGCAGATGAAAGCTATTAGATTGATTTCCTTTCATAGTCCCGTCGTACCTGGAGTCACTTTCAAAATGAACGGACTTTAGTCCGTGTGTGGGCAAGTCCGTCGAAAACCCTGCTGAAAGTCCATTGGGAAGTCCGTCAGGCCTAGTCCACCGGAAAGTCAGTTTATGTGTGCACAAGTCCACTCGTTTGGAAAGTCCGTCGGACCTCCACCGAAAGTCCATCGGTAAGACCGTCGGACCTAGTCTGCTGGAAAGTCCAATCGTGTGTACGTGGCATTAGAGCGGAAAGGATGTGGAATTCCCTTCCACAGGTGGTGGTTTCAGTGGGGAGCATCAATAGTTGAAAAAAACTATTAGATAAGCACCTAAACGACCGCAACATACAGGGATATATAATGTAATAATTACATATAATCACACACGTAGGTTGATGGACTTTTTTTCAACCTCACCTACTATGTTTTTTTCTATACTTTTGTGTTATTTTCTATTGTATTCTATTCTATTCGAAATGATTCTATTTGAATTTTGGAAAATGGTTATATTATTTCTATTCTATTGTTTTTTAAAATTCTATTCTATTAGAATTTCAGAAGATGGTTATAATCTATTTAATTATATTCTTTTTTTTTATTCTATTCTATTACGTTCTATTTTATTCCATTCTATTCTTTTATTTTCTATCCCAATTTTGTTCTGTTTTACTCTATTATATTAAATTCTTTTATTTCCTGTTATATTATTTTCTATCCCATTATGTTTTTCTATTCTATTTCTTTATTTCCTATTCTATTGGAAAATGTTTCGAATTCGAAAACTATTTTGAAATTGATTTGAAAACTTTTCGAATAGATCCAAATTCGAATCGATTCGAATAAACAAAACGAATTCCGGAAACAAATTAAACTAATTTAACGAATTTAACTAAACAAATTTATGTAAATAATGAATAGAAACGAAAAGAAACACATTTTTTCGTTCTGCACATGTCTACTATAGATGCAGCCGGGGACATCACTGGTGCTTGTGGTCTGAAGGAACGGCATACCCGTGCCATTCCTTCAGAGCCGGGCTGTAAACAGTGATGTTATGGCTGGCTTGGCCAATCAGACACCTGGGGTCTCCGAACCTGGATAGAAGACCAGGTAAATATGGAAGCGCCGGCAGTGGTGACAGCACGCCGCTGGAGGGTTTCATTTTCAGCTAAGTTTGTCATGATGTATGCGATGCATATTAGCACATTATGAATTAAACTACCCGGGACCCAAGTTTATATATATATATATTATAATTTTTTTGGATGCGGTTTACTACCGCTTTTAAGAACTGTCCTATGTCCGGTGCTCACTTTCTGTGTTTTCTCAAGTTCTTCCCCCTCGTTCTTATTTACAGAATAATTGGTTCCTATGCTGTGTATGCAGATTACATGAATGGGAGGGATTCAGTAGTTTAAAAACAACTGGGCAGGGCAGACACCAGTTCTTGCAATATAATTCCACACAAAGTCATGCGGTCTCATCCTATAGGTGAAAATTAGTAGCCGAGTACATTTTTGCTAGGTCAACAGGTATTTTTCTGTACATGCAAGCCCTTTAACCATCCCTTTACAGTCCATTATGTTAAAACGGCTGTCAGGGGAACGTTTTTACTCTGAGAAGTTTTTTAAATATTTGCCTTGATTGTTTATGTTTGTGCACATGCCCATACACACACACAATATGCTGCTCCTGCTGTCATTGGATACCGTTGCTCCTGTTGTCTTTGCCCTTATCTACACTTCTTGAGTACAGACTGTGGATCTCTTGTTCATACTGTTTCTATAGTTCAGAGTCCTGTGTTTATTATTCATCATGACATATACATACAGTATATATTGTGTATATATATAATTTTAATGTTCTTCTCTTTTTCAGCCTAATGAGCAGCGTAAAAAACAACATTGGAAGAGGACTAAACATGGCACTTGTGAATGGTAAGAAGAATGAAAAAGTAAATGCAGACTAATGTACCACAGTACCATGCAATCTGGCGCAGTGGTTTTTGGAAAGTAGTGCATGCCATACTTTTGGTATGATCCAGTGCGATTTCAGCCCATTCAAATGAATGAGCTTAAAAATGCACTGCACTGAGTTGCACAGAAATCGCACAGAACCTGACACTCATGATCTGTAAAAAAAAAAAAAAAAGTAAATGAATGCTAATGAGGGGCACAAGAACATGACCAGGAGCCAAAACCCACCACATCCTTATAAAACAACTTTAAGCTCTCGTTCACATCGGCACGATTTGACAAGAGATTTGACATGTCAAAACGCATGACAAATCGCAGCCTATTGCCGGCAACGGCATTGTCCCAATATTTATGGCGCTGTAGTTCTTGCACTACTTTTGGCGACTTCGGGATGATTTCAATAGAGATCTGTGCACGGCGCACATGTCTTTCAAATTGCCCCTGAATTCACACTAAAATCACAGTTTGAAATCGTGTAAGTTCAGCTGAACTCGCACAATTTCAAACCCGCCTTCAGTGTAGATGAGGGTTAAAAAATGAATTTCATCTTCCCCCTGGTCTCCCATGCATTTGCCAAAATGATAAAATGTTGCTTTAAATTGTCCCCAAAGTTCTGGTGAAATGGAAGCTTAACATTTTGTTCATCCTTAACTCAATTTAGGAAGATTGTGTCACATCTTATTTTCAGTTTGGAATAATTTTGATGGTTCAGCCTCAAGCAACACCTAACAAAGATGGCACCTCATCCCTGAAAATTTGAAACATGAATCAAAGGACAGGAAGGGAGATTAGGGATTTTCGCGGTGCTAATTAACAAAGTACAATTAATTAAAGTACAAAATTAGTAGTACAAAAATGTATTAAGTTTGAGGTTAAAATCAGTAGCAATATATGCTTAAAAGATTCAGAATAATGCAATACAGTGGTTGTTCTCGTCAAGCACACATAGTCCCGACATGTTTCGCATTGGATTGCTTCTTCAGGGGATGTGTGAATGTTTGAACAAGATCTAGACCGAAAATACAAAAATAATAATAGAATATATCACAAAATTCATAAGTGCAGAAATAGGGAAAAAAAAAATAAAAAAAAAAAACCCAAAAATTTTCAGTTTGATGTGTATTATATGTGAAGTTGCGTGTCAGAGACCGGTATTGTCATAATATTGAAGCCTTTTGAGATTTCCACACATTAGTGGATTCCACCATTATTGTTAAATTATTGATCAGTAAGTTAGCGCTGCACTTCTTTTTTTTTTTGAGGTGTGGGAACACATAACAGTGCTTAGCGGCAGGCCTTTTACTCACACTTTTTTAATTTTTATCTCCGGTAGTTAATTGTAAATAGTAGTGTGGTGATTACCTATTATACTGATGATTGGCATGTGGAATTCATAAACATCAGGTTTCAATTGTGCCCCACCAGGCTGCTCCCCCATGGACAATGTGCCTGGCTGCTGAGTTCATCACCCCATCCCTGCACTCAGTGCACTGATTGGCAGCACTGACAGGCAGCAATGATTGGCACTGATAGGCGGCACTTATTGGCACTAATAGAAAGCACTGATTGGCAGCACTGACTGGCACTGATTGGCAGCACTGACTAGCGCTGATAGGCAGCACTAATAGGCAGTACTGATCGGCACTGATAGGCAGCATTTAGTGGCACTGATAGTTTGCACTGATTGGAACCACTGGAGCTGATTTGCAACACTGATTGGCACTGGTAGGTGCCACTGATTGGAAATGATTGGCACGGATAGGTGACCTTAGTTGGCACTGATATTAGGCGGCACTGACAGATGGCACTGATTGGAAGCACTGATTGGCACTGACAGGTGACACTTATTGGAAACACTGATTGGCACTGACAGGCAGCGCGGGTCCTACCCCCCCCCCCCCCCCCCCGACATCACCGCTGAATTTTGACAGCTGGTCTCTCTCTGCATTCAGTTACATCACATGTCAGTTTCACACATTCAGCGGTTCTGGCAAATGTCAATATCAGCTCAGTGTGAAACTGTCTCACAGGCAGCACAGACTGAACACTCATTGGATGCAGCCTTTCACAGCAGTCACAAAGGCAGATCTCGGGAGACAGCCAGCACAGGTGATTAGGGTGTGCCCAGGCACACTCCGCACACACCGTTTGCATGCCTATGCCCATTAGTGATCACTCTCACCCTTACTGGACACAAACTCTCCCTCTATTGTGGACCTCATATGTTATACAAGGTCATACAGCCCTTTAGCAACCTTTTTTAACCTTCTAAACACAAAGAAACCCTTGAAATAACTCTCCGGTCTAAATGCCGGGAGGCGCAGGTGGGCATTGCGATCATGTGACCGCTGTGATTGGCAGTTACAGTGATCACATGATTGGAAAGCTCCCGAACAAGTATGCATTGGGAGTTTTCCGGTACCCGCCATTTACTGTGCCGGGTGCATGCAGGGAATGCACACTCAGCACAGTAATATGTTTACATAGGGCTGCAATCTCTCCCAGTTAAAGCCCACCCACTGAGAGGCTGTATATATATATATATATATATATATATATATGCATACAGCTGGTGGGAAGAGGTTAAACTTGTGATCAGTGGGATCAATTACCCAATAACACATAGCCAAAAGGATCAATGGTGTAAGTGGGAACTTATGTGAGAGGCATACATTGCTCATTGCTCAAAGAATCCCTAGCAACCTCTGGAAGAACCCTAGGGGCCCTCGATGAAAAACCCTGACTTAGAGGAATGTATCACCATATAGTCCGGATTGCTTTAAAAGTCTATCATGATCTACGCATCTTATAAGGCAAATACACAAGACAAGTGCAATGCAGTGCACTATAACTACAAAGTGAAAATAGCTCAGCATATGTTAACAGCTTTAGGGGCAAACATGTATTTCACGCGAATCACAACTCATCCATTTCTGGTTCCCAACTTTCGGTTTACGATGTGATGGTGTCACTGCACAGACTTCACCTTACGTGTTACGTCTCTGTGACCTTGTTGGAGTGATCACTGAAGGGTGAATTTTGGAGCAATGCTGCATTTGTTGCTATTGCCAGTATCCACACTTCCATACAGGCATGTACTGGCCATTGGGACTACAGGGAGTTTCCCGGTGGGCCGATGGCTCAGTGGGCCACTCTGATGCAAGAGGGCTGGTGATGGGACACTCTGATGTAAGGGGGCTGCTAATGAGACACTCTGATGTAAGGGGGCTGCTAATGAGGCACTCTGATGTAAGGGGGTGCTGATGGGACACTCTGATGTAAGGGGGCGCTGATTGGACACTCTGATGTAAGGGGGCACTGATGGGACACTCTGATGTAAGGTGGCGCTGATGGGACACTCTGATGTAAGGGGGCACTGATGGGACACTCTGATGTAAGGGGGCACTGATGGGACACTCTGATGTAAGGGGGCACTGATGGGACACTCTGATGTAAGGTGGCGCTGATGGGACACTCTGATGTAAGGGGGCACTGATGGGACACTCTGATGTAAGGGCGCTGATGGGACACTCTGATGTAAGGGGGCGCTGATGAGACACTCTGATGTAAGGGGGTGCTGATGAGACACTCTGATGTAAGGGGTGCTGATGGGACACTCTGATGTAAGGGGGCTGCTCTGGGGACACTCTGATGTAAGGGGGCGCTGGTGAGACACTCTGATGTAAGGGGGCGCTGATGAGACACTCTGATGTAAGGGGGTGCTGATGAGACACTCTGATGTAAGGGGGCACTGATGAGACACTCTGATGTAAGGGGGCGCTGATGAGACACTCTGATGTAAGGGGGCACTGATGAGACACTCTGATGTAAGGGGGCGCTGATGAGACACTCCGATGTAAGGGGCTGCTGATGGGACACTCAAAATGTAAGTGGGCCGGTCTGGATGAAGTCCAGGGCCAAATTTCTTTCCCAGTCCAGCCCTGCTTCCATAAAATTTTTGTACTGTGAAGAGAGACTTTATTTGCACAATTGTATGACTGCAATTCATTTTGTAGGGTGGGGCAACGTGACACAATTTTTTTTGCTGTTTTGCATTTTTTACAAATACATTTGTAATAGACGCTGACAGCTTAATGAGGTAGAGAAGTGTGAAATAATAATAATAAAATTGTATTTATAACAATGTTTTGTTGTATGGTAGCTGTATGGAAGCAGATTGAACTATAGGTTGTTAGAGCACAGGGCAAAAACCTATATAGTTTGGCATGCCTTTTTATCCTGCCTTATTAAATTGGCCAATATTGGTGTGTTAGGTGAGTGCCAGTGAAGGTCACACATTTAAATGTGAATGAACTGCATTACTCGGGCATCAATCTATCCTTGCCGCTGGTATGAGTCGTTTAGAGTATTTACAGGACCAAGGAATGAAATCTATCATATGATCTCTCATTAAGTGCAACTTGTAATGGGTCATCTGATCTCCTGTTTATTACTATTCCTAACTGTACTACGCAAACTGGCAGTACTGGGAAGTGGAAAGACGTTTGTGTTGATTGCTCCAAGTATTGATTGATTAGTGGCCTTGCCACCTTAATTTGTATTGATAATGGTGATAGTTAACAATCTGATCTAACAACAATTTTGTTAAAATTATTCAGAGATCCAGTCTCATACCCTCAGCATTTGGTTCCCATACCCCAAAGGGAAATGGAAACCCCTGGTTAGGAATCCCTCATTTACAGAGTGTCAATAGAGTTTAATTTTGCATGAAAGTAAATGTAATCAAGATCAAAATAAAATATTTTTCTTTATTGATTTATTGGTTTTAATTTAATTTGTGTAACTTGGTTTTAGCCTCTACAGGTATACTTCAACATACGGGCCATTATGACATGTACTCTGGAAGTAAGTCATTTTTTCTGTTTTTCATATTATGTTATATATGATGTTAGATGAAGGTTCTGCTGATTTTCTACCGAGTATGTGTTTCACCTTCTATTGTTTAACCACTTGCCTACTGGGCACTTTTACCCCCTTCCTGCCCAGGCCAATTTTCAGCTTTCAGTGATGTTGCACTTTGAATGACAGATGGGCAGTCATGCAGCACTGTACCCATATGACATTTTTATCAATTTGTTCACACAAATAGAGCTTTCTTTTGGTGGTATTTTATCACCACTGGGTTTTTTATTTTCTGCTAAACAAATTAAAAAATACAGAAAAAAAAAAAAAGTTTTTCTTAGTTCTGTTAGAAAATTTTGCAAACAGGTAATATGTCTCCTTCACTGATGTGCACTGATGAGGAGGCATTGATGAGCACTAATAGGCTGCACTGATGGGCACTGATATGCTGCACTGATGAGGTGGCACTGATGAGGAAGCACTGATAGGCAGCACTGAAGGGCACTGTTGGGTACCGATTGGCATCACTGACACGCACGGATAGGCAGCATGATGGGCGTTGTTGGGGCTGCACTGATAATCAGGACCCTGATGACCAGTGCTCTGATTATCAGTGCATATGTACCCTTTCCCACTAACCGGTTACCAGTGCTCTCCTCTCCCCACAGTATGACAGCATGAGGAAAGGAATGCCATTGAGTGAACAGAGCGTACTCCCAGAACTGGCCTGACTGCGCTGTAGCCGTCATTTTTCTATAACATGGTCGGCAAGTGGTTAAACAAAAATACAAACTTATTTAATAATGAGGATAAGCAGTTGTAGTGTGCAAATTGCAATAACCTTTTCGTCATGACATTTTTTGTCATTTCTTTAAGATATCAAGGACGTTAAGAAGTTCTTGGAGAACATGGTAGATGGCACATTGATACTTTTGGCGTCTTATGATGATCCAGCCACAAAGTAAGTAAACAGTATGTTGCTGTGAAATAGGAAGAGATAGTCTGGCTGCCGCATACCTCAACTCATTCAGGCCATGGCCACAAAATGTTTTGTCCCACCCCTGGGGTGAAACATTTTGGGGGTATGGCCTGGATGAATCGAGCTGGGGCTACTTTTACCTGCTAAGCACTTTGGCTGGGCAAGGTGTGCTGCGGCCTGCCTACCTCTTTCTATTTCTACAGCATACTTTGGATCTGGACGAACCTTTCCCCAGCTTGAACCCAATTCATACCATCAGACCTTGTTAGCCTAAGCAGGGGCTGCTAAGCATTTATCGTGTGTTACAAACATTATGTAGCATTATATACATACTCCAGTTACATGATTGTGCTGAATCCTGCAGTCAAGTCTCTTCTCAACCTAAAAAAGCTGATAACAGAAAAAGAAAATTTTAACCCAGTGACATAGAAAAACGCTATACAATGTCTCAATTCAACATTATTTGCAAATTGAAAAATGTCTACACATAAAAATGTGAATTTACCTTGGCTCTTTTTTTTTTCATTTGAAACAAAAGTTTATTGAATTTTGTACAAAAGATTTGTACAATGCAATGTATATAATGGGGAGAGTCATGCAACCCAATAAACCAATTATAAAAATTAACAATAAAAAAGAGGTAAAACCGATGTCAATTATTTCCATATGAATTGATAACCATATGTTGCATATATAGACATACAGACAACATAAGAAAAAAGGTTAGACTGTACCAATATATGCAGTACCAGACAGACTAGGAGGTGCAAGTTGAAGAGGATTGTAACTATCTATCCCAGATTTTATTTTACTTGCCCGGGCAACCTCTATGTAAATTACCTTTTTGGAGGGTATCGTGTTATTGATTTCAGCAAGCCAGGCAGCTAGCATGGGGCAGCCACCAGGATCCAATTTCGGCTATTAGCTTTCTCGCTGCAAATAATGTTTCATGGAGGAATTGGAGTGTTTATATTTGTATATTCTGGTATCAGGAAATAGGCCCAGAAGGCATTGCTTGGGATCCAATGATACTGGTGAGCCCATTTGGTCGTGTAGAAAGTGAACGACCTGCAATCAGTATCCCTGAATCCGAGGACACTGCCAAAGGAGATGGTCAAAGGTGCTGACAGAGATCAGACACCTGGGGCACATAGAGCTGCGGGAGGAGCAGAATTTAGCCATTCATCAGGTATATCCTATGTGTAATATAGATTTGTGTAAGTCTGTCAGACAGTTTGGGGGACACCGCTCTCACTCTCATACTGGTCACTGGAAGTTCAACTCTCTGAGGATCAGAAAAAAAGAAATGTTGCCCTGCATAAAGATGGCCTAGGCTATAAGAAGATTGCCAAGACCCTGAAACTGAGCGTCAGCATGGTGGCCAAGACCATATAGCGGTTTAACAGAACAGGCTCCACTCAGAACAGGCCTCGCCATGGTCGACCAAAGGAGTTGAGTGCACATGCTCAGCCTCATATCCAGAGGTTGTCTTTGGGAAATATATAGTGCTGCCAGCATTGCTGCAGAGGTTGAAGCAGTGGGGGGTCAGCCTGTCAGTGCTCAGACCATACGCCACACACTGCATCAAATTAGTCTGCATGGCTTTCCTCCCAGAAAGAAGGCTCTTCTAAAGATTATGCACAAGAAAGCCCACAAACAGTTTGCTGAAGACAAGCAGACTAAGGACATGGATTATTGGAACCATGTCTTGTGGTCTAATGAGACCAAGATAAACTTATTTGGTTGAGATGGTGTCAAGCGTGTGTGGTAGCAACCAGATGAGGAGTACAAAGACAAGTGTGTCTTGCCTACAGTCAAGCGTGGTGGTGGGAGTGTCTGGGGCTGCATGAGTGTTGCCAGCACTGGGGAGTTACAATTCATTGAGGGAACCATAAATACCACCATGTACTGTGACATACTGAAACAGAACATGATCCCCTTCCTTCGGAGACTGGGCCGCAGGGCAGTATTCCAACATAACGACCCCAAACTCACCTCCAAGATGACCACTGCCCTGCTAAAGAAGCTGAGGGTAAAGGTGATGGACTGGCCAAGCATGTTTCCAGACCTAAACCCTACTGAGAATCTGTGGTGCATCCTCAAACGGAAGGTGGAGGAGTACAAAGTCTCTAACATCCACCAGCTCCGTGATGTCATCATGGAGGAGTGGAAGAAGACTCCAGTGGCAACCTGTGAAGCTCTGATGAACTGCATGCCCAAGAGGGTTAAGGCAGTGCTGGAAAATAATGGTGGCCACACAAAATATTGGCACTTTGGGCCCAATTTGGACATTTTCACTTAGACACGGCTGTGTGTTGAGTTATTTTTAGGGGACAGCAAATTTACACTGTTATACAAGCTGTACACTCACTACTTTACATTGTAGCAAATTGACTGTTTCTTCAGTGTTGTCACATGAAAAGATATAATATAATATTTATAAAAATGTGAGGGGTGTACTCACTTTTGGGAGATACTGTATATGCCTACCATGGTCATACAAGCAAAAACAACCTAGGATCTATATAGTCAGAAGGTGATGAGTATGTACCTAGGATAATGAGCATAATGATCAGATGAGCTAACCAGGAACATACAACTCCTGGGACATTGAATGGTTGTTTGATAGCCCTACCTGATTTAAGAATATAACTTTGATTTAACTTAAACTTTTTATGTAATTCACATGCTTCCAGTTAATGTTACAGCATACATTTCAGTGCACTTCCAAACTTGGGCCAAAAATTTAAGGAAGACCCCTTTTCTGTTCAGGCATGACTGTGCCTCTGTACACAAAGACATGGTTTGATTAATCTGTTGTGGAGGAACTCAAGTGAACTATACATAGCCCTGACCTCAGCTCTAACTCCATGGTTTCTGGATGGGATATCCAACAAGATTATATTGGTGTGATGGTCAGGTGTCCAAAAAGTTTTGCCCATATAGTGTATATATTAGAATATCCAAATAATGGTTAAAGCGTATGTAAACCCCACATGTCCCGTCTCTTATGCACACTTTCTGGTTTAAATTGGGGAGAATAATTAGCCCTCCTAGTTCTTATCTTGGGCCTACAGATCAATAACTGTCTATATTGTAGAGATCAAAAGAGTGAGAGAATTTGAGTAATTGGCAAAAGAAAACTGGGAATGTATGACACCACTCCACAAATGACTGCGTGTTGTCAGCCCAGAACAAGATGAATGCATAGGTGTAGTTCTGCACTTGCAGGGTCTTAAAAGGGTTAACACATGTGCATTTATTGCAGGCATGAACTGCATAGTCTTTTTTTATTTATTTTTTTCATTTTGCCCTGATATACACTCTAACATTTAAAAAAATTGAATATGTTTTCTGTTTCAGATTGGATGAGGAAGCCAGAAATTTATTTTCCAGTTATGGCAGTAGTTATGCAAAGAAACTTGGTTTCCGGGACTCCTGGACATTTGTTGGAGGAAAAGCCATAAAGCATAAAAGTCCCTTTGAACAGGTAAGTATGTTTTTGGATTAGGTCTGAGGTCAGCAAAGAAAGTCTCCACAAACTATATGCACACCAGTAAATGAGTCTGAACGGAAAAGATTCCGACCTCCTGTAGATAATAGCACAATTTGCTCAACTTGCACAAAATTTCTTTCTTTCTGGACCAAACTTTTATTACAAACTTTTAAAAACTAGAAGGTCCTGAGACTCAAAGGTCACCAAACTGTTAGTTGTATTGGCTGCATCTCCTGATTAATATATGGCATTACATTATAGTAGCTACTCTTCTATACAGGGCTGGCCTTTGCTATGTGCGGCCACGTGGGTGCTGGAGATTTTTGTAATGTGTGGGGTGCCAGAGCGTATGAGAGAGAAAATCATGTACAGCCCTGAACTGCTCACTGTGCCTACCTGCAGGGTGCTGACCACTGTGTCCTGTCACCTGACTGCTTCAACCAACAGCCCAGTCACCGATAAGACATCACAGTGAGTCATCACCAATCAGGAAATCCTACCACAACACATGATGGGATGCTGTCCATTGACCCCTCCTTCCAGGCAGCATAGCAAGTAAATCAAAGTGCCACACCACTGCTAAAAGGTCCAGATGTGACTTATTTCAGTAAGGGTCGGGAAGACAAAAGAGGAGTCAACATATTTTGGGGGTCCAAAAACACCCCCTTCATCAGGGCTTGAGATAGAAAACAATGTGTATGGACCAAATGTTAGCTGGACCTTTAATTATATTTTTGTCAGTGTGGTTATCAGCATGAGCTTCAACAGCAGCTGGTTTAGCCGTTATCTGCTTTTATTAGCCACAAATGTTTTGCTCCTGTTGGACTCATAGCTCCCAACTGACCCTCATTTGGAGGGGATGGAACCTAATCCCTTTTCTCTTTCCTTAGTGGTCTTGAATTTGGTTTCATGTGTAGACTTCTATAAAAGCTGTACTGTCAACTTAAAGCTTAATTCTATAGTAAATCTATAAAAAACAACCAGCGCAATAATATTAACCCCTTTTTAAAGCTGCTGAACAATCAGGGTCAATTATTCAAATCCCATGCAGTAAAAAATAAATAGATAGTGCAGCGCTGATGATAAATCCATATATCAAAATACACCAATGTGTGATGTCTTCAATGGTGCCAGATATAGTAAACATGCAGATGACTTCTTAACTAAACCTCCACCAATGGAAAAAATAGCTGATCACCTCCCAGTGTAGACCCTTGTTTACAGAGGGTCACACACGCTTTCCCTTATAGGGTATATCAATGTAACAGCAGTCAGCCAAGGAAGCTACAGATCCTGATAGATACCTCCTAATAAGTGGAACAGGTGCCCAGATATCGGATGAAGGAAGGGGAACCAAACTCCGGAGTCACAGTAGACATGCAAATGAAAACATATATAATGCTCTCCGCAAGCATAGACTTTTATTTAAAATTAGAGTAAAACTTACAAGTTGGGCACTGAAACCCAGTGCCTGGTATTCAAGCATGTATACAACAAGTCAGCGATGGCCACGGGTGATGTCACGTGACTTCCGTGGAGGTTTACCCACGGAGTCACCTGCATGTTTATTATATCTGGCACCACCGAAGACATCACACATTGGTGTATTTTGATATATGGACTTATCAGCCCTCCACTATCTATTTACATAATTCTACAGTAAGACTTTCATGCAAGTGCTAAATGTTCTCACTTGTTTTCTTGGAAAAACTTGGAACAAAGGGAAAATGTTGGTAAAAAAAAGGCTCTTTTGGGTTTAACCAATTACCCTACTTCATGGTCTCAATAAATGGGGACATGCCCTTTGTTTACATACTTGGTACTGAAAGATAACCCTCTTTCTCATCTCCAAAAGGAGAACAGCTCAGGAGGTATGCTGACGTTGCTTATATACTTCATTACTAAGGACAAACTTTGACTAAATTTGGGACTAAGCCAATCCCAGATTCTAAGACACAGCTCCCAATTTAGTGAGGGGACTCTTACTAGCCATTGAAGTAGATCTTGTTTAAATGGGTGCAGCAAGTGGTTGGAGCTTAGCTTCAAAGTTAGGGAGGTCAGGTCTTTAGTAACAATAGTTGTGACAGACTCCCATCAATCATCCATTGTAGGCTGACAAAAAAATTGATCTGAAAGGTAAGTCACAGCATGGAGTTTAGTCTTCCCCACCATGTGACAACATTGGGCCAATCATCAAGCACTGGTACATTAGAAGATGGGAAATGTTGTGAAACTTAAGGGGGCTCCCTTTCTTCACCACCAATGGAGTAGTGGAGAATAGAAAGAAATGTGACAACATGCTGCTGTGCTGTGCAGGGCTCAGCTAAGTGAAGTGGTGCAATGTCTTCCACAGGCAAGTCACAGGTTCACTTTAAATCACCTAAACTATTCTGCAGAATCTAGGAGGCTTAGCATTTTTAACCTAAATGCATTCTCTTATAATATGTTAACTTTTGTATTTAGCCAATACACTCTGAATAGCATAAATATAACGTTATGTTAAAAAAACTTGACTAATACATCTTAAAAATCATGGACTGTCCCAGAGACAAGTATCCAAAACCTAGGACTGGACCTTTAATCGGAGATAGTGGCCAATCATGTGACAGTGGGGCTGTGGTCCATAGCAAGTATACTGTTATATTCTATCCAGTATGCTGGAAATATATAGAAACGTGTTGGTTGGTATGCATAACACTTTCCCTTCCAACTTTTCATGATAATATTAATAAGTAATAAAGCAATAATATATTTATATAGGGGCCTGTTAACAATATAATTGATTGCACTTGTATGTTCTCAGAGATATGAGAAGAATGTAAAATATTATTCCAGCACCTACAATTGTTCTGTAGTAATGTAGTAGAATGGACAAGTACTTTGTCCCCCTCTGCTGGTAGATTTACAAAAAGACAAACTAGCACAATAGTAATATTAAACTGAATTTATAGTAGCTGTGTACATAGTTCTTTTGTTTTATTAGGATCAGTAAATGCATGAAAAAATAAATATGAAAAATTACATATTCATATTTTAGTCCCCTTTCACACTGTCGGACCGTTCAGGTCCGCCTGTCAGTTTTGACGGCGGACCTGAGCAGGCACTCCATGCTAGTCTATGGAGCGATGGATGTCAGCGGTGACATGTCCACTGACATCCAACCCGGTCCGATACACTAAAAGCAGACAGATGGCCCTACGTTCACATCTGTCGCTGGTGGATCGGATCAGGTGAGCTCTGATGAAAACGGACATGTTGTCTGTTTTTGTCCGATCTCTCCATGGAAACCAGCAGCGCTCGACAAGCCCCTCCCCACTCAGTGAGCAGAGAGGGACCTGTCATCCACCGGCTCAGCAGAGATCAACAGAGAAATCTGCCCTGTGTGAATGAGGTCTTAAAGTGGAGGTCCACCCTAAAGTGGACCTTCCGCTCATTGGAATCCTCCCCCCCTCCGGCGCCACAATTGGCACCTTTCAGGGGGGAGGGGGTGCACCCACTTCTGGCGTAGATTCTGCAGAAGGTACGCCCCTTTCCGCACAATCTACACCCCTTTCCGAAAGTCCCCCGCTGCCTGCTGGGAAACACACGGATCCCAGAGACAGCGGGGACCATCCTTATTGCGCAGCGCGACTCGTGCATGCGCAGTAGGGAACCGGGAAATGAAGCCGAAAAGCTCCACTTCCTGATTCCCATACCCAAGATGGCGGCGGCAGCACCCGAGAGACGATCGAGAGATCGGCTTCGGGTGCCGACATTGCGGGCGCGCTGGGCGGGTAAGTGTCACTATTTTAAAAGTCAGCAGCTGCAGTATTTGTAGCTGCTGGCTTTAAAAAAACAAAAACAAAAAAAAACGCAATTCAGCTGCAAGTTTGAAAATTACTTGCCAAGCTATTGCTAGACTTGCCAGGCTTCATAAGCTTCTTGCACAACTGCAGAAACTTCACATTGCATGACTCCAAATCAACTTTCTGCAAGCCTGCTGCAAGTTCTGGTTCAGTTATGTTGTGCAATAGTCATCCCACCACAGGGGTCACTGTGACTTGCATAGCTCTTGCTGTAGACTCAGCACAGCAACTTTGATCTTGCTAGAGACTTGCGATTGCAAATTTGCTACAAATTGGAAAAGTGTCAACTAGAACTTGTGCTTCAGGTGCTCTGCAAGTCTACAACTTGCCAGTGAAAATGTGCAGCAAGTTAACAAGACTTACAATTCAACACTGCCACAAATGTGTGGCAAGTTATCCTTGCTACATGGGATATGCAGTAAAGCATGCTTGTTATACTTACTGTGTAACCTTAGGCGTTCATCCTCCACATTGTGTAAAAAGGCTGTGTGATCCTATCTTCTTCCTCCTTCCCTTCTTCCACTGCGCCCAATTCATCTGCCGATAAGACAGAGCCTTAGGGGCACTCTGCAGATGCTCAGTTTGGTGTGTATTGCTAGAAAGTTTTTCTTTGTCTTGGGAGGGTGCATGGGATCAGTACAGAGCCAATCAGCACTGTCCAGGCAGAGGGCCAGGGGTCCTGCAGCCTCATTGGACAGTCAGGGTAGACTAAAAACTCCTCCTACAAGCTTTAACCAGACACTGATAGAAGACTGCTAATGATAAAAGGTATTTAGAAGTTTATATTTACTAAAAGTTGCATTTCATGTTCTGTGTACTGTGGGAGACCAAACATAGTGAATGCAGGGTCATGGGTTTAGTAACATGTTAAAGATGAAGTTTAATTTGCCTATATTTTGCCTTCACTGGTCCTCCCTTCCCCCTCATCAACATGCTCCAAAAATGTTAAAATAAAAACGTTCAGTTAATACCCTATTTAAACCCAGTAATGTCATCACTAGGTCTCTGTCTCTTGCAATGCAGGAAGATCTTGGCTGGTTGGAGGGGCCAACATGGTGCTGTACATAGCTTCCTGAAAATATCACAGCACCCTGCCTCAGTACACCTCTTAAAGAGGAGTTCCACTCATTTTTGTGTTTATTAAAAGTCGGCAGCTACAAAAAGTGTAGCTGCTGAATTTTAATAAGCACACACTCACCTGCCCCATGGTCCAGCGATGCGGCTGCCCAAAGCCTCACTTCTCTCCCTCGCCTCTCCACTGGCATTGCAAGTGTGGGCACCCAGGTGTGATAGCTTGCAGCGAGTCGCGCTGGACGTCCTTAATGGCCAGGCAAACTTCTGGGGCCTGTGACATGTCCCAAAAGATTGCAGGGAGGAGGAGTCCTTTAGGCGGCATGACCAGAAGTGGGAGCTTGGTATCTGTCAAAACTAGGTACCCGCTCACCCCCAAAGAAAAATGACATGCCAAATGTGGCATGTCAGGAGTGCTTAAAAACGGAAGTTCTACTTTTGGGTGGAACTCAAATTTAAGATCCCTCAGCTGTGATGAGGAGTTATCCAATTACCAAATACCTTGATGGGAGGATGTTAGTCTGGAGGAGCAGTGTTCTAGACAGGCTGTGTTGCATGCTGACCACCCTAGTCCACCTACATGTGATGTTGGCCTCTGTTATTGAAAAAACTGGATCCAGCGAATGAAAGGACAGTCAGTCAGGAGAGGGCTATAGAGTCCAGTTGACCAGCGCATACTGATGCTGAATTTGGTCTGGATATCCAGGCATTAATGGCATCTGCGCATGAAACATTTAGGTAAAAATTTTAGATATTTTATATTTTTTCTTTTCCTGACAGCACATCAAGAATGACAAGGAGACAAACAAATATGACGGCTGGCCGGAGGTCCTGGAGATGGAAGGCTGTATTCCTCGCAAAATGGACTGAGAGAGTCCTCTGGTTATAGTTCCGTTGATCCCACACCGCACTCCCAGGACTCCTCTGTATGAAGGATTTATAAGCAGAAAATACTGATAAGATCTCTATAGGATGTTGTGAAAGGTTTTATATGTTAATGTATATATTATTTTATTTAATAAAGGCAGGATCTGATGATGGGAATGCCGTCCAGTGATACATTCTTTAAAAAGCTGATTACATGGTAAATTACATTAAAATGGACCTGGCATCAAATATATTTTTCACGTTACGGCACCATTTTTATTCAGGCATTATCCAAGATCAGCAACTGCTTCCTGGCCTGAGATGCCAGCTCAGAGAAGAGACAATCATTGTAAATCCTGGTATCTGTGCACTTCTTGACTGTGTTCACAAATGTCTGACATGGGTCAATCCCATGTTCCAGTTATGTTCTACAACGTTACAATATACAGTCTGATCACTGCAGAAGGGGGAAGGAGGGGAGAGGTCTAGGGAAATGCATTCTCCTATGCAGCAGACTAATGACATTATCTCAGCCCAGGAAAAGTCACCGGACTGGAACTCAAGGATGGCTTTTTAATGGTTCAGCATTTTTGATAATTATTGAAAAAAAATCAAACAGGTCCTGTATATTGTGACATGACAGGAATTTATTCATGCAGACTGTAGAGTTACTGAATGGTCCACTCTGATGACTCGAGTACCTGTAATACCGCTTCATTACCAGGCCATTTTTCAGTTTTCATTGCTGTGATAGTTTGACAGACAATACTGTACCCAAATAAATTTATATCATTTTTGTTTTTTACTATATAATAGGGGTCTCCAAACTTTCTAAACAAAGGGCTGATTTACTGTCCTTTAGCCTTTAGGGGGGGCCGGAGTGGCCAGTGGAAGTAGAAAATGCCCCAGCGTCAGTGTGAGTATAAGATTTACCCCTGATGACATCAGTTGTGACGAAACGGTCATAGGGTCGTTGCACATATACGCACTGCGCATGCGTGAACCGTTTTATAGATACCAGCAGAACTTTTTTAACCGCTATCCTTGCAAAGAATATTTTTATGTACTGCGATCTTTGGAAACTTTAATAAACCACCTAAAGGAATTCTCTGCACTACTGGAGTTTTTTTGCTTTTTTTTTCTCCTTCTCTGGGAAATCCCTTGGACATCCGTGCCTCACCTGTGGAAGGGAACGCCTATTGGTGTGTAGCGTCTGTCTCCGGGGAGTGTGCCTCAGAAGGGGCTCTTCATAGATGCCAGTCAGTCACCTGTGTGGGAAGCCTATGAGATCCTAGCAGCATCCCTGCCGCTCTACTAAGCCTTATTTGACCCCCCTGAATAAGGGCGGTCCCTGGCTTTTTGGTAAGCCTTTCCTTTTCTACTGTGCGGTGACGGGCAGTACAAGTGGTGGAAGCATATAGCTAGGGTTTTGCATTGGAATTCTCCTTATTGGATACCTTCACTTATGAACTGTTTTTTTGTGGTCACAATATTTTTGTGTTTAAATGCACATTTTTTCTACTAATGTAGTAACCGCACAATCATATATGGATTATTTTTATTGTATGCTTTTTATTTGTACACTTTTGATTATTAAGGACACATTGTAATTATGTTGTACACATTGTAATCATATTCACTTTTATTATTAGAATATTATCCAGCGCTGCAGTCTTATCTGTATCAGTAAAAAAATGACATAGTGCCTGTAGTCAGTAGAAGAAGGAATAGTGCCCCATCATTGCTATTAGTGGAAGGAATAGTGCCTAATTGTTTATTTAATTGGGAGGAATTGTTCCCCATTGCTGGTGTCCGGTGGAGGAATAGTATCTCATCATTGGTGCCAGGGGAAGGAAAAATGCCCCATTGTTGGAGAGGAATGGTTCCCCAGTGTTGGTGTCAATGGAAGAAATAGTGCCCTGAGGGTCGGGTAAAGGTAAGCAAAGGACCACATTTGGCCCACAGGCCGCAGTTTAGAGAACACTGCTATATAAGAAAATAACAATTTGGGATTGCTTACATTTATATTTTATCTATATACCCTTAAAAAAAGCATCCAGTTATCTTTGGTGGTCGGTGACACTTTAGGATCCCCATCTTCACCTTTGAACTGCTTCGTTCTTCCTTCCTGCTGTGTTTACAAACATTCAATGCCCCTGTTTCGTCAGATTAGGTGACTCGTCAGAACGGAACTGACATTTTGTCACCGCCATCTTGCTATACCCCACACTCCTCCATAGTAAAGATGCACTGAGAGGGAGGCAAGCGGACATCTTGTTACACCCACTGGAGTTATGCATTTTAAACTTTTTTTAAACAGTAAACTGAGTTTGTATAGTGAAATGCAGTACTTAGAACTCCATCTGTCTGGTTAGATGTTGCATTTTAAAAGTAGTGACAAGCCTGCTCATCTCACAAGTTTGCTAATCTGACAGAAGTTCGCTGCTTTTAAAATTCAACATTTAAACATTCACACAGAGTTCTAAATACTGTATTTCACTATATAAACTCCAGTGGGTGTAACAAGATGTCCACTTGCCCCTTCTCACTGTATCCTTATTGTGGAGGAGTGCGGGGTGTAGCAAGATGGCAGCGACGAAACGTCACTTCCATTACACATTTTGACGGGTCGCTGAATCTGATGAAACACCCCTCTTCATCTATTGTGGATGGTAATGTTTACACCTGTGATGGCTCTGATTGGCTCACACTTATCACAAGGAACAGAGCCCACATATTAGTTTATGGGTGGACATGATGAGGAGATTTATCAGTGTTCACATGCTCACCATACTTCTTCGGCAATAGAAAACGTAAATTAAAAGTAACAGCATACAATAAAACAGCAAAAAGTAAAAAAAAAAAAAAAAAAACATGAAAATGAAAACAATAGAGGGTCTATTTATAAAACATTTTTTGGACAAATGTCACACACCCTACAGGCTGGAGAAATTTCCCCCATATTTTCTATGATCATCGCTCAATCTAATGGCCAAAATGCAGTATACTGTATATTTTCATTGCGGAGTTTCAGAAAACAATACTGCATTTTGACCACTAGATGGAGCTATCGATCATAGAAATTCATCATTTCCGGAAAATTCATCCAGCCTGCACCAATGTGTGTGACATTCATCCAATGAATGCTTCATAAATAAACTCCTAAGTGGCTGATTATTCATTACTTTGACACAACATTTGTCAGAGATTTGTCCATTTGTCGGGTGATATTAGATTCTTAACATTCAAGTGTGATTTAAAGAGCTTCCTGCTTCGAAGCTGTGGGTCTTTTCATCCTTGAGAATGCTAAAACTGTGTTTTTAATCAGGTTCAGCACTTTCATGGTGCATTTTCTAAATCTTTAACAGCATAGCCTTCAGCATTATGTGGTGTTTGTTGTGAAAGGGGTTCCCTGAAAATAAACAGGGATCTCCGTTCAAAACTATTGGTTCCCATGACACTAGCAGGCAACAGTCTCCTCAGCGCTTCAGGGGTCCAGCAGGGGGATCAGCAAGGGAAGGTGCTTTAACCAGCTTGGCATTGCTGTGGGTAAGTAGAAGTTACAAAAAACAAACAAACACTATAACAATTTTTAATTATTCTTTTTAGCTAATATTTACCTTCCCAGGACCCAACAATGGCAGATTTTCCTTAATGGGCGCAGTCTTATTTTCCCAGGGGACTCTGGGATGTTCCCTGTGATGATATTACCCATATATCACTGTTTTCTTCCCCAGTTAAGGCAGTATACCAACATGTGGGGGTAGGGTATCAGAGAGGTGAGAACCATGAGTGAGAAGTTGTTTTGTTTGATCTCTCAGAGGTGATTGTGGAGGAAAAGTAGATCCTAGATGGATCCCCCATCCCTTAGCAGTATGGCAACGTCATAGTTGACAACATTGTCAAAAAATGTATAGGGACACTTTTTTGTCTGTAAGTGGAGTAGACCAGTTTCACACTGAGGTGCTTTTCAGGTGATTTCACAATAAAAAAAAAAAGCATCTGAAAAGCTCACGAAAACCTATTTTCATTATAAACAATGAATGCTTTCACACTGGGGCAGAGCGCTTGCAGGGCGGTGAAGCATGAAGTGATCTAGCAGGACTTCATTTTTAAAGTCCCACTTTAAGTAAAGAAGTTACTGGTGGAGAGAAATCATCTGGTCTAAATCTTGTGAAGAAGAGTTTGAAATTACAGTTAATATGATCTGGGGAACAAAGTGTAAACCATCAATTTAACCCTTTGGGTGGTAAAGTGAGGAGTGATAGAAAGAAGGAGCAGCTGGTTCAGGAGACAGAGCTGTGGTGGCCAGGTGATGGAGGTCCCATAGGCATAATGATCCAGTACGTGATGCACCCTGCCAATCAGTTGGCTCCCTATAATATGGCCTATGGACCTGGTCTATGTGTGCAGGGTCTCAAGGCCTCTGCTAGCCTATGGTCTGAAGTTTAAGAATTGAATTGAAGAAATGAATTTTAAGAATTGTTGTGTGGTGAAGAGCTGGTGGAGGGAATCAGCACTCAACTCTGTTCCTTCAAATGACTCTGCGTACACAAGATCCGAATTCCGCTCAAGCTTGGCTTGCATACACACAGTCACACAAAAGTTCGCTGAACTTTCGACCGTCAAAAACGCAGTGATGTACAACACTACGACGAGCCGAGAAAATGAAGTTCAAGGCTTCCGAGCATGCGTCAATTGTTTCCGAGCATGATGCGGAGGTATTTTGTGCATCAGAATTGCTACAGACGATCGGGCTTTCCGATCAAATCTTTTTCCGTCTGAAAAATTGAGAACCTGCTCTCAAATTTTTGCTGGTGGGAATTTGATGGAGCATACACATGGTCTCATTTTCCAATGAAAAGCTCTCATCAGTCTTTTGATGGCTGAATTTTTGATCGTGTGTACGTGGCATTAGATGTTTGGCATCCATCTCTGGTTAGGGGCAAAGAATGAGCTTCTGAGGTATTGATAAAAAAAAAATTCTTGCTACACCTGATGAGGAACAGGCAAACTCTCTCTTTAATCCATTATGGACCCCACTATCTTGGTGAACTTCAATATGTACACCTAAGCAAGTCAACAATCAGAAACCTCTGTTACAGTTGCATTATGTGAAAATAGGTTTATTTATTAACAGTGACCTCTTGCATTTTAAATACTGTATATGCACAGATTAAATAAAAATCAGTTCTCTGAAAGAACTTTGAGACTAAGAAACTGGTTTGGGAAGTTTAAGTGAATTGTAAATTTTCTGGTTTCCTATATTTTTCTTCCATTA
The DNA here is from genome assembly GCF_037356315.1 of Lithobates pipiens. Classification (NCBI taxonomy): domain Eukaryota; kingdom Metazoa; phylum Chordata; class Amphibia; order Anura; family Ranidae; genus Lithobates; species Lithobates pipiens. The sequence continues at coordinate 74,415,218 of NW_027507785.1, read as the reverse complement.
AATCCCACGAAAATGCTGGAACTGCATTATTATATTTTACCACATGAGGTCACTGTTACATCAATAAAGAGTAGTGTATGGAAAAAAAATAAAAACAAAACAAAACACTTTATTCTAGTTTTGTATAAAGTGTGGAAGGATTAGATCTCTTGTCAGCTTTGTAATGCTATCAGGGGCCCAGTTCGGTTTTCTGTACACGAGTGGCATGCTCTATTGCTCCTCTTAAAAATGATCTGTGGTGGATTGTTTTTCAGAGAGCAAGTAGAGCAGCAGCTGCCAGACATTTAGAAGGTGATAATGACACCCCATTTTTTTTTCTTTTTGTAGCCGAAGGAGGTTTTTCTTCTAAAATACAGCATGCCGCAACTGTGAACCAAGTGTTTGGATTGCAGTTGTGGCAATGCTGCATTCACTTGAATGGTTTTGCTTTTGCCGTCCATTCGTCATAATTTTTACTGTGCTGTAAAGCATTATGGCTGCCGTAAAGTGTGCTACCCCCTTCAACGTGTGGGGCGTGGTCTACTGCGCTCATGCACCTGGGGTAACACTTAGGCAGAGCACCCAATGAATGTATAGGACCAGGCAGAGACTGCGGTGATGTGAAGAATCAAAAATTAAGGCAGTTTCTTGACTTAGAGGTGAGTCTTCACTGTGTGCAGTAATAAAATGCAGCGTTCCTCTGAAAAGGACTTCTGCCATGTCACCATACACTGTACTTGTATGTTAGTTCCATTAGGAGGGACATGCTAAGCCTTTGCCCACTCCACTAGTCCAACGTACCTCTGCTACCTCACTCCCAGTAACAGAATAGGGTCCGGCGGAGTACCCAGTGCGGACCTCATGAGCGCTCTCACTTAACTCTTCCCTTCCTGTACCATGAAACCAGACCATAGATCTCCGTAACGCTAGTCTTCTCACAGTTGCCATGGAAGATGGACTGCTAGGGAGGGAGCCAGATCATCAACCGCCTCGCTACAGAGGACCCGTTACTTATACCAGATGCCACAAAACTGGTTCCTTGTAGCTTGTCCCTTCACTTGGTTACCCATAGCAACTAAAAAAAAATGTTCTTGTCTTGCCGTGTTAAACTTTTTGTAGTAGTGTCACTCCATATCTTTTTTTTTGCTAATAAAATAGCAAACAAACAAACATGATGTAGTGGCCCAGGTTTACTTCCATTAGATAAAGAGTCCATATAGGCATTGTCCATGACTTGGATGCTGGTATCTTCACATCTTCTCCCTGGCTTGGCGACAGAGCTCTACAGCAGTCTCTGAAAGACAACTACTACTACAATTACTACGCTCTGATCTTAGAGGTCCTTCACTTTATATTTCACCAGTGCCAAAGAGCCCGGGAACTAGGCTGAAAATGCTTAACCCTTTCCCCAGCCTGGGCTGGCTGCTGGAAACTAACTGTATGCATTTCAACCTGCCTACAGGTAGCCAGTGCACAGTATGAATGGATGGTTGGAGATTTGGTAAAAGCGAAGATCAAGCGTGTGTTTTTACCGCACCCAACCAACCATGTGAATGAGGCCTTAGAGCAGGGGTGTCAAAATCAATTTCATTGTGGGCTACATCAGCATTATGGTTGCCCTCAAAGGTTCAGTAGTATCTGTAAGACTAGATGTTCAGAACACCCCACCCCACCTTACATTGAATGTCAAGAGTCACTCACCTTCACTAACATCTGCAGAAAATATAACAGTGTGTATGAGGCCTTACTATGCATTACACACTCATGTTCCCTGCATTCTGTACCTTACATACTCCTGACCCTTGCATTCTGTGCATCACACTTCTTTTCCCTGCATTCTGTGCATTAAATACTTCTGACTTACAGTATGTATTCTGTGAATTAAATTCTCCTGACCTCCTGCATTCGGTGCATTGCATACTCCTGACCCCTGCATTCTGTGCAAAGCATACCTGTCCCCTGCATTCTGTGGATAGCAATCCTGTTATAATATATACACAATACTGTACATTATATACTCCTTACCAAAGCGTTCATTGTCTCAACAGTTGTTGGTTGCTGTGCAGTCCCTGACTGTTTTAATGACATTCTTCTTTAACCACTTGCTGACCAGCCACCGTCATTATACTGCGGCAGGTAGGCACGATCCCGCGAGCTGTCGTAGTTGTACCTCGGCTCCTTTAAGCAGGATAGCAGGGGTGCTGATGCTCGTGGCCGGCAGTCGTGATAACCGCCAGCCACGCGCGATCGCAGGCACGAGAGGCAGAACAGGAACGTGTGTGCAAACACACAAATCCCTCTTCTGTGAGGAGAGGCAGATTGTAAGTTCCTAATAGCTAGGAACCACAATCTGTCATCTCCTATAGTCAGTCCCCTCCCCTGTCAGTTAGAACACACCTAGGGAACACTGTTAACCCCTTGATCGCCCCCCTACTGTTCACCCCTTCCCTTGCAGTGACATTTACACAGTAATCAGTGTATTTTTATAGTACTGATCGCTGTATAATTGTTAATGGTTTCAAATATGTGTCAAAAGTGTCTGATGTGTCCGCCATAATGTCGCAGTCCCGATAAAAATAGCAGATCGCCGCCATTACTAGTAAAAAAAATAATGATAAAAATGCCATAAATCTATCCCCTATTTTGTTGAAGCTATGAACTTTTGCGCAAACCAATCAATCAATATATGCTTATTGCAATTTTTATTACCAAAAATATGTAGAAGAATACATATCGGCCTGAACTGAGTAAAAAATTTCCTTTTTATAAAAAAAAAAAATTGGGAATATTTATTATATCAAAAAGTACAAAATATTGTGTTTTTTCAAAATTGTTGCTCTTTTTTTGTTTATAGCGAAAAAAATAAAAACCGCAGAGATGATCAAATACCACCAAAAGAAAGCTCTATTTGTGGGAAAAAAATGTTCTCAATTTTGTTTGGGTACAGCGTCGCACGACTGCGCAATTGTTAAAGCGACGCAGTGCCGAATCGCAAAAAATGGCCTGGTCATTGAGCAGCCAAATCTTCTAGGGCTGAAGTGGTTAAGGTAGGCTCAAACAAAGCATATTTCATAGGTACAATGAAGCCTGGGTTTCGTTTAACCACTTCAATGCTGGGCACTTATACACCTTCCTGCCCAGACCAATTTTCATCTTTCAGCGCTGTCGCACTTTGACAATTGCACGGTCATGCTACACTGTACCCAAACAAAATTTTTATCATTTTGTTCCCACAAATAGAGCTTTCTTTTGGTGGTAGGTATTTGCTCACCTCTGGGATTTTTATTTTCTGCTACAAAAACTATTTTCTTTTTCTGTTACAAAATTTTGTAAATTAGTAAGTTTTCTCCTTCACTGATGGTCACTGATGGGGCTGCATTGACGGGCACCAATGAGGTGGCACTGATGGGCACTAATATGCATCAGTGATAGGCAACACTGATAGGCACTGATAGGTGACACTAATATGCAGCACTGATGGGTACACCTAGGTGGCACTGATGGGCACTGAAAGGCAGCACAGATAGGCGGCATGGATGGGCACTGATAGGTGGCACTGATGTACACTAATAGATGGTACTGATGGATGCCAATCAGTGCCAAACAATGCCTGCCAATCAGTGATGCCCATTGTGGGCACTGATTGGCATCCATTGAGGTCACTGATTGGCATCCCTGGTGGTCTAGGGTGGCCTCTTCTGAAGAATTGTCCTCTGAACCAGAAGTGCTCCCTAATCGATGAAGGGGCTATGCAAGAAGTCAAGCTAAAAGATGCCATGCAGTGCTTACGCTGGTGTGCTTGGGGGACAGGAGCCACACTGGGGCAGAGATTCTGTCAGCTCTGCAGGGGCGAGCTGAGAGGTGGTTGACGTCACACCAGCTTCAGCCAGGAATGGTTGTATGCAACAATGGCACCAACCTTCTTTCCGCCCTCCGACAGGGACACTTGACCCATGTTTCCTGTTTGGCACATGTTCTGAATTTGGCGGTGCAGCATTTCTTTAGCAGGTACCCAGGCTTACAAGATCTCCTGAGGCAGGCCAGAAAAGTCTGTGGTAATTTTGGCCGGTCATACAATGCCAGTGCTCGGCTGGCTGACATTCAAAGGGAATGCAACCTGCCCACCAGCCGCCTTATGTGTTACATGCCCACCAGGTGAAACTGAACCGGCCGGGCTGCGTGCTCAGATAAGTGTCTGATATGGACTTTGGGGGGACCCCCACGCCGTAGGGCTTCCCCCTTTAAGTCCATACCAGGTGACGGGGCTAGTGATGTGTCAATCTTGCCGATAGAGGCGGCGACATTGACTTCCTGCGCAAGTCCCGTCTACCTGGAGCCACGTTCAAAATGAACGGACTTTTCTCCGTGTGTGGGCAAGTCCGTTCATTTCAAAAGTCTGGCGGATTAGCACACAGACGGGCGGATTATCTGTTGGACTCGGCAGACAAAACTTCTTTCTAAGTTCGCTGGACTTTTGGGAACAAAAAGTTCGCCGGAGCCCACACACGGGCGGATTGTCCGGCAGACTCTGGTCCGCCGGACCAAGTCTGCTGGATAGTTCGATCGTGTGTACGCGTCATTAGAAATAAGAAGTAGCTGCAAAATAAAAGCTGCAGGAGATCTGCAGCACTGAGATGCAACAAAGGATGAAAAAAGGTAAAAAGTTTTCTGTAAGAAATGGTAATTTGCTTTTATCACACACAGGGCTTTAGCAAACTAAATATCTATTGCGGTGCATTAAATTCAGTATTTCACCTATCTATGTGCTGCAAATGTACGGCACAGACAAAAAAAAATGTCCCTGTAATGCCACCTACTGTGTATTTATATATATGTGTGTTGGGGTGATATTCTAAAGCCTTGTACACACGATCGGATATTCCGACAACAAATGTGTGACGGAAGGGTTTTGTTGGATAATCGACCGTCTGTATGCTCCATCGGACAATTGTTGTCAGCATTTCCGACAACAAATGTTGGATAGCCATGCTCTCAAATTGTCGACAACAAATGTGTCTTGTCGGATTATCCGATCGTGTGTACACAAGTCCGTTGGACTAAAATCCAAAGTACAAACTCGCATGCTCCGAACCAATGCTAACATCAGACAACATTAGCAGAAGTTGCTCAAAGGGTGGTGCTAACGAACAGAAAAACCACATAGTTTCATAAAAGTTGGCTGAAAAAGTTCTGCCATCTGTATGCAGAACAAGTTCACGGCCAATGCCCTGTGGACAAAATTCCACGGCTTTGCCCGACGGAAATCTGATCGTGTGCATGAGGCTTAAGGGTGAGTGCATGTGAATTGCACAGCAACACTCTGCAGTGATTCACATGCAGTTCTGTGCATTGCGATTTCAGCATTTGAATGGGCTGAAATCGTACTACACTGCACTACAGAATTCACTACTTTTGGAAACGCATTCCTGGGGCGCATGGTAATTTTGTTGTAAGTACCATGAAAAGTGATCTGCACATAGATTATTTTTCAGAGCAGTGGCAGTCCTTGTAGTGTATGTGGACAAGCCTTAAAAAAAGCCAAAGAAAAAAAAAGTTAGACATGTATATCCACAAGACACGAAGTGACGAAATAAGAAAATGTAATATTAATTCAGACCGTATTGTATACAATACCGCCAGCAAAAGGCCACTATTGCGGCATATTGCAGGTGTTTTAACCCTTTCTCGGCTGTAATGCGCCGCAAATCCGACAGTAAAACGCCGCTAAAAATAGCGGCATTTTACCGCCAAACGCTATGGGCGGCGCAGTGTGAAAGCCCTCTTAGTCTGACCAGAGGTGGACAGTTTGCAAGAGTTTCGACAAGAGTTTAAAATGTTGCGATATGATTTTGGTTCATTGAATTTTAATTACTATAGACAAGTGCCTAGACCAGTGATGGCGAACCTTGGCACCGCAGATGTTTTGAAACTACATTTCCCATGATGCTCCACTACACTGAAGAGTGCATGAGCATCATGGGAAATGTAGTTCCAAAACATCTGGGGTGCCAAGGTTCACCATCACTGGCCTAGACTATGGACATTTTTGTACTTGCATATTCTTAATCAAGCCAGCCATACACGGTTCATCAGAGACTGTCTGAGATTCAACCCATGTATGAACGAGCTGATTGACAACCAGCCTGTCTCATTGCTCTGCTGGCAGAACACAATAGCACTGCAGGAGGGCTTCCCCCCGCCCATCAACAGTCAGTCGAGTTAATCAAGTGAATTTCTTTCCTACCACCCCTGGAGGAAAGAAAGAAAATGAAATCGTCTGTGGGTTGCTTAAGTGATAAAAAAAAAGAGCTTTAAAACAAATCAATGACCTCTGTAGCTGCAGGCACTGAACAAAAATCCATCCTCAACGTTCACAACAGACACTGACATCTCAGATCCTCTCTCGTATTTTCTCTGGCAGCTGCCCAACCCTCGAATGAATACAAACAGTGCGTCTAAACCAGGCCTTCTTAAGCAGACCATACACTAGTAGATTTTTGTATGAACCTTCATACAGTCCCATCCCCTCCTCTACATGACTACAGATCACAGAACATTGGAATGATCAGTAAGCTGTAGAACATTTTAAATTGAAGAATGAAGAAAACTGCATAATTGATACCCAAATTAATAAAAAAAATGTCAACATGCCCCTTCTCTATAGTATAATTAAACAAATAATAGTTACCTGTAAAAAATGTAATAAAAAAAAAATTGGAAATTATAGCATCCCCTTACATTGATGGTCAAGTGACAAATGCACATTGGAGGCCAAAAGAGAAAAGCCCCTTTACATCGGTGGTCAGTGTAGACCCCTTATATTGTACGTCAGTGGGAAATTCATGTGGGGGACCAATCTGCCACTGTTTAGGGAACCCCCCGAGGAACCCTGGTCGAGAAAGCCTGGTCTAAGCGGTTAGAAACTGACTGAAACACCACTTTAGAGTCTCTTTTGTAATGTTTGAGAATGAATTGCTCCACAATACCGAGGTCAGCGATAGCTTGTATTCTTTTTTTTTTTTAAGGTTTTTTATAATCAAAAAGTTAATTTATTTTAATAAGACCCCTTTTACACTGGGGCGTTTTTCAGGCACATTTAGGCTAAAAATAGCACCTGTAAAACGGCTCCCCTGCAGTCTCAGTGGGAAAGCCCGAGGCGATGCACTGGCAGGACGTTAAAAAAAATTCCTGCAAGCAGCATCTTTGGAGCGGTGTGCACACCTCTCCTCCACCGCTCCTGGCCATTAAAATAAATGGACATCATGGCCAAAAGGGTTAAAACTGCCCCACTAGCAGCCAAATACCTCCGCAAAAATTACACTTAAAATAGCGGTGCTTTACCGCTGGAGCCTTGGTATGAAAGCGGCCTAATTGCATTCAAAAAGTGATATATTTTATATAGATGTGTTACACACAGAGTGATATATATGGCTTACAGCTAATGCCACCCCAAAATTCAGTATCAGAAAATTATATTACATAATGCTCCATGCACACTGGAGCTCATCACCTGCAGTTTATTGGAGTTTGGGCGTTTTTTTTAAAAGCCCATAATCTCCACTCTATGTTAGCCTATGTGTCCGTTCACACATGGACGTTTTTTAGCTTTAATGAGCAGTGGAGTTTATGGTCTTTTTTCTGAACGCCAGAAATTCACGTTCAAAGTGCCGTTTTTTTACCGCCAAAAAACGACAAACGCAGATAAACGCTTATAAACGCGTGTTAATTAGTGTTCGGCATTCTATTTTTTCAATGCATTGTGGGAGCTTGGAATGCACTGTTGGATTTCTGCAGTGTATTTTTATTGAAAACGCTAGTACAAAACGCTGTTAAAAACAAGTTTTTCAACCAGCGTTTTCTGCCAGCAATCTGGCGTCCAGAAAAAGCTTTTTTTGAGCTTCAGCGTGCATGGAGCCTAAGACTAGGGTTGAGCGAACCCAAACTGTAAAGTACTTTTGGCTTTTTGGGTCCCGAACCCGGTACGGTGTTCGGCAACGTAATGGCGCATTTTAAAAAGCCCTGCAGCAGCCAATCAACATTTGTTTAACTAGTGTGCCCTTAGAAGCCATCACAGCCATGCCTACTAATGGCATGGCTGTGATTGGCCAGTGCAGCATGTGACCCAGCCTCTATTTAAGCTAGAGGCACACAGCACAGCGCGTCACTCTGCTTTAGACAGTGTAGGAAAAGGTTCCTGTCTGCTGCTGCTGTGAAGGAGAGAATAACATAGGAGTCCTGATTCTGAAATCTTCTAATTAGTCAGCGATCTACATTGATTTAATTGTGTGGGTGCAGTGCACAAGCTTTTTACACTGCGCTGAGAGAAAAGATAGACAGTGTAGGGCAAGGTTCCTGTTGCTGCTTTGAGGGAGAGATAATTATCTAGGAGTCCAGATTCAGAAATCTATTCTAATAACTCAGCGATCTACACAGATTTACCTGGTTGGGTTGCAGTGCAGTCTTTTTACACTGCCATGAGCCCAGTGCCAGAGAAAATCTAACTTTTATCTGCAAGCTCAGTGCACCAGCACTGCATATGTTACTATGAGATACTATCAGATACACCCTGTACATACTGTGGGTTTATTCTGCTATTGCAAAAACACCCATTTAGGGCAAAAAAAAAATATATATTTTGCAGTGTTTTCTGCATATGTGGAGGTGTGCGTTACACAATTTATATCGTTCTTTTATTGCGCTATTCAAAAAAAATATTTTAGGGCAAAAACTGATCTTCAAAAGTTTGGAAAACATCCAGAAATGTACAATGCTGATCTCTGGGGAAAATTCAAAGCTACCCTTGTCATGGGGCTCCTCCCACCCCACAATGCTCCTCCTGCCCTGTAAGACTCCTCCCACACAACAAGGCTCCTCCAACCCCACAGGTTTCCTCCCGCACTGCAATGCTCCTCCCTCCCAGCAAGTCTCCCCGCCTCACAAGTCTCCCACACTGCTTTGCTCCTCCAATCTCCACCATCAGTCATTTAGGACAACATTGGATCATTCAGAGATCCTCGCAGAACTTCTGGAGTGAGTTTGCTGCACTGAAAGTAAAGGGGCCGAATAATTTTGCACGCACCACTTTTCAGTTTTTTATTTTCTAAAAAAGTTTAAAATATCCAATAGATTTCGTTCCACTTCACAATTGTGTCCCACTTGTTGGTGATTCTTCATAAAAAAATAAAATGTTATATCTTTATGTTTGAAGCCTGAAGTGTGGCAAAAGGTTGAAAAGTTCAAGGGGGCCGAATACTTTCCCAAGGCACTGTACATACACACACACACTGTATACCTTTTATTTGTTGTGAGTCCCCTTCGTGCTGCAAGGCTTTCTTTTCTCTTCTTACCAGGCTAACCAGAATGGATGTCCATGGTAGTGTAGTGCAGTGTTTCTCAATTGCACTCCTCAAGTACCCCCAACAGGTCATGTTTTCAGGATTTCCCTTAGATGAAACGGCTGTGGTAATTACTAAGGCAGTAAAATTTATCAAATCACCTGTGAAAAACAATGGGAAGCCTGAAAACATGACCTGTTGGGGGTACTTGAGGAATCGAGTTGAGAGACACTGGTTTAGTGAGTCTTGCATCCTCACTTGTTTGCTTGGGATCTAAAGGGTGTCCTACCAAAAGACACCATGCCTGTAATTCCATTCCACACTTGTGCGACCGGAAAGTTGTGCAATTTTTAAGTGAGTTGAAGCAATGCCTGTAATCTTGAGGTCCGAATTAGTGCAGGGAATGGTACTTACTGGAAATCATGGGGTACGACTTGTCATGTGACTTTGCAGTCTCAACAAGTCGCAGGACAAGACACACAAGTTTGAAAGGGACCTAAATTAAGGAAAATCCATACTTACCGTAATTTTCCTTTCCTGAATCCTCCTGCAGCACTACCGCTGGCCTGCAGGCTACTTCGGCCAAACTATACAACCTATTTAGGTCTGCGTTTATTCTGCGATACATAGGATCCCTAAAGGAGACCGAGTCCTCCAGCGGAAGCGGAATGTGGCAGGCGAATCTAGGTAATGAAGCATCTTAGGCGTAGTGTCCCAAGGATTACAGCTTCAATACTCACATTGAGCTTCTTCTCAGGCCCCGCCCACTCATCGTCAAATACTTCTTTAATTTCAGAAATGAATGGGAAGGAAGGTAAAGATTTCTTTATATATGGGTAGTATCTCTGCTGTTTCTTTGGAGGTGACAATTCTTCCTGCCACTTCATCGCATCATTAGCAGCCTCCACCAAGGGGGGAACCAGTGCAAAAATAATACGTATGCAATTCCGAGATCACCTCGCTTAGATGGATCTGAATCGCTATTGACGTCAGAGTTAAAACGCACTGAAAACACATGATCTGAATCTGCAGCAGGATGAGCAGGAATCCTTGAAACACTGTTTAACCCTTCCTTGACTGTGTGCTTAATGTAGGAATTAACCTGGCACCCTTTCGCCTCCTTGAAGCAAGATGCACATACCCTCTTTCCTCTGATGACCTCAGCCAAGCAAGCCCAACAGGATCCTTCTTCTGCCTGGGTTGCCGATGAAGACCTATCCGAAGAAGAGGATCTTCTTCTCTGTCTGCGCCTGGATTTGCACTTTCTAGAGGCTTTCTGATGTATGGACCTCTCTTGGCTCGGGTCCGAGCGACTAAAGTGAGGTAAGGGCGAGGGAGATCTGGAATGCTGTGACAACAGGCGTCTATCCAGCTGCATGCGACTCTTCAGTGCTAAGGCAGGTAGGCAGGCAAAACTCCCCAGACCTATAAAGGCACAGGATAATAAAAACACTCTGACGGACAAGTAACACAGCAGTAAGTAATGAGAGTCCTGAAAATCAGACTTACCAGAGCAGAGTAGCAGATTGATCAGCTGGAGGCTGAGATTAGAGGACAGAGCCTGCTGCAAATCAGCAGTGAGCATTCTGGTGTTTTCTAGGCAATCCAATAGGAAGCTACCTCTGAGCTTCCTGAAAGGAATACATGTGGATGTGGTGAACTACAAGTCCCAGTGAGCCAAACCACTGCTTGAACACACAAAAACATGGAAGGAGAAAGTGCCAGCACCTGCCTAATGCCAGTGATCTTTGCCAGTAATACAGTCATTTATACTGAACTTTATTATCCCAGCACCAAGGAAACCCACCTTCTCAGGAGATTTACAGCCTATATGGGGGGGTCTTCTGATCTGGCGGAGGCTGAACCCGAACAGGATGGATGGTGGATGGAGAAAAAAAGACTAAAAATAAAAATAAACTTTAAAAGACATCCGGAGCGAGGACCAAAAAAGAACACTGGTGCGGGCAGACAGCCGCCCTTTATGGGCTAGAAAAAAGGTGGTCCTGGAGGGGTCAGAGCTGACCCATAGTAGGCTGACATGGGGAGGTCCAGGAAAAAAGTTATTTTTCTGGAACCTGTAGATATGATGTAGGACTGGTATGAGAATGGGAACTGATTCTAATAAATATTGAACAAAGTGTGCTGTCCTTAATGGAGGTAAACGCATGATGAATGTATGGTATGTGGACATGGTTTCAGTCCTTGGCCTTATCTGATCACAATAGACAAATTACTGATCAGACAATTAAGCCTTCGTAAATAGTGATGGACGAACTTCCGACGGGACGTTTCACGAACGCGGACCGCGAACGCGGCCGATAGTTCACGAAACGTAACGTTCGCGGAGGGCCCCATTGACTTCAATGGGAGGCGAACTTCGCAAACCTATAGGTCAAATTTGCAGCCACAAAATAATTATTAGCTGTGCAAACATAGTCCCACCACATGGCCAATGACATAACACATGTATGAGGTGAATCTGGGATCGACAACTACAAGCATTCTTTTTTTATATGGGAAATTGTTCTGACAATTCAGGACTGTGGAGCACATGAAGGCATTGGAGGAGAGGGAAGGTCAGGGACCAGGGTAGGCAAAGAAGAGGGTGCAGGAGATGATCACCAGCAGCGTGACATACAGCAATGACACCTGCACCGTGATAGAATCATCTGACAACAGCACCGTGATAGAGAGCACTGACATCAGCAGCGTGACATAAAGCATTAACACCAGCACCGTGACATACAGCATTGACAGCAACACCGTGATAGAGAGCACTGACATCAGCAGCGTGACATAAATCACTCACACCAGCACCGTGATATATAGCACTGACAGCAGCACCGTGATAGAGAGCACTGACATCAGAAGCGTGACATACAGCACTGACATCAGCACCGTGATATACAGCACTGACAGCAGCACCGTGATAGAGAGCACTGACATCAGAAGCGTGACATACAGCACTGACATCAGCACCGTGATAGAGAGCACTGACATCAGCAGCGTGACATTAAGCACTCACACCAGCACCGTGATATACAGCACTGACAGCAGCACCGTAAGCAGCCCCAGGAGGAAGTCAGCACAGCACAGGGATGGTGTGATCCCCTCATAATAAGAACCCCCAGGAGTAAGTCAGCACAGGGATGGTGTGATCCCCTCATAATAAGCAGGCCCAGGAGAAAATCAGCACAGCACAGGGATGGTGTGATCCCCTCATAATAAGAACCCCCAGGAGGAAGTCAGCACAGGGATGGTGTGATCCCCTCATAATAAGCAGGCCCAGGAGAAAATCAGCATAGCACAGGGATGGTGTGATCCCCTCATAATAAGAACCCCCAGGAGTAAATCAGCACAGGACAGGGATGGTGTGATCCCCTCATAATAAGCAGGCCCAGGAGAAAATCAGCACAGCACAGGGATGGTGTGATCCCCTCATAATAAGAACCCCCAGGAGGAAGTCAGCACAGCACAGGGATGGTGTGATCCCCTCATAATAAGCAGGCCCAGGAGAAAATCAGCACAGGAATGGTGTGATCCCCTCATAATAAGAACCCCCAGGAGGAAGTCAGCACAGGGATGGTGTGATCCCTTCATAATAAGCAGGCCCAGGAGAAAATCAGCACAGCACAGGGATGGTGTGATCCCCTCATAATAAGAACCCCCAGGAGGAAGTCAGCACAGGGATGGTGTGATCCCCTCATAATAAGCAGGCCCAGGAGAAAATCAGCACAGCACAGGGATGGTGTGATCCCCTCATAATAAGAACCCCCAGGAGGAAGTCAGCACAGGGATGGTGTGATCCCCTCATAATAAGCAGGCCCAGGAGAAAATCAGCACAGCACAGGGATGGTGTGATCCCCTCATAATAAGAACCCCCAGGAGGAAGTCAGCACAGGGATGGTGTGATCCCCTCATAATAAGCAGGCCCAGGAGAAAATCAGCACAGCACAGGGATGGTGTGATCCCCTCATAATAAGAACCCCCAGGAGGAAGTCAGCACAGGGATGGTGTGATCCCCTCATAATAAGCAGGCCCAGGAGAAAATCAGCACAGCACAGGGATGGTGTGATCCCCTCATAATAAGAACCCCCAGGAGTAAATCAGCACAGGACAGGGATGGTGTGATCCCCTCATAATAAGCAGGCCCAGGAGAAAATCTGCACAGCACAGGGATGGTGTGATCCCCTCATAATAAGAACCCCCAGGAGGAAGTCAGCACAGGGATGGTGTGATCCCCTCATAATAAGCAGGCCCAGGAGAAAATCAGCACAGCACAGGGATGGTGTGATCCCCTCATAATAAGCAGGCCCAGGAGAAAATCAGCACAGCACAGGGATGGTGTGATCCCCTCATAATAAGAACCCCCAGGAGTAAATCAGCACAGGACAGGGATGGTTCGATTGCAAATTGGGCAAGCTCTGGCCAGAGGTCAAGCCTGCCCACCCAGTAGTCCAGGGGTTCATCACTCCTCAGAGCGTCCACATCGGCCGTTAACCCAATGTAGTCGGACACCTGATGGTCTAGGCGTTCCCTGATGCTGGATCCGGATGACACCTGTCGATTGGGTCGGCTGAAAGAATGACCTCATATCCGAAGTCACCAACACATCTTCAAACCGGCCTCTTCTTGCAGGCGCTGTTGGATTGGTACCCGCAACTCCTTCTCTGGGAGTGGGAATTGCTCCTCTGCCAGCGCACGCAAAAGCAGAATGCAGCATTTCTCGAAGCAAGGCCTGGAAGTGCTGCATTCTGACAGCCCTCTGTGACGGCGGTAACATTTCCGCCATTTTGTGTTTGTACCGGGGGTCTAAGTACGTTGCCACCCAGTACTGGTCCTTGACCCTTATGCTTTTTATACGGGGGTCCCTATTAAAACACTAGAACATGAAGGCCCCCATTTGCACTAAAGTGGAAGCAGTGTGGTGGCCTGGCTCCTGCTCATCATCCAGGATAATGTCGTCCTCTTCATTCTCCTCTCCCCATCCACGCACAACAGGGATCCCAGAAAGGTTTAAAGCATGCTCTTCTTGCTCCTCCTCATCCGCCACGGCACCATCCTCCTCTGACTCCTCTTCAGACTCCTGTTGTTGACTTGTCTCAGATAGAGTAGCCCCCCCTGGGAATTCATCCAGCATTGCGACTTCCTCATCTTCCCGCTCCTGCTCCTCCACAGCTTGATCAATGACACGACGCAATGCACGCTCCATAAAGAAGGCATAAGGTACCATGTCACTGATGGCGCCATGGCTGCGACTGACCAGTTTGGTGATCTCCTCAAATGGCCGCAGAAGTCTGCATGCGTCGCGCATGAGCAGCCACTGGCGCGGTGAAAAAAACCCCAGCTCCCCAGAACCGTTTCTGCTGCAGAGTTCATACAGGTAGACGTTAACTGCACGTTTCTGCTGGAGCAGCCTATCAAGCATATAGAAGGTTGAGTTCCATCGCGTCGGGCAATCGCAAATAAGACTTCTGACTGGCAGATTGTGTCGCCGCTGAATGTCAGCAAGGCGAGCCATGCCCGTGTAAGATCTTCTGAAATGGGCCGAGATTTTCCTTGCCTGCCGCAAGATGTCCTGGACCCCAGGGTATTTGACAACGAATCGCTGCACGACCAAGTTTAAGACGTGTGCCATGCATGGCACGTGCGTGATTTTGCCCTGTTTCAATGCGCTAAGCAGATTGGCACCGTTGTCACACACCACTTTACCAACTGTCAAATTGAGCGGTGTTAGCCACTGATCTGCCTGTGAACGCAAAGCTGAAAGGAGTGCCGGGCCAGTGTGGCTCTTGGCTTCCAGGCACAACAGACGCAGCACGGCATGGCAACGTCTCACCTGGCATGTGGAATAGGTTCTGGGGAGCTTGGGCGGTGCAGCGGAAGAGACGCTAGCAGCGGAAATGGAGGGGGCAGATGAGGAGGAGAGGGAGGAGGATGGAGCAGGAGGAGGAGGAGAAGAAGAGTCAGGCCTGCATGCAATCCGTGGCGGTAAAACCAAATCTACATGGGTGCCACGGGTTACATGCTTGACGGCCGTCAGAAGGTTCACCCAGTGGGCAGTAAAAGTGATATACCTTCCCTGCCCGTGTTTGCTAGACCACGTGTCTGTGGTCAGATGTATCTTGGCACCGACACTGTGTGCCAGAGATACATTCACTTGCCGCTGAACATGTCCATATAGCTCTGGGATGCCCTTCTCTGAGAAATACTTCCTTCCTGGGACCTTCCATTGTGGTGTTCCAATGGCCACAAATTTGCGAAAGGCCTCCGAGTCCACCAGTTTATATGGCAGTAGTTGGTGGGCTATGAGTTCTGACAAGCCAGCCGTCAATCGTTGGGCAAGAGGGTTATCCGGCGTCATAATTTTTTTATGCTCGAACATTAGGCCCACGGAAGCCTGCCTTTTTGCAGAAAAATGTGAGCTTGGCGTGATGGAAGGTGGAGTGGAGGACAATTGTGAGGAGAGAGGAGAAGGAGAAGTAGAAGACGAGGCTGGACGGTGAGAGCCTGCAGTGTGGCTTTGTGTGTTACTTTGCTCCCACGCGGCTCGGTGATGGCTGCCCATGTGCCTTCTTAAGGCGGTCGTCCCTAGGTGAGTGTTGGGCTTACCGCGACTAATGCGTTGACTGCAAAGATTGCAGATGGCAACGCTATTGTCAGCAGCGGACACGTTAAAGAAAGCCCACACTGCGGAGCCATGTGTCGGTGTCTTGGGAGCGCCAGATGTGACCGTACATGGTCGATGACTCACTCCTGATACATTTGCAGTCTGCTTTGTCCCTCCTGTGCAATGTAAGTTATTCCTGCTTCTCCTCCCTATCTGCTGGTCCATATCTCCCTCTGAACTCCCCTCCTCTTCCTCTCTTGTGGGCACCCACGTGACATCACTAGACACGTCATCATCAACGTCACCTTCCCCACCGCTATAAGTAGAGATCTCGTAGTAGGCAGCAACACCGGGGACCAACCTCCTCCTTGGGCTGATCTGGGTACTGTCGTCAGACTGCTGAGTAGCGGTTGTTGCTACCTCCTCTTCCTGATCCAATACCAAGAGTGGCTGCGCATCAGAAATGTCCTCTTGATATGGATCGGAAAATAATTCCTGTGACTCAAGTGGAAGGTATGTGGTGGTGGTAGTGGTGGTGTTGTTGGTGGTAGTGTCTTTGGGGGTGCACATAGCAGAGAGTGAAGAAGAGGGTGCAGATCGAGAGGATGAGGAGGGTGCAGAAGAGTAAGGCTGAGTGAGCCACTCAACCAAGTCTGGTGCGTCCTTTAAAGTAATTGAACGCACCTTCTGCAACTTCCCACTTTGGCTCAAGGCTGTTGCTCCTGCCCTACCCCTACCACCCCTGCGGAAGGGCCTGCCTCTTCCTCTGCCTGTCATTTTTTAAATGACCCTGTGACAAAACTCTTAGTCCCTATACCGATGAAGGACTGCTGCAGTATAGGGCAGCGGTCAGTAGTGGTGCATCTCAACCCTATCTATTGTGGACCGATACCGATCCTTACAGAACAGCAGACTGTGCCTCACTCAACCCTATGTACTGTAGCACCCTACACCAAGTTACCAGTCCTTATAAGGACCTTTGTGGACCAAGTAGGTTGTGTGTGACTGATTAGCAGACTGTACGTCAGTCCCTATACCAATGAAGGACTGCTGCAGTATAGGGCAGCGGTCAGCAGTGGTGCACCTCAACCCTATGTATTGTGGACCGATACCGGTCCTTACAGAACAGCAGACTGTACCTCACTCAACCCTATGTACTGTAGCACCCTACACCAAGTTACCAGTCCTTATAAGGACCTTTGTGGACCAAGTAGGTTGTGTGTGACTGATTAGCAGACTGTACGTCAGTTCCTATACTGCTGAAGGACTGCTGCAGTATAGGGCAGCGGTCAGCAGTGGTGCACCTCAACCCTATGTATTGTGGACCGATACCGGTCCTTACAGAACAGCAGACTGTACCTCACTCAACCCTATGTACTGTAGCACCCTACACCAAGTTACCAGTCCTTATAAGGACCTTTGTGGACCAAGTAGGTTGTGTGTGACTGATTAGCAGACTGTACGTCAGTTCCTATACTGCTGAAGGACTGCTGCAGTATAGGGCAGCGGTCAGCAGTGGTGCACCTCAACCCTATGTATTGTGGACCGATACCGGTCCTTACAGAACAGCAGACTGTACCTCACTCAACCCTATGTACTGTAGCACCCTACACCAAGTTACCAGTCCTTAAAAGGACCTTTGTGGACCAAGTAGGTTGTGTGTGACTGATTAGCAGACTGTACGTCAGTCTTTATACTGCTGAAGGACTGCTGCAGTATAGGGCAGCGGTCAGCAGTGGTGCACCTCAACCCTATGTATTGTGGACCGATACCGGTCCTTACAGAACAGCAGACTGTACCTCACTCAACCCTATGTACTGTAGCACCCTACACCAAGTTACCAGTCCTTATAAGGACCTTTGTGGACCAAGTAGGTTGTGTGTGACTGATTAGCAGACTGTACGTCAGTCCCTATACTGCTGAAGGACTGCTGCAGTATAGGGCAGCGGTCAGCAGTGGTGCACCTCAACCCTATGTATTGTGGACCGATACCGGTCCTTACAGAACAGCAAACTGTACCTCACTCAACCCTATGTACTGTAGCACCCTACACCAAGTTACCAGTCCTTATAAGGACCTTTGTGGACCAAGTAGGTTGTGTGTGACTGATTAGCAGACTGTACGTCAGTCCCTATACTGCTAAAGGACTGCTGCAGTATAGGGCAGCGATCAGCAGTGGTGCACCTCAACCCTATGTATTGTGGACCGATACCGGTCCTTACAGAACAGCAGACTGTACCTCACTCAATCCTATGTACTGTAGCACCCTACACCAAGTTACCAGTCCTTATAAGGACCTTTGTGGACCAAGTAGGTTGTGTGTGACTGATTAGCAGACTGTACGTCAGTCCCTATACTGCTGAAGGACTGCTGCAGTATAGGGCAGCGGTCAGCAGTGGTGCACCTCAACCCTATCTATTGTGGACCGATACCGGTCCTTACAGAACAGCCGACTGTACCTCACTCAACCCTATGTACTGTAGCACCCTACACCAAGTTACCAGTCCTTATAAGGACCTTTGTGGACCAAGTAGGTTGTGTGTGACTGATTAGCAGACTGTACGTCAGTCCCTTTACTGCTGAAGGACTGCTGCAGTATAGGGCAGCGGTCAGCAGTGGTGCACCTCAACCCTATGTATTGTGGACCGATACCGGTCCTTACAGAACAGCAGACTGTACCTCACTCAACCCTATGTACTGTAGCACCCTACACCAAGTTACCAGTCCTTATAAGGACCTTTTGTGGACCAAGTAGGTTGTGTGTGACTGATTAGCAGACTGTACGTCAGTCCCTATACCAATGAAGGACTGCTGCAGTATAGGGCAGCGGTCAGCAGTGGAGCACCTCAACCCTATGTATTGTTGACCGATACCGGTCCTTACAGAATAGCAGACTGTACCTCACTCAACCCTATGTACTGTAGCACCCTACACCAAGTTACCAGTCCTTATAAGGACCTTTGTGGACCAAGTAGGTTGTGTGTGACTGATTAGCAGACTGTACATCAGTCCCTATACTGCTGAAGGACTGCTGCAGTATAGGGCAGCGGTCAGCAGTGGTGCACCCCAACCCTATGTATTGTGGACCGATACCAGTCCTTACAGAACGGCAGACTGTACCTCACTCAACCCTATGTACTGTAGCACCCTACACAGACCAAGTTACCAGTCCTGCTAAAGAGCTTTGTGGAACAAGTGAGTTGTGAATGCTTAGCAGACTGCAGCAGAAGGGCAGCAGTCAAGTATAATATTCTTTCTATATTTGGAAGAAAGAATATTATACGTGTACAAGCCTATTACCATACCACTGATACCAGTCCTGAAAAGAACCTTTGTGGAACTAATAGTAACAGCTACTGTTTAAACTGACCCTCACTGCCTGACACACTGCTTCCTTCCTGTCCCTATACAAACTGGCAAAACAGAGGAGACTGGAACGATAACTGGTTACTCGAATAGCACTTTTGTGGACCTGATAGTAACAGCTAATGATAATGATGATGACTAATCTGGCTGTCCCTAAAATAGCAGCACACAGCGCTCTGTCCCTTTATCTAAACTGACAAAAGACACTCAGGCTGCTGCAACAATCAGTAGCACAGCAAACCTATATACACCTAACACCTATACCAGTCCTGAAAAGAACTTTTGTGTACCAAATAGCTAGCGTTTTATCTGTCCCTGCTCCAAACAGCAACCTTTCCCTATAGTGACAGAAGAAAGAATGTAAAATGGCCGCCGGATCGGGTGTATTTATAAGTTAGGGGGAATGTCCAAGTGTCCATGTGCTGTCATGTCTCAATTGGCTGTCCTGTACCCCATGATGGATGTGTCATCAGGTCAAAGTTCCTTTACACAGTAAAAACACGGACGGGCGAACGACGCCAATAGTCCGCCGAACTGGCGGACAGCGAACAGCCGAAATTCGCCGCGAAACAACCGCCGGGCGAACTGTTCGGCCATCCCTATTCGTAAACACGCTTAGATTTTTGGACGACCAAGACGTATGTTTTTTGTGGCATGCTAGTGTCTTGTTGAAAGTGAAGAGGTTACTCACAATACGAAAATTTTCGTACGACAGAATACAACTTCGGAAGTGACAAAATGGGGGTTATTTACAAAATGCAACTCCAGTCTGCTGTTTTTTATTTTTCTTGCATGTCCCCCTCTGATCTACAGCGACTTTACTTCCAAGTGCACTTGCCGTGCAAAGTGGATTTTCCTTTAGTAAATAACCCCCAATGTGTTGAATTATTTTGTATGTATTCTTTCGTTTCTGAGCATGCATAGTCTTGCTCTTATGATTTTGGTGCTGCGAGATTTGTCAGCTCTACCCCCTCCTCCTCTTCCTCCTTCATGCCCTCCTTTGCTGAATTGTCCTATGAACCACAAGTACCCCCTAAGAGTTCAAGGGGCTATTCAGTGAGTCAGGCTAAAAGGTGCCATGCAGTGTTTTAGCTGATGTGTCTAGGGGAAAGGAATCACACCGGAGCAGAGATTCTTGCAGCTCTGCAGGGACAGGCCCATAGGTGGTTCATGCCAGGCCAGCTGGAGCCAGGTATGGTGGTGTGTGATAAGGGCACAAACCTCCGGTCCGCCCTTAGACTGCCTGGCACATGTACTCATTTTGGTGGTGCAGCATTTCCGAATCCTAAATATGTAGCCAGGGTTGGAAGATCGGCTCAAGCAGGCCAGAAGAGTCTGTAGCCATTTTAGGCGGTCATACACAGCCAGTGCTCGATTGGTTAAAATTCAGGGGAAATTCCACTTGCTCGTAAACCATCTGATTTGTGACATGCCCACCAGGTGAAACTCAACTTAGGCAATGCTGAAGCGGCTGCACATGCAGCAGAGGGCTGTCAGTGAGTACCTGTGTGAGTCAGTGTTAGTTATGGTAGCAAATTTCAATTTAGTTTTAGTCTTAGCTCTTAGGACTAAATTGGCATTTTAGTTTTAATCCCATTTTAGTCTTCTGCAATTGTTTTAGTCCTATTTAGTCGACTAAATCTCCAGTACATTTTAGTCGACTAAAACTCACTTTAGTCATCTAAAATCGAATGGGTGTAGTTCAATTGTAATGCATTAGTTAACATTTCTCTGCAATTTCCAAACTCCTTATATACTGCTGGAGTGAAAAATCGAATATGTTATTATTTATAGTATTGAGGTATAAACATGCACTACAGACCAGCGTTAATTTTGAAGTCAAATTTCAATTTAGTTTTAGTCTTAGGACTAAAATGGCATTTTAGTTTTAGTCCCATTTTACTCTTTTGACTAAAATGCCATTTTTGTTTTAGTCATATTTTAGTCATCTCAATTGTTTTAGTTTTAGTCGACTAAAATAGTATTCATTTAGTTGACTAAAATATTTTCGTAGTTTTAGTCGAAGAAATTAACAATGGTGTGAGTATCACACAATGACAGGCTGGGGCCAGCTCAGCTTTTTTTGCCCCACGCCAATGGTTGCTGATAAAGGATGCATGCACTGTACTGTCACCATTTGTGGAGGCCACAAGAATGGTGAGCTGTGACAATGCATGCATCAGTGACACAATTCCTGTTGTGTTCCTGCTGGAGCAGACTCTACGTGACATTATGGACAGGGCACTTGAGGCAGAGCAGTGGGGGGAAGAGGTGAACTTACTTTCCTCTCAAGGCCCACTTTTGGGCAGACACCATTTTTCCTATGCCACAGAACACACAAGAAGAGCGGGAGGAGGAGAATTCTGGCAGTTTTGGAGGCACTAAAGCAGAGGAAGACATACATCAAACAGTAAGAGGTGGTTTTTCATCCACAGAACCCTTGGGAGTAGTACGTGGCTTGGAGGAGGCAGTTCCAGATACTATAAACTTCAGTGACCTGTCAGGTCACCTTGAGGCCAGGTGACAGATGCACACCGTTGGGATCAGGAGTGCACCGCAAGGTTGTGGAGCCTACGGCTGACTGCTGCAGACGGGGGTCAAGGTGATGGGAAGGCAGGGCCGCCAGAACACCAAGATGGATCCCACTGGGGTTAGAGAGTAAGATTCCCTGGGGCGCGGAGTCTAAGAGCCAGCAGGTGTTCACCAGCGCCTTTAGTGGTGAGGATGGACTTGGCTGCCACTGGCTCCAGGTTGCGACCCCCAGGGTCCCCCAGCTCACACCCACAGTAGGCAATAGGAGGATAGGGATGGTGAGGGACAAAGCCAAGGTCGGGGCCACAAGCAGACAGGAATAGTCAGGGACACGCCAAAAGGTCAGGAACACAGGCAAACAGGGATAGTCAAGGACACGCCAAAGTCGGTAACAGAACAACAGACGAGCACACGGCAGGTAACAAGAAGCTAACACACAAAGGTTGATCAACAGGGTTGGCCTGCAGTGCACAGGTTAATATAGAGTTCTCTGATAGGAGCTAGGGTGGAGTCATGCCAGGGGATGGATTACAAAAGCAGTCAGGTGAGGGTCGGCTGGTCTCTAGAGATGAACACATGGAAACAGGTAAGCAGAAAAACTATTGCAAAACCATGACATGACCACGAGGAGTGCGCGTTTCATGCCTCCCCAAATTTGCAGTGTATGGGCTCCCTCATGCATCAAAGCCTGCAAAAGGACCCAAGAATACATGGCCTAAAGGAGAATAATCACTATTGGTTGGCAACCCCCCTTGACCACCATTACAAGAGGAAAGTCTCAGAACTCCTCCCGTTCCCACAGAGAGTGCAGAAGATGACAGGTGCATATCATTTTAATTTTTAACAGCAAGGCCAATTCTTGCTTTCATCAAGAGTACCTCAATAGGGTAATGTTGTGAAGGCGCCATCGACACCCAAAGACCAATTTTTCCACCCCTGTAACTTCTATCCAAAGTCTGTGAAAGAGACCCCAGAATTTATCCAAAAAAAATCTATATTCTTGTTCCCAGTGCACTACATTGTGGCCTCATCATACAGCCTGGCTCTGCAAGCCATTGCATCAATAAATCACTGCTCATTTAAAAATTATTTTTTACAAACTTTTTTTCATTGATAAATGTCCCCCACGGCAGTATCCAGAACTCCATAGCCATTGAATGCCCTATTACTTTCATATAAGCCCTCAAAATGGGCACTTTTGATTTTTCACGTTCGGGTCCCATAGACTTCAGTTGGGTTTGTTGTTCAGTTCAGAGCTTTTGCGATGTTTGAAAGTTCTGGTGCAAACCAAACAGGGGGTCGTTCGGCCCATCCCTAGTGACTGCTGTAGCTTTTCTTGTTATCTGTTTCATTTTGCAGGTTGCCTTTTGGTTTTAGTCTGTCAGGGGCTGCTGCAATGACTCCTGGGGGGAATTTGTGTGCAACCCGGCACACAAGTGTCTCCTCAGTGCATACCTCTCCTGTCTGGGCAGGCCGTTTGTTGACAATGGACAATGGGGTATCCCAGATTATATACTGTGCTGTATATGTTCATTTAAACCAGCTTTAGTGTTTTTGTAATTTTACTTTTTTAAATGCTTTTATAATAAAGATTGGCATACATTGCCCTTAAATTATACTGTCTGTAAAATCCCATGGAGGAACTATAGTATTTAATGTAAAAACTAGGGGAAAGGATGAGGTAGGAGAAAAATACTCAGGGATAAACATTCACAACCTGGGACTGGAAGACTGGAAGAGTAACCTGGAAGCAACTGCTCTTTTTATTTATTTTAGGTTGGTGATTCACAAAGTACTAAAGGTCACTTGTATTGATGGGGCTGACATTGTTGACCCCTCCTCCTGAAAATACTAATTCTGTGGCTGTCATTGTTATCCATTGTCTTCAGTTCTTTCTAAGAAAATTACACACAATGAATTCACAAAGTTAAGACTTCAGTATGACTTTCCTGATCTGTTTGCTTAATTTACTAAAGGCAAATAGGCTCTTCACTTAGCAAGGGAATTTAGTAAATGTGATGAAATTTTCTTTGCAAAGAATATACAATCATGTGCAAGGAAAATTAAAACACGTGATTGGATGATAGGAGCCAGCAGAGTTTTACCTTATTCGCTAAGCTGAGATGAAATTCTTTCACAAAATGACAATTCCTTTGCAAAGTGAACAACAACCCATTTGCCTTTAGAAAATCAATCCCAGGATATCAAAGTTGAGAAGCCAGAGATAACCAGGCAACTAGCAAGGAGGCCGGCAATAGCAGTGTCTATATTTTTGTTCAATATAGGTTTCCTATGAAGCCATTTTCGAAGGCATGTTTGCAACAGCAGTGTGACAGAACTGGTACAGGGGCTTTTGGAGAGGACTAGGGGCAAGCCTCCTACCCGTGGATTATTGCCCATGGAGAGAGCAGATCATTCTATAATGATGGACAACAACGTAATGGATGCTGAGAGTGTGGTTTGGATGAATTCTCTTAATAAGGACAGTAAAGCTTTCCTTCTAGAGTGGATGGAAAGGTGTAATGGTCAAAGGGAATACAGTGCCCCCGCCTGATTTGGAGAGGCTCCTTCACTTGGGACAGAAATATTCATGAACAATATCCCTCAAGAAATCTATGAAGGTAAATTAATTCCACTGTATCAGACTGCTGGGCCATGGTTTGTATTTTGATGACTTGTCTAGTGGACAGAATACACAAATGTGTGTATTTCCCACTGTGTACCTCCTAAGGTGCAGTCCCATTGTTAATTGTGTCACTTATTGTTTATGTCTCTCTGCTCATCTGTGTTTATATTTATGATAATGTGTAATGTACTTTGTTGCTGGCTTGCCTGGTCACCCCTGACTAATCAAGGCTAGTTGTTTAATTAGCTTAATCTTTATAGAGTGTGTTGGTTGTTAAGCAGCTATGTTAATTATATTCCTGTTTATAGTTTGCATTGTATACAATAATGTGATCTGACTCAATAAAGAGTTCCAGTTCTCATACAAGCTATTGTCGCCTAGTCTTGTATGCTATGCAGTATTCAGCTATAATATCTGGTTCCTATGTCCAGCCTGGAGGAAACTATATCTTGATGGAAGCCCCATGCTGGGTGCTGGGCGGTTCCATCACAGGCAGCCTTCATATTTGCATCTATAAAAAAGCCTTGTAGTGTAAAATCTGCAGAATAAATGTTTTAAAAATAAAGACAAAGATAACAATTGTGATTATTTGGTATATATTTTTGTGCATTTTTTTTAATACAATTAAAGAATGGAAAAAAGAAGCATAAGCATATAGGTCCACACAGTTTTGTTCCTTAAAGTGTTACTAAACCCAGGACCCTACATTCACTATATTTGGTCTCCCACAGTATACAGATCATGGAAATGGAAATTATTTTAGTAAATATAAACTGCTAAATACCTTTTCTCATCAGCAGTATATAGCGGTCTTGTAAATGCTATCAGTGTCTGGTTAAAGTGTGTAGAAGGGGTTTTCATTCTACTGTGACTGTCCTATGAGGCTACAGGACCCCTGACCCTTTGTCTGAACAGTGCTGATTGGCCCTGTGCTGATCACATGCACCCTCCCAAGAAAAAAAAAACTCTAGCAATACACACCAAACTGAGCATGTGCATTGTGTCTCCAAAGGCTCTGCAATATCAGGCGATGGATTGTGGAAAGTAGAAGTGGGGGGGGGGAATCAGTGAAGACAAAATCAAACAGCCTTTTTACACAATGCGGAGGATTAACCCCTTACATTCCACAGTGAGTATAACAAGCATGTTAACTGCATATACTGATTTTACTGTTGTGGGTTTAGCAACACTTTTAATTACTTAAAGCAGAAGATAATGTATGGAAAATTTTGTATAGATACATTGTCGCAGCTTGGATTGATTGGATGAGGTGGAGAGGTGAGATGGTGAAGTCAGTCTCCAACTTAGCCAATCGGAGAACAATTTGCATTCATTGAGAAAATGAAAATTGGTCTCTGAGTGCACCTGTGCTGAGTAAGTAACCTCTTGTGTTCACTAAGCAGCAGTGCAGCAGCTCAGCACAGGACCCGGAAGCTAGCAGTAATCATTGTAGTAGTGGTGATTACTGCAAATATTTCCAGCTTCCTTTGGGAATCAACCAGGTATGGCACACACATACTTACATTGGACCAATGTAACTATGCAAAAATACCCATACGGAAACTTCAGCTTTAATAAAAATGTACTTCTTAATTATTAGGATGATTTCCAGATTTAAATCTGAAGAATTGTTTTTTGGTCATCTTTTTTCTGGACATTTTTTTGACAGAGTTGTATGTGAGTGGTAGTGAGCCAGAAACAGCATTTGTAGTTGTCATTCTGTATACAAATAGATATGCTGCTTTTCACAGGTCATCTTCAGACCAACTTTCTGCATATACACAATCCATTTAAGAAAAAATCACGGAACGTAGGCTCTCTTCCACGGAACGTAGTAGACTGGAAGCCCCTATAACGATAGAGGAGTTAAATGTAGTAATGAAAACAGTTAAACAAGGGAAAGCACCGGGGCCTGATGGATTTTCAATCCAGTACTATAAGAGTTTCCTCCCAATCTTAGGTTCGCATATGTTAAAGGCCTTTAATGCGATTGGCCAAGCCGCGGCCCTCCCACAGGATGCACTTAGAGCACACATCTCGGTAATTCCAAAGGAAGGGAAGGATCCCGCGGACTGTGGGAGTTACCGGCCTATCTCATTGCTAAACTGTGATCTGAAGCTTTTTACCAAACTATTGTCCTCTCGCCTCCAACCATTATTAAACCAACTGGTACATCGAGACCAAGTAGGGTTTATCCCTACTAGGGAGGCGAGAGACAACACGGTTAAGGTACTCAACCTGGTCCACTATGCCAATCAAACTAGAACACCCTCTATTTTTTTAAGTACAGATGCTGAAAAAGCATTTGATAGGGTGAACTGGGGGTTTATGTTTGAAGTATTGAGGCATATGGGACTAGGTGAGCATATGATAAGGTGGATATCTGAAATATACTCCTCCCCGCAAGCTCTGGTTAAAGTCAATGGGGTATTCTCAGAGCCGATTAAAATCTCAAATGGAACACGGCAAGGGTGCCCACTTTCTCCTATGCTGTTCGCTCTTTCGATAGAACCGTTACTGAATAAAATTAGGCTAAATTCAGATATTAGAGGTCTACAAGTTGGAGATAGGAGCTATAAAATCTCTGCTTATGCAGATGATCTGCTGTTCTCACTGGTTAGTCCACATATCTCACTGCCAAATTTAATGAAGGAAATAGAAGAGTATGGTGCATTAGCAAATTTTAAAATCAATTATTCAAAGTCAGAGGCAATGGGGGTAGCCCTTCCCCGGGAAAAACAACAAGTGTTACAACCCAATTTTAAATTTAAATGGGTAGGGACGGCCTTGAAATACCTGGGCACACATATCCCAGTAAAGATAGAAGAGACATTTAAGATGAACTTCCCCCCGCTCCTTAAGGCAGTTAGAA
The DNA here is from genome assembly GCF_037356315.1 of Lithobates pipiens. Classification (NCBI taxonomy): domain Eukaryota; kingdom Metazoa; phylum Chordata; class Amphibia; order Anura; family Ranidae; genus Lithobates; species Lithobates pipiens. The sequence continues at coordinate 74,387,898 of NW_027507785.1, read as the reverse complement.
TATTGTTAGAGAAATGGCAACAGGGACGGCATTCATGGTTTGGTCGCCTGTATCTATTACAGGCTTTACCGATAGAAATCCCACCTGCTTTTTTCCATAAAATAGATACGGTGTTCACGAAATTTATTTGGGCAGGTAAGCGACCGAGGATCAGTAGAAGCCGGATGACCATGCTAAAAAGAGACGGAGGCTTAGCAGTACCAGATTTACTTAAATATTATAAGGCAGTGCATATTGGGAGGATTATCGACTGGTGCCGACATACAGAATTTAAGATTTGGATAGAATTAGAGCAAGAAATGTGTATAGTACCTCTCCGAAGAGCGATTTGGTGCTATACAAAACTACCGGAATCCATGAAAAAACATCCTCTTATAGGCCCAACATTGCAAATAGGGTTTAGAATTAGTCAGAACCCTAAATTCTCGTCAGCACATTCCCCATTAGTCCCGGTGCTAGGTAACCCCAGTTTTAAACCAGGAATGGAGAGGAGGGACTTTAAGAGCTTGCGGGAAAAGGGGTATATGCAGGTATCACATTTTTTGCAATCTAATTCCTGGCCAACAGTGACTATATTGACTCAACAGGGGGGCCAATTTGAAGTGAAGGTGTGGCAGGCAATGCAGCTTCGGCACTTTTTTGAGTCATTAGGTCCAGCAATAAACTATAAACGAGATCTAACTAGATTTGAAATATACTGTGAAGAGAAGGAACCTCTGTCTCGAACGATATCAAAGATATATACATTGCTTATAGCCCCCCCAGATAATTATGAGATGCCATGCTTTGTAAAGTGGGAAAGGGACTTGGATAGGACATTCTCATTAGATCAACGTCAGAGGATGATATACCTCTCGTTAAACACATCAATCTGCACTGGAATTCAGGAATTGAATTACAAATTGTTGACGAGGTGGTACTATACCCCATCGAAGCTCCAGAGGTTTTCCCCTGGAGCTTCAGATCAATGTTGGAGGTGCAACGGGGGACGGGGGACTTTATTACATATTTTCTGGACCTGTCCCAGGATCAAACAGTATTGGAGAGACGTGCAAAAAATTATGCAAAAATTTACAGAATATCCAATACTAGATGACCCGGCTTTTTTTCTGTTGCACCTCTCACATATCCCAATAAGAAAATATAAGGGCTCGGTATTGTGTCACATGGTTAATGAGGCCAAGGGATGTATTGCCCGTTCTTGGAAAGATTCTAAACCACCAACAATAGCAATGTGGTTAAATAAAGTGGAAGATTTAATATACTCGGCCCAGGACAGAAGTGAGCAATATGCCAGGATATGGGCGGTATGGAATGTTTTCCTCTCTTCAGAAGAGGGAAAGAAACTGCTGGGGAACAGGGAAAGATAAGGAAATCACCATGTAGTGGGATTAAGTAAATTGTATTTGTTGGAGGCAGAAGGGGGGTTCTTCTTTTTTTTTTTTTTTTTGTTCTGGAGGGTGGGAGGGTAGGGGGGAAAAAACTAAAATAAAAGGAGGGAAAGTGGAATACTTAATAACAGCAGAGATAAATAAGAAAGGGCTCTCAGTTATGTAAACCAGGGAAACTGTATTTTTGGTAGAGAATAAGATGGGCTGAGAACCGATGAACGCTTGTATGTAACTATGAAGATGTGTGTAATTTGATTCTGTGACCTCCTTGAAGTTTAAATAAAGAATATATAGAAAAAATCATCTGTCCACTCTGCCTTTAAATGTTCTAGGAGGTTAAACATAAAGAATGTTTTTAGGTTCTCAGAAATGTCCATCCAATGTAAAGGTTAATTTTTACTGCAGAAATTTACATAATTTTTGTAAGTTCCTCAAGTACTTCATTTTTTTTTATACAAGCCCACTGAAATGGAATTGTCCCCCGGCCTGTGAATTTTAGGTTGTAATGGCTTTCAAAATTACGTTGGAAGAAATAAGTCACCCATTTCCAATAAGATAATGATGAGTTGTCTGGAGTAATAGACCAGGTATTGCAAGGGGCTCCGCCATCTCTATATGTTTTGTAGGGGAAACTTCTGTCATCATCAAGCACATAATGTATATCACTAGATACAAGACTGGTGCAGATCTCTATACTAAAGTCACTTGTATCAAACCATTTAGCACCTTTCATAGCACGAGTACGATGGTATTGAACACTGTGGTCTCCACTATGCCCAGAAATTGTATTTGTACATACAGCACCACAGAATGGACATTGCACCCAGCACCCAGAAAACTGCTTGGATAGATTTACATTAATCATTTGTTCAAGGTAGGTAAGGTCGCATTTGGAAAATAAATCTTTGAGCTTTTCCAAAACAGTTTTCAGAGCTTTTGTCATTGCTTCCTTCAAAAAAATGATATCAGTTATATTCTGATATTTCACACTCTTGAGATCCTGACTTGACAGCTTCACATCACTTCCAAGCTGAGAGCAGAAAGTATCCAGCCATTCACTGATATCACCCTGTTTGTCATTGACTATTCTAGTTGATGTGTTGATGGCCTTTAATATAATGTTCTCAAATTCATCCAGTTTAGTGTTTAGAATTTCTGGTATGTTCTTATTGTCTTTACAATACTCTTTAACACACTCTTTGATAAAAGTACTAATTGCAGATTTTGGATCATCGATATAATTTAGGTAATGCTGAAAATTTTCCTTCTCCGCCAGAGACCTGAGTAGACAGAACTCTAGTTTTGATCTGTTTCCATTCAAGGCTTGATGGTTATTCTTTACCTCCCCAGCTAAGTTTATTGCAGATTTCTCATCGACTTCTTGCCGGATGGCCTCTTCCAATTTGGTACACAGGAAATCTGCCAATGTTGTGATTTGTTTTTTCCCCTCACAGGAGAGTTTAAAACTTTGCAAAAATTCATGTCTCTTACTTCCCAAGTAGACAAGGGGGTCATTAGCTTGTCTAAAAACTTCCGAAATCCTGTGAAATCTGCGAGCTGCTTTCTTACACAAGAACAGTGATGCGTACAATGCAAACTCCTTCCTGAATTTAAATTTATCTAACTTGATGTTTATTTCCAATGTGATTATATTTAGAAGTTCATGGAAGTAAACATACTGATAATCTAGTTTTTCCTGCTGCTTTGAATCAATGTATTCATCCATTCTCTTGTTTAGAATCTGTATTGTATTTTTTATTGTTTTCTCATCATCATCTGAAAGCTTTTCTTTTAACACTAAATATTTTTGTTTGCTTGACATATATTTAGAGAATTCTTTTAGCAAGTCGGTCCATTGAGAAGAATCGTTAATTGTATCAGCTATATTGGGCTCATTTTTGAAGCGTTCAAGAAACACATTTTGTAAATCTCTGTCGATTTGGGGTGGTTTAGGAGTATACGTTTCCTCAGTGACTTTAGTGATCAGAGAATTCCACATTTCGTTGAATTTTTCTTCCAATTCATCTTCAGTGACAATTTTTCCCTGCAAAGACAGGGCCAATTTCTTGCTTTCAGCTAACATTTTATCTTCATATTTCTCACTCTGTTTTTTTATAGTTTTATTGTTGTTATTTGATCTAATGAGCTCTTTAGATTTTTTATTTATCTCATCTATCAATTCATCTTTAACTGAAGCCACTCTGTTTTCAGTATTAACTTTCCATTGAACTAGTACCTCTCTGTCCTTTTCACTATTAAAAAATGCCATAATCTCCCCTTGGACAGCGCTGTATATTTCTTCAAACTGCTTTTTTAAATATATCTTATCAACCTCCTCTTGTTCTTCCTTGTAAATCTGGTTGCTGATTTTCCTTTGAAGGATCAACATGTGTTCCCTTAATTTCCATGTCCACTGACTGTATTTTACCTCCAATTTATTAAATGCAGCAATTTCAAGTGAATTTTTGAAGCTGAATACAAAATTCTCATTGAGCAATGCATTCCACAAATCATTTATTCGAGATTTGAGTGTAGAGATAGTTAAAATATTGTGTTTCCCTTCCTGTTTTCCAGATTCAAGTATGACCCGTCTTAGCATTTGAACGTTCTGACTGTAACTTGGATTTGGGGGAGCCATGGGAGGGTCACCTTCCCAGAGGTGGGCAAAGTAATGGATATGTGTGTTTACATCAAATTTGATGACCTCGTTGAAACATGTGACATCACACTGCTCTTGCTGTGCAGCACACCTTGTCATTTCATCCAGTTTTTCCTGGAGCCGTCTCCTTCCCTCCATGTTTTTCTCTTTGGCTGTTATTTCTCCAACATTTTGATGAACAAAGACACAGCTGGGTTGTAGATTGACTTTCTTCATCCTTAAAAATGCTTGAACAACAATCTGTAGGATGTCTTGCATTTCAGAAGGATTTTCCCCAAAGATGTTGATCAATGTCAGGTTACCCAGGCCAATTACAAAAGTAGCCAGTTCGTTGTCATGATTAAGTGTAGTATCTTTTGAAAGTTCAACAGCTTTAAGTCCTTCTGTATCCACCACAAGCACATAGTCAAAGTTCATTTCCTGTCTGAGTTTTTTGTCAACCTCTAAAAGCTGCATAAATGCTCCTCTAGTACATCTGCCAGCACTCACTGCAAACTGAAGACCAAACATAGCATTGAGTAAAGTGGACTTTCCAGTACTCTGTATACCTAATACAGAGAGGACATACAGTTTTTTGTCTCCTAATATTTTTATCAGCTCATCCAGAATGGCTCCAATCCATCTCAGTGGTACATGTGCAGCATCACCATCCATCAGCTCAATTGGATACCCTGAGACCATGAGATTGGCAACAACTTTTGGCAATGTGAAAAAACTTTTATGCTTTCTTGGAAATGTTTCTAAAGCTTCATATATTTGTCCAATTTCTCTTAGAATGTGTTCAAGACCAAAAGTTGAGACTTCAATTTCAACTGATAATTTCTCTAATCCTCTCTCCATTGTTTCTATAATCTGTTTATTTTTATTTTTTAGTTCCTTTTCCTCCTTTAGTTTTGACCATTTATTGTGGTATTCCTGGTAGAGCACTGAAAGAGTTTTTGAAGATAGATCATCTAAATACATGCTAAACCACCTGAGAAAGTACATTTTTGAGTCTGAGTATAGAATGTGCAGGACAGTTCTCATGAAGTCATTAAGAGGAAATGCTCTTTGAATTTGTGTATTCCTTATATCCTGCTTTTCAGACTCAATGTTGCTCCGCTGTTGCTCAATACTCATGTTACTATTTTGTTTCAGTCGGGTCACTTCTTTGTCTTTCTTGCACCAATTTTTCCAGAGATCTCCTTGTAGAGGCAAAAATGTCTCCTTCATGGTTGATACATTTTTTTCTTTTAACAATGACAGTAAAACATCTGCTTGTTCCCTTCCCTGTTTGCACTGTTCTTTGTCTTCATCCACTATAAATCCATGTTTCCTGGCAATACTGGCACATGTGTCAAGTGAAAATCTTTCCTTTGAAATAGCCAACAAAGATTGTATAGTTTTTGATATCTGTTGTACCAATTCTGCTTCATTTTGGTTTTTTATACCAATTTTTACTTTGGTTCCCTTAGATGAAGAACCCTTTTCTTTGTCTGCACAGAGGCAAATTAGTGGTTTTGAGGATCTTAGTAGCCAGTCTAACAGTTCTCTCCCTTTTGTATCCAATTCAGAGAATAGAATGACAATGACTGAGGAAATTTCTTCTAAGAATTTCACTTGTTTGTCATGTTCTTTGGCATCACCATGTAGATTAGTGAATGCAATGCAGTCATCAAACCTGTCATCCTCTTTTCCACCTGGACAATACCAGGCAATCTCTGTCATTCCATTCATCAGCAATGCATTTTGTGTGCTTCCTTTGCAATGTCTGTGATAGAAGATATCATGCCTCTGTTTACTAATCAACCAGTTCATTAACTGTGATTTAGAGGTAGAAGATGGACCAAGGCGAAGGAAGGCTATGATGGGAACTTCTGTTTCCTTAATAAACTTGTCATAAGATTTGACACTTTTATTTTTCCACTTCTTTTTAACTTCCTGAAAAGCCCAAAGTGGGAACTCTACAGAACTTGTACTGGGAAGACTTACCAAAAGTGGAAGAGCAAACTGACAAAATGAAAGTTTTGTGTAAAGATACTGTCTCATAAAATCATTAGCACAATGGAATATTGACATTTGAACATCCATTGGGTGAATAGGTTGTTCGCTGTTTGAATTTTGCTGCTCGAAATCTTCATTTTCATCATCTAAAAATTGTTCTAAAAAATCAGTTGTGTGCATGTTTTCTTCTTCTTGAATACTCCTCACCTCTGCATAGACAGTTTCACTTGTGAATTCACACTGCACATATCTTGCACGATAGTCCAACATAAGTAATTTTTGCAGGAAATGGAGAGGAAGTTGTTTTTCTTTTGAAATCTGTTCTTCAACCAAAGAAGGCTGACAAATCTTATGAAAATCAGCATTCTTCATTTTTTGGGGGTAATACTTCTCAAGGTCCAGTCTCTGCAGCAGAAATAAAAAGTCTTTGTCCATGCTTCTGTAATCTGTTGCTATATCATTTTTAGTAGATGTTTTTTCTTCCTTGCATATACTATTCAGCTCAGTGGCAATCTTATTTTTTTCCAGTTCCATGTCTGTTGATTCCCGATAGCTAAATGCTCTGAGGTCTTTTTCCATTTTGTACCATTCATGTTCTGAATACTGTTTCATTATTTTATCGACATCAGGAGTAATATGTCCTGCCATGTGTTTTTTCATAAAATGTAGACGTTCTTTTTTCTGTTCTAGAGACATTTCTTGATATTCACCTACAGATGTCAGGCCTGTGTACAGGACAAAAGCTTGAGCCCGATCAGTGCACTGACTTCTGATGCTTGTATACTCCTTATAGGTTTCTTGCATCTGATGTTTCAGAAATTCTATTTCTTTGTCTCCTAAAAGATTTTGAAAGCTGTAGTTTTGAAAACTGTACCCAGAGTTGTTGGCAATACAGAGGAACAATAATTCTGTGTCCATTTGTTTGGTTTTCCTTAGTGAGCTTAGAAAGGAATACAATGAAAGACTAATATTCATTGTAGCTTTAATTTTTGCTTGAAGTTGATCATCACTGGTTGAGTTTATATTGACAGTAACTTGCAGAACTTCATCCATAGAATTCTTTAAAATACCAAGAAGCTCTTCAAAATCAGACACAATAACTCTCTCAAGCTCATCCTTATCAGAGTCATATATCCATCTCATAATAAGTGAAGCATTGGGAAAGTTTTCAATGGAATAAATGTGAGGATGCACTAACGATTTCAATAAAGTTTTTGTAAGATTTGTGTCTTCTGTAGAATTGTCTTTGTATTTGTCAACAATACTTACTAAAAATGCTTGCAGGTTTTTATCTGATAGACAAATCATTTTCCAAGCACTGTAACTTCCTGATGTTTTACAGAGTTCCACTTTAAAGTCATTTAACTCCTGCAAGTGTTTTTCTGCATTATTCACATCCCAGAACCCCACACCCTGCAAGAATAAATTTGCTTTTTCTAAAGCATTAGGTAAATTTTCTCCAATCATCATTTCTGTAGTGAGACCTGTCTCTGACCTGTAATGGTCAATCAAAAATAAAGCTAGTTTTAAATTATCTGCAAACTCCTCCTTGTGATTGTCCACAATAATCTTCCACACTGGTATCAGCTGAATTCCACGATCTATGACACTCCAAGTTTTGTTACTGGTTATTAAACCAGATTTCCACTGTGGAAGAGAATCAGCCTCTGATGGGCCTCCAGTTTTAGTAACAAACAATTGAACATCTTTCTGAATGTTGGATGTTTTTGAAATGTGCACAAATCCCTGTGTATTTGTTTTTGACAAGTCAATATCTACTCCAAATCCACCGTAACTAACACCCACATATATATTCAGTGCTTCAGATGTCATTTTTTTTGCTTCTTCCATCTTGCTGCTGTCTACTCTATCCATGGATGCCTTCCACCAGAATATCCCACCAAAATGTATTGGACCAAGATTAACATGTGAGCCAAACCTCTGGAAAAAATCTGAGCATTTTGTTGACAATATGGATGAATTTGAATCAATTCTCAATACATTTTCTATCTCCTGTAATGCATTTAGAGCAGAGGGAGAGAGTCTCAGCTGATCCTTTCTGAAGTAACAGGATGCTAAAGGAATGTAATTATATCTGGTGGTGCAAACGTAGCCGTGTTGATCTGACTGATTGCTTGTGTGCTCAGACTCTGCAGATTTTTGATAGTTAACACTACTTTTTAGACCAAATCCCATGAAACCTGCAGTAATTGAGCTACTTAAACTTAACCCGATTTTCTCAACTGTTTTATGAAAATTTGATTCTGCTTTCTGAGAGGTAAATTCTTTTTGCTCAAAAACAGAACTTTGTTCTGGTCCAACAAGTTTGAAGCCCTCAGGGATACACAGAAGTGGTTCACGTTTCTTAAACATATCTTCTTCATTTTTGGTTTGGAAAATTCCCTCTAGTGCTAGGCCTCCAGATGAATGTTGGATGACTTCTTCATCGATTAGGTTTTCTTTTTTAGAATATGACTCCTCTCTGAAGTTAATCTGCTTTTCAAAGTAATTTATAAGATCCAACAATGATTTCTCAGGGAGTGCTGAGTATTCAGAAGGAACTTCCAGAATCTTCCACATTTCTTTTTCACGCTCTTTAACAAAGCCATCGTTTCGACTTTTACCTTCAGATGTCATTTTTTTTAAATCTGCTATTAGATTATGTGCTTGTTTATTTTTCTCTTTTATGAATTGGTTTCTCTTTTCTTGCACTTCAGCAATATTTACACTGCTGTCAGGTATGTTAAACAATTTATGTAATGCCTTCTTTTCCCAGGGATAACGAACATGTTTCTCTATCACTGAGCATTCTTCAGGCTGAATATAGTTTAATGATTGAATATTTCGTATGCCCAAACATTCTCCTATGATGGAAAGCCAGTACTCAGGATCCAGACCAGTCTCTTCCAATTTATTTTTAAGATCAGTATTGACAGAGCAGCCATTTAATCCGTGACCTGACATCTCTATAAATACAATAAAAAAACTTTTAAGTAAACCAATTCAGTTAAAATATTTACACATTTCATATTTTAGGGTCATTTGTCAATGCATTGGATTATGAATTGGATTATTGCGGTATTGGGTAAATTCACTCTTTTTTGCATCATTTTTTTCCAAACTTTCTAAATTTCTAAACCAACTGCACACTCTAAAACTTCACTACACAGCCCCAGTGGCAGGAAGGGTTTTCAGAATTACTTCTCCTTGTCATTTTTTTATGAAAAGTGAACTTACCCTTTATAGCGACATTGCAGTGCAATGGCTGCTCCTTATTCCCCAGGATCTAATCAGAAGGAAAGTGAAATCATCCTCACCTAAGCGCTAAGGCGTAGGATGGAGTAAAGTAAGTATAAATCAATTTTTTATTTTTACTGGTACGTTTTGAAACTACTGAAAATAGATCATTTTTGAATGGGAGGAAGATCTGACAGTATCAGGGGGCCTTCCGTTTTACTGCAAGGTTCACTTTAAATATATCTTAAAGCATATTAATGGTCAAAATGTAAAATCATGTATCCATTTCCACATTGTATTTCAATTATTTTTAGCCTACTATAAAGGCATACCTAGGGTCTCCAGTGCCCTTGGCGAGAATCTGTATCAGCGCCCCCTGGCATCCCCCCTTCATTAAAGAGGAAGTAAACCCTGATGGGTTTACTTCCTCTTTCATTCCCTACAAAGGCAAAGCATAATGGACTACTATGCATCGCATAGTAGCCCATTATGTGTCACGTACCTGACACAGGAGCCAGCGAAGTTGCCGCTGTCCCCTGTAGTCCGGCGCATCCATCTTCTCGGTGGGGTCTCGCAGCTCCGCCGCTGTCATTCGGCGGAGCCGCGATGACGTCACTCCCACGCATGCGCACGGGAGCCGACACGCGCGGTAGCTCCATTATTGGAAATGCCGCGCTCAGTGCGCCTGCGCGCCGCTGTCTACGGCGCATTCGCCGTACACAACGGTGCCTGTCTTCGGGCAAATATCTCCTAAACCGTATAGGTTTAGGAGATATTTCTTGGACCTACAGGTAAGCCTTAATCTAGGCTTACCTGTAGGTCAAAGTGGTTTGTAAGGGTTTACAACCACTTTAAAGAGTTAGAATTTCAGTTGTTTGTTTTTTTACATAAATTTCCTTAAATTTTTAATTGTCTGCATATCTATTAAAGATAATGTCCCTTTTCAATGGTTTTGACTTTTGAAAAAGATATTGTACATAAACATAGTAGTCAGATGAGATTTAGGTTAAACACATTCAGAAGAAATATAAAACCTTAATGAGTTATATTAGAAAAAATATAAAACCTATTTTACATTTTTAAAGGTGCTAATTATAATAAAAGATAATGATCTGTATTCATATTATGCTTATGCTTCATATTGTGCTTAGCTTGGCTATCTAAAATTTCAATGTGACCTCATATCACAGGGGTCTCCAAACCCTTGGGGGCGGGGGGGACTGAGGGGGGAGCAGATCAGCTGTGTGTCTTGTGTCCCGTGCGAGAGAGGACAAACAAGGGGGAAATAAAACGTCAATCCCGGTGTCTTTGTGCTGCTGTTACATGAGGGACACTCTCTCCACTCACAGCCGTGCTGACCCCTCTCCAGTGTGTGTATAGACTCAGGAAGAGAACTACAAGCCACAGGAAGATCCCGCCGCCCATGAACATCATAAAGCTGCTGATCGCTGCCTCCCCCCAGGTGGGGGGGTACAGAGATGTGCTGGGGGCCAAGGTGCACAGCGGAGTCCAGCAAGGTACAGGGAAACCTCTGGAAGGGGGGGTGACTGTCTAGGGACCCTAAAGTAAGGGGGCTCTCTGGGGACCCTGAAATAAGGGGGGCTCTCTGGGGACCCTGATGTAAGGGGGGCTCTCTGGGGACCCTAGAGTAAGGGGGCTCTCTCGGGACCCTGATGTAAGAGGGCTCTCTGGGGACCCTAAAGTAAGGGGGGTATCTGGGGACCCTGAAGCAAGGGGGCCCTCTGGGAACCCTGATGTCCAGTACCACCACCGCCACCCGCCTCCAGTACCACCGCCACCCCTCTCCAGGACCACCATCCCCCTCCAGTACCACCGCCACCCCCCTCCAGTACCACCACCGCCCCCCCTCCAGTACCACCACTGCATTGGTGACACAGCTGCACTGGTGACACAGGTTTCACAGGGGACACAGGCTGCACTGGTGATGCAGGTTTCACTGGGGACACAGGCTGCACTGGTGATGCAGGTTTCACTGGGGACACAGGCTGCACTGGGGACACAGGCTGCACTGGTGATACAGGTTTCACTGGGGACACAGGCTGCACTGGTGACACAGGTTTCACTGGGGACACAGGCTGCACTGGGGACACAGGCTGCACTGGGGACACAGGCTGCACTGGGGACACAGGCTGCACTGGTGGACACGGGCAGGCTGCATTTTCTGGCACAGGTAAAGTTTTTGTTAATAGAAGCTTCCTCTTGACAGTTACGGTAAGTTGTAATCAGAAACAGAAATGTTTTACTTTGTTGTACAGTGGAAAAAAATATAGTATAGGGGCCCTTCCTGATATCTTGCACCGGGGCCCTGAAGTTTCTAGTTACGCCTCTGCTCCTAATCCTCTTGTATGTTTTTGTATTATAACTGTGTTGTTGTCTCCCTTTCTATTTTCTAAAGTGCTGCATAAACTATTGGTGCTATATAAATTATGTATGATAATAATAATAATAATAATAAATGTTCTAGTACAGGGGTAGGCAATGTTTTGAGCGCAGTGTGCCGAAAAATGTTTTCAAAGAAATTAAGAGTGCCGATTTTATAACAAAAAAAATGTCAACTTCCCACTCTCAATCACTAAAAGGATTTTTTATAAAGTAAATGCTGTAAACTACTTTAGTAGTGAGAAATTTTAAAATCCTGCACTCTCATCCCTCAGATCAGCCCCAGTTCATTCACCTTCACACTTCAGATCACTGTTCCCCCCCCCCCCCACAAATCTTCCCCACGACTGTAAACCCCCCTGCTCTTCTGCCCCACCACTGTAACCCCCCGCTCTTCTGCCCCACCACTGTAACCCCCCTGCTCATCTGCCCCACCACTGTAACCACCCTGCTCATCTGCCCCACAACTGTAACCCCCTGCATATGTGTTCCACCGATTTTACCTCCTTTCTCCTCTGCCCCACCTCTGTACTCCCTGCTCCTCTGTCCCACCGCTGTAACCCCCTGCTCATCTGTCCCATCAATGTACCCCCTGCTTTTCTGTCCCACCGCTAAACCCCCTTCTCATCCCTTCCACCACTGTACCGTCCTGCTCATCTGCCCCATCAATGTACCCCTTTTCTCATCTGCCCCACTACTTTACCTCCCTGCACATCTGCACCACCGCCACATCTCCATCTGCCCCACCAATGTAACCCCCTTTCTCATCTGCCCCACCAATACACCTCCTTTCACATCTGTCCCACTGCTTTACACCCCCTGCTGTTCTTCCCCAACACTGTACCTCCTGCACATCTGTCTCACCTCTGTACCGCCCTGGTCTTCAGCCCCACCTCTGTAATCCCTTGGTCTTCTGCCCCACCACTGTAAAGCATGCTGGGACTTGTAGCCCTATCATAGGCTGTAATGCTCATGCAGAGCATAGTGGGACTTTTAGTTCTATCATAGGCTGCAATGAAAGTGCAGAGCATGCTGACACTTGTAGTTCTATCACAGGCTTCAATAGAGGTGCAGAGCATGCTGGGACATGTAGTTCTATCATAGGCTGCAAGAGAGGTGCAGCGCAAGCTGGAACTTGTAGTTCTAGCCCAGTCACACAGGAACCTAGGCTACAATGAAATTGCAGATCATTCATGCTAGGACCTGTAGCTCTATCACAGGCTGCAATAGAGGAGCAAGGCATGCTGAAAATTCTAGTCCTATCACAGGTTGCCATGGAGGTGCAGAACATGCGGGGACCTGTAGTTCTATCCCAGGCTGCACTGTATGTACAGGCTGTACAACATTTTAGTTTCCTTCTTCCCAATCCCAGCCACTCTCCCCTCCTCCTCCCTGTCTATCTATAAAGCATGGAAAAGTTTGTACAGACCTGAAGTCAGCATGTGTTCCTGCTCCCTCTCCGTGTGTGTGTGTGTGTGACAGGCTGCAGAGACGGGAGACATGCATCCGCATCTGAAGCATTTGAGGTGATGTGAAGGCAGGCCAATGGCGAGGCGGGCGCTAGCATCGGTATTGGGTTTGGAAGCGTGTGAGGTGATGTGAAGGCGGGCTGTCAGTGTGTGTGTGTGAGAACAAGTTAGAGGAGCATTAGAACACTGCCAATTGGCACCCCTCCCCTTGGCCTGCGCCCCTGGTGGGCGCCAGTCTCGCCAACCTCTTGGTACAGCCCTGGCCTACTACTAAAAATAAATGCATGCAGGGTGGCTGGTCTATAACATCCCAAATATTGCAACAAAAGAGAAAACGGCCTAGTGCAATAAGCACAGCACACACCCCTAGGGATGTTTTAAATGAGATGGACCAGTCCGTAGTTAAAAAATATATATATTTTAATTGAAAAAACCTAGTAAATATGTTGTATGTAACAGAATATCAAGCATATACATAGCATATATCTGTTTCTGCTCCTACCTTAATCATTTGTGTATTCTCACATGCTGCACACCATCCTTTGTATTTATCATACTCCAATATTTTCTGTACCGTGCTAATATTATTCTAACTTCATGATATTGTATTGATATATATGTTCTATTTAGCTGTATATTTTATTATAACTGTCAATTTTGCCTCATTGTATTTATGCTGCCATTATGTGTAATCTTTGTGCGTTGCACTGTACCTTATGGTATTATGATTCATAACTTATAATTTTTGTTTACGTTTTCTGTAATGTATTGCTTTTTACTCCAGCCTGCACTTCCCTTTGTTCACCACTAGGGGGTTATACATATTTTTCTCTTTCCAGATATAGTCTCTATATCTGTGATACATTTTTCGAATTCTTTACCTACCAAGCGTTCCAGATGTTGCCGCTGTGCTGCCCGGCACGCGGGAGACTTACATGCCCCCATGGTTCCCTTGGGGTGCCTGTGGTCTTTATGCCTGTTTGGCACGGCATGATTGCTGTGCCTCTTCTTGTTTGCGCTCCATCCTTGCCAGGGATCTCCTCAGACGGACTGGCTGCAGCCATTGGCACACCAGTCTGTCTCATCAGCCTCAGCTGTGGAGGCTGCTGATGGTGCCTGTCCACAGCTGATCGTCACAACTCTTTTGGGTTATTTAAGGCCTGCACTCATGGCGCTCAGTACGCCGCGGGTTGCTTGCCGCTGAGGATTGTCCCACAGATATACTCGAGTCAAGGTGAGGATAGTACCTTCTGGTACTCTGATAATTTGCTACTCCCATATTGCTATATTTATGTACTTCCTCTCACTTTTTGACATTTTTCTATCTTTTTTATTAGACACACTTTTTTTCGGATATTAGCCGTTGACATACTGTTCTGGCCACCTATATAGCCAGACAGCCGAGATCCTGCAGCCACAGTGCAGTTGTCTTGCCAATATTTGGCCCTTCAGTGGCACATATCTACAGGTCAACCCACCACAATACTGAAATTCTCTTATTTATACTACAGTACTTTTACCCCCCATGATTATCGGTGACAGTTTCAGGCTTGTGAGTATATTCAATCTTTTCAGCATTACCCACTAAAGATGTTCATGCAGAGCTATGCACCTGTCTTCTTTGTTATATTTGTACTAATTTGATTATATTTATATTCTAGACTATGTGTACACGAGATGTTTGTTATGCCCAGGGGCGGGCTGGGCTGGGGGGCAGGGATGCAATTGCCCCTGGGCTACTCTAATGTCCTGCACAAAGGCTGCTGAGCTGGCCAAGTGAAGCAGCTCGGGGTGACGGGCACAGCCAGATTCAGTACTGCAAGGCAGCGATGAGCTCTGTCACAGGGCTGACAGTCTGTGTTAGTTTAGCCCAGCCCCTCCCTCCTCCACATGAAGCTCTATCAGAGGCTGGATGGAATCTGCTCTCTTTCCCCCCCACACTCCAGGCAGCCCGTGTGTTGTCTGTGAAGAGGATGTGTGGCCAGGAAAGTTAAAACTGAGCAGTCGGCTGAGCTCCTGAGCTTGGTAGCCACAGCCTTAAAAAACAAAACAAAAAAAAAAACAAGTGAGCCTCCTGGGACTGTCAATTGCGTCCAAGTGACAAGTGAGCTTCTCCTCCCTCCATTCCCACTCTCTCTCCCCTCTCTGCATCTTAAGTGTTATATTACAGCCTGTGACAGTTGCTTGCCCTCCTAGATGTTATGATGTGGGGGTCACACTGGCATGGTGCAGTGCTGGTGTAGTGCCTGCATGTTACCCCTGGTCCCATAGACTTCTATTAGGTTGTACATTTTTGCTGCATGTTCTGAAAGAGCACAAAAAGTCCCGCATGCTGCATCTTTGATGCAATTCCAGAAAATGCAGCAAAAACGACAACCTAATTAGAAGTCTGAGGGACAGCGGCTATGGAAAACCACCAGCACAGTGGAGGCCTGTCCATTAAGGGCACACGGGCACTGCCCCCTCCATTATACCACTCCCTATATGTAAAATAGATAGATTCATGCATTACTGTGGCTACCCTCTGTCCAGGCATCTGGCCCCTTTGCAAATGCCGGGTGCCTGAATTACAGTGGCGGGGGTGTTTTGTTCTTTTTAAGCACCTGATTTGTGCCATAGGCTCTAATAGGCTTCAAAAAAGGTGGACTCAGAGTGCAGATCATTGCGCCATGAGCCCACCCAGCTGTGTTAGAAAAGCAAATTAATATTCTCTTTTCTAACACTGAACCACCTCTCCGCCAATCAGGAAGCGCGGGTCTAATACCCGTCACCTGATTGGTTGAAAGCACAGGCATTCCTATTGGACACCTAGCAGATCAGAAGAAGAGACGCACGGGAGCCACGGAGGACATAGGACAGGAGCCGTCACCTGACCCACTGCATGTCCCACAGCTCGCCACCATCACCCACTGCCTGACCTACCACCAAGATGGGGTAACTGTCAGTCAGGCAGCAAGTGGGCGGAGGGGGTGTCACAGTGGCTGCATATGATGGGGCACAGTGGCGGCATATGATGTTCTTTTTCAGTTTGTTTCCCGCCCCCCCCCCAAAATAAAAATGTTGAGTACCAGTGTGAGCCCAAAGGCTTGCACTCTTAGCAGGCACTGCCACTCCACTGAAAAGTGATCAATGCTCAGGTCACTTTTCAGAGGCATTTGACAGGCAGTGAGGAGGTGATATCTAATTTCCTCCCTGCCTATTTTAACCTCCTAAATGCCAGTCCCTCCAGGTAATTCACTTTGAACTCCACCTTGTTTCCATTACTCTCTGTAGGTATTACATGTTCTCTCACCTTATTCTTTGAACTCCACCTTATTTCCAAAACTCTCATTATGTATTAGGTGTGCAAAGTGAATTTACCTAAGTGGAGCACCCCTTTCAGAAGATTTGAGATTTGATATTAAACTCAGACTGGTGGACTTAGGCCACCATAGACAGACTGAAATTTCTGCTGAACTTCCAGAATTGCAATCTATCAATGTGCAGACGGGTTATACAGAATCCGATCTATCAACTAACTTCAGTACAACCAGCGTGTCCTGTTTTCTTTTTTCTTTTTGTCAATCACTGCTGGCTGCTATAGCTGCCGGCAGTGACTACTGTATTCTGATGGCTGGGAAACGAGCACACACCGACACGCGGCTCTTACGGAAGCTTGGTAAATCAAGTGCTGGGGTGGATTTTCATTTAGGATATTCTTATCTACTGTAGCTTCCAGACAATAACATGAACGCATGATTGATAAGCTTCATTGATATCACTTTCGGGGTATGCTTTTTCTAGAAATGTTATTGGTTCTTTAGAACTTTGTAAAACATAATCTTCTTTCTAAGTGCAAATACTGTCTAGCCTGAAGAACTGGCTTTTTGGAATGTTCTCCACTGGGGATGGTGGAAGTTGGCTACAAGTACATAGAAGTTACCTGATGTCGGTTGGTACCATGGGAACCCAGTACAAAATCAGATTGCCTCCGCCGTTGCCGACAGCTCCGGTAAGGGGTCCCTCTCTCGCTGCCAATAACGGTGATCTTGCGGCGAATCCACCGCAGAGACCACCATTATCGTTGCCCTTAGTTTAGGTATGTTTTTGGTAGGGATGCACCGAAATTTCGGCCGCCGAAACATATCGGCCGAAAATGGTGTTTTCGGCAAAATGCCGAAAGGAAAATCTTGCCGATAATGGGGGCGGGGCCTGTGCGGGGCTCCGCCCCCTGGTGCCGCCCATTGCACGGGTGTTTTCCTTGTCCGTCCCCAGTCCTCTGTCCTCCTTTCGTCCCGCCCGACAGTGCGGTGATCTCCGTGTGTCACGGAGCTGTGCATTGAATTGCCCGGTCGGCTGCAGTAACAATGTCCCGCCTCCTGTGACAGACGGTACACTGATCCAATGGCGGGACATTGAATCAGTGTGACGTGATTACAGGAGGCGGGACATTGTTACTGCAGCCGCCCGGGCAATTCAATGCACAGCTCCGTGACACGCGGAGATCACCGCTCTGATCCGGGCATGGGTAAGGCTGCATTTAGACACTGGCAAGCTGCATAAGGGGGAAAGAGTGTGCCCAGGGCAAGCATTGCAGAGTTTTGTCCGCAGCTAAATCGCACGTTTTTTGTGCCCACAGTGCTGCTGCATCCAAAAGTAATTTGTTTGCCTCTGAAACTATCTACCTCTGGCCACTTGTGTGAATGTGGCCATGCTATATAAACAAGGTCACAGGACAAAGGCTGTACTCACTTTATTGACCATGTAAAAAAATAATAATAATCTTGATTTTGACCCAGCTAGCTTTTTATCGCCATGTCATAGAATGGGGAAGGGTTAAGTTATTGCTAGTAGAGGTAACGATATGAGCATTCCCAATAGAAGTCTGCTGGAACGGAACAGGTAGCTTGCATGGGGCCAGTTCACACCAGATGCAGTTCCGTGTGTTTTTTTTTTTTTTTGCACAAAATGCATGCACAGTGTTTTCCATGTATTCCAATGGCTCTAGTTCACACCATGCAGTCAGTTTCCGCACTGGAAACTGACTGCATGGTGTGAACTACAGCCATTGGAATACATGGAAAACACTGTGCATGTATTTTTATCAGGCAGGCTGCATCTGAGGGGAACCGGTGAGGCTGCTTTGATCTCCTGTACCATGCCTGCAGTCTCTGACCATCTTCTGTACCATGCCTGCAGTCTCTGACCATCTCCTGTACCATGCCTGCAGTCTCTGACCATCTCCTGTACCATGCCTGCAGTGTCTGACCATCTCCTGTACCATGCCTGCAGTCTCTGACCATCTCCTGTACCATGCCTGCAGTCTCTGACCATCTCCTGTACCATGCCTGCAGCCTCTGACCATCTCCTGTACCATGCCTGCAGCCTCTGACCATCTCCTGTACCATGCCTGCAGCCTCTGACCATCTCCTGTACCATGCCTGCAGTCTCTGACCATCTCCTGTACCATGCCTGCAGTCTCTGACCATCTCCTGTACCATGCCTGCAGTCTCTGACCATCTCCTGCACCATGCCTGAAGTCTCTGACCATCTCCTGCACCATGCCTGCAGTCTCTGACCATCTCCTGCACCATGCCTGCAGTCTCTGACCACCTCCTGTACCATGCCTGCAGTCTCTGACCATCTCCTTTACTATGCCTGCAGTCTCTGACCATCTGCTGTATGAAAATATTTTTTAAAAACAGTCATTTTCAGTATCGGTGCTGTTTCGGTATCGGTTTCTAGTGTATTTTTCATTTTCGGTATCGGTTTCGGCACCAAAAAACCCATTCGGTGCACCCCTAGTTTTTGGATATATATTTCTCATCCTTTCCCACAATCAAGATGGTCCCATCTATCAGCGGCACGGGACTCAGATTGAGGCATGGAACTCAGGTTTGATTATATATTATGGTGTGTCAGAATGCCGCCCGTGCCCTGAGATGATGTCCTTTGTGTGACGAAACACGTAGGGTAAGCGATGTGTTGATGTCACCACGTGCTGTCCCCCTCTGCATTGCATGGGCGAGTTGTTTTATCTGTCCTTTTAAATTTGCTGGCCGGCTTTCATTGTACGGTAGTTCATATCGATTTTTATGTATATTAACTGACACCGATCAGTTTCCTTTTTTATGAACCAATAAACCATCTGATTTTATCTATGGTGGCCCCTTTTTGGGTTTTTTCCATGGTCATATATATGTGATTGGTTTGTCCACCTTCACTATTTTCCATCTGCTGGATTGTGTGCCGCATGATCAACCAATCAGTGTGTCAGCCGATACTAACCTGTTGGGATTACTGGATCTTCCAAAGCCGCGACATCAGGAGAACGCCAGATCTGTGTATCGTTCTTTGTGGTGGTGGGTTACAACAGCTGGAGATCTTTACCACCGAAGACTGGGTGGCAAGCCTATCTTAGTGGCTATCTGGTAAGCCTACATCCCTTAAAGGGGTTGTAAAGGTAAATGTTTTTTCACCTTAATGTATTCTATGCATTAAGGTAAAAAAACATCTGACAGTGCCTGCGCCCCCAGTCCCCCCGTTTTACTTACCTCACCCCCTCGAAAGTCCCGCGCTTGTCCTCGACTTCCTCTTCACCACTCAGCCTGGCCGCTGATTGGCTGAAGTGGATGGATGGAAAGCAGCGCAGCCATTGGCTTGTGCTGCTATCAATCACATCCACTGACGCGGAGCGCCCCGGGGGGCAGGGCCGTGTGATACAGCGAGCGGCTATAGCTGCCAGCTGTATCACAGGAGCGCGCCCGCAGATGCTTTTCACCATGCGAGGGAGCTCGCATGAACATGAGAAGCACCTGTGGGAGGAAGCCGAGGGACCCCAGAAGAGCAGGTTCGGGGACACTCTGTGCAAAACGAGCTGCACAGTGGAGGCATGTATAACATGTTTGTTATTTTTAAAAACAAAAAATGTAACTTTACAATCCCTTTAAGGTGGTGGAATCACACTGTCTTTTATCTCATGAAGATTTGTCACTGGGTGTTGCAATATTACCATCAGGCTGCCTTCAGCTTTTATAGACTTTTTGTTTATCGTGTTTGTGCACATTTAATTTTGAACATCCAGCACTATAGAATTTAGGTTTGATGGGTTTAGCCATATACCGGTATGTGTATTTTGATGTGGCACACACATTTAATGTATTTTGTTGCTTTTATTTGTTTGAACCATTTTTTGTTTTTTAT
Organism: Lithobates pipiens; assembly: GCF_037356315.1. Taxonomy (NCBI): domain Eukaryota; kingdom Metazoa; phylum Chordata; class Amphibia; order Anura; family Ranidae; genus Lithobates; species Lithobates pipiens. The sequence continues at coordinate 74,367,577 of NW_027507785.1, read as the reverse complement.
ATAACAATTTGTGGTTTACCACAGCGCAGCTCCCTTTGTTTCATTGTTTCTTTTGTGTTGTATATCACTTTGAGTTGCAGCTTTATCAATTTACTAAATAGAGCAATCTTTTTTTGACATATAAGTTCCCAGCATAGCTATAGAACTGACCACGTTGTGTTCTGCTTAGTGTGGTCAGGTTTTAAAAAAAAAAGCAGAGTGTGGCAGGAGCAATAGGGATTTCACACAAAGGAAGCAATACAAAGACAACAGGATATTTTTACATACTACATGGCACAGCAGGCAGATATCAGGAATATGAAATGCTGGGTTTACATTCTCTTTAAGACCCCTTTCACAAAAAGTCCTGACAGCAGCTTCTTTGGAGCGGTGTGTTTACCGCTCCTCCCCATTGAAATCAATGGGACAGCGTGGCTATACCGCCGGCAAAACGCTGCTATTGTGGCGTATTGCGGGCGGTTTTATCCCTTTCTCGGCTGCTAGCGGGGGGTAAAAGCGCCCTGCTAGTGGTCGAAATGCACTGCGAATCCGAGGGTAAAGCGATGCTATGGGCGCGGCAGTGTGAAAGCTGTCTTAGTGAATTATTTTTCTTGTTGACTTAGGTTAGTAGGTGCTTTATTCATTTACTGGGAACTCTTCTTGCAAAGAGCTATGAGATCAGCATGTACCACCTGATAAAAGGTTTCTATAAATGGTCCCTTGGGGCAACTGGTGGTTTCTGGATTTTTTTTTATTCCAAGTAAACACTTATTTTGATATCTTGATATATTTTGATCATTTATGATTTGAGAGACTATAACAGGGGAAAGCAACCTCGGCACTGCAGATGTGATGAAACTACAAATCCCATCATGCCTCTGGCTTTAGGAGTCATGCCTGTGATTGTCAGGGTCTTGCAATGTCTCATGGGAATTGTAGTTTCACCACAGCTGGAGGGCCGAGGTTTCCTATCCCTGGACTATAACATCCTCTTTGTCCAACTGCCTTGTGAGTAACATGTCTTCCTAAGCAGTATACATAATATCATGGACAGTATGTTGGATGTTTTTTTTTTTTTTTATATAATTTTGATTTTGTTGTAGACATGTTATATATTTAATGTACTTACAACCCTGAAGAAGGAGTTTTGTGACTCTGAAACGTATCAAGGGACATTTATATCATCTATATAAATATCAAACTCTATATATCAAGTCTTCATGACAGAAGATATTGTTATAAATATTTTTATAGGTATGAATTGGCGCTAACACACTGTAATGTGCATGGAAAAAAGCTGCACTAATATTTCTTTTATATATTTTTATTGAACTGTACCAAATAACGATTGACATGTATGTCTTTTAATAGCATGTGCCATTTCTGCCTTTAAAATCCCATGTAGGAAAACTTTTGAATTTTTGGTATTGCATCTAGGGATGTTGGCAAGCACCAGAGTAGACCCATTGCTTCAATCCTCATTTATTTAAAAAATCTGCAATGTCCCTATGTAATTTTTTTAATTTAATGCTGAATGCCACCCCTTCAGCAATATACCAATGCAATTTAATTTATTACCCATCCTAATGCATGATGTCATGGTCGCCTTATGCATATTAATTTTTTTTTTTTTTATCTACCCCAACGCATGTCTTGGTTTTTAGAGAGGTTACTTATATATATTTCAAATTTCTACACTATGAATAGTATGCCTATTGTGTCCCCCCTCCTCCTTTGCTTTACATTTTTGTGCCTATACATACTATATAATCACTACACAGCTGAAGCTTTTTATTCTTTTATTCATTTTTTTTTATTATCCATTATTTTTATGGCTAGTTCAGCAGCTTTTTATGCTTTTAAGATCTTGTATTATTATAATGAATTCATTATTTGCCATAATGTTGCACAATGCTTTCGTGTATGTTTTGCAAGTATTTCATTATTTGCTGTTATGTTGTCCTTTTAAAGATATGCACTATGCACTATCACAGAAGACCGGGCCACCGCCTGTAAAAGAGCTATAAGAAGGCGCGGTGGCCTGGCAGAAGAACCGAAGAGGGGGACAAGACCACCGAAGTCGGAAGAAGAGGCCGGCGGCGAGGAAGAAAGCCGGGCTCCTCTGCTAGTAAAAGAGCTAGCAGAAGATAGCGGAGGAGTCCGGCGAGAAGACCCCCGAAGACGGAAGTCCCCCAGAGCTGTGCAATAAACTATTTTTACTGTGTTGTGTTTTTTTTTACTTTTTTTCACAGGTGAATGGGTAGGGGTACATTGTACCCCATACTCATTCACATAGGGTGGGGGGCCGGTATCCGGGGGCCCCCTTATTAAAGGGGGCTCCCGGATTCCGATAAGCCCCCCGCCCGCAGACCCCGACAACCAATGGCCAGGGTTGTCGGGAAGAGGCCCTTGTCCTCATCAACATGGGTACAAGGTGCTTTGGGGTGGGGGGGACGCATGCCCCCCCTCCCCGGGACGCATGCCCCCCCTCCCCAAGGCACCCCCCATGTTGAGGGTACGCGGCCTGGTACGGCTCAGGAGGGGGGGGCGCCCACTCATCCCCACCCCCTTTCCTGGCCGGCCGGGTAGCGTGCTCGGATAAGGATCTGGGGGGGACCCCCACTCCGTTTTTTCGGCGTAGGGGGTTCCCCTTGGAATCCATACCAGACCTAAGGGCCTGGTATGTTCTCGGAGGGGGAACCCACACCAATTTTTTTTCATAAGTTTGGCGTGGAGTTCCCCCTTCAGAGCTCATTCTCTGATTGGCCACGGCAAAAGTCGCCTGGCCTGGGGCGACTTAAAGTTGTGTTGTAAGTCGCCCCAGGTCGTGTCTAAGTCGTGTTCAAGTCGTGTCCAAGTTGCCTCACAAAGTCGTCCTGAAGTCGTGTCGCCCCTGTGTGAACCGAGCCTTAGGCCCTGGAGTGACTTTGCTATGTCCAAGTCTGCCTGCAGGACTTCAGTGTTCCCAGAAGACAAAAAAAATTTGCTAAAGTCTATGTACTGTAAAAAAAAGAGGTGGGGCACATTAGCTGTAATTGGGTGAGGGTTCCTTCTCCTGTGTTGCCATGCGTGCCATTGAATGACAGTGCAAGATCACACAGCTTCACCTTTAAGTATAAATAAAGGTGAACCATATTTTTTTAGCTTTGGATAGAGTCATACATTGGTGACATCAGGCTACTTTACACACACACTGTGTTTTTACACTCAACAAGCCAACTGTTACTTTATGAAGCTTTTTGTGGCCCCCAGAACTGTGCTCCCACCCATGCAACTCCCACCACCATGCTTACTTGGCTCAGCTGTCCCACCTGTGGGCCCAGAACCCCTATGGCAGGTGTCAATGGGTGGAGGGGAGGAAGACCAGCAAATATCCATTTTCTTATCTCCCTCAGCTGTGAAGAACTTGGAAGAATTGTGTAGGACCTCACTTCCAGTCCAGCAAAGAGATTCACATTCCAGAGAAGAGTCTGCCCAATCCAACAGAGAGACAGCCCCATCCAGCAAAGAGACAGCCCCATTCAGCAAAACTATTGCCCAATCCAGAAAAGAGATTGCCGCATCTAGCAGTCACAGCCACTACACAGTTCCAATCAGCAGAATTGCCAATTAATTTATCAAGAAACGTCTAGACCACAGTGAACACTTGCACTTCAGCAAGCACAGTCAGCAGAGCAGTCTGTCCGGAGAAAGACCGGCTAGCTAGCTACCCACATGATCGATCCGCTCCGCATCTCTGCCCTGATACACAGCAATTTCACAGGCAGCAAAACAAGCTGCCCGTCTGCTAGGAGAGGTAGAGCACAGTGCAGATCACTCCAACTTCCACTCTCTCAGGCTGCAACCGGAGTGGAGCTGTATCATTGTTTTGCTTACGTCTATCTCGTAGGGTTACTTTGTGGTATAAGCAAGGAAGCTGAGACCACTGCAGTGTGTAATTGTGATTTTACAATACAAAAATGTTGTACATACAAAACTATTACAATGTTAGCCCTTGTACATGCGGTCAGAGATTCCGGCGGAATGTGTCCTATCAGACCGTTTTGACGGATATTCCGACTGTGTGTGGTCTCCATCGGACTGTTTCCGTCGGAATATCCGACGCACCAACTTTTCCAACTTGCCGGTAAAATTTTCCGACAAAATGCTCCGATTGGTCATACTCCGATCATGTGTAGCCTACTCCGACGGACAAAGTGCCACGCATGCTCAGATCAAATTCCTAGACCAAAGCTATTGGCTACAAAGCCTGAACGTAGTCCTGACATAACGAAATAACGTCATCACATTATGTACAATCGGATTTTCCGACAACTTAGTCCGAACGTGTGTATGCAACATCACTTCCGGACCTCTTCCGGAATTAATCAGTTGGAATTACTCGGATTTGGTTTGGTTGTCGGAATCTCCGACCGTGTGTACAAGGGCTTAGGAATACCGTTCAAGACTGACAGATATGTAAAACAAGCAAATACTCAGGCTTCTTCTGGATATCAGGCGAAAGTATCTTGGATGGTACAGACTTTCCTTCCTTTGGTGTTAATGCATTATGGAGCCCCTCTCCAGCTTATACCTGGTAACCCATTTTTTCTAGCTAGCCTCATGTCAGCACCCCATGGGTTAATCATCCATAGGTAACCCCAAGGACCACCTCCAATAGCTGGAATAAAAGTCCCACCCTCCTGATCCCTGGTATTCTTCATTTTTGGTCGCTCCAGGTAACCTACCAAAGGTTTCCAGATTGGATGTATGTTGGTGAGCAGTATCCCCCTACCGCACCTCAACCCAGGTTCTCTGTCTCTCCTGGGTTGGAAGACACTGTGTGTGGGTGGTAAATCCCCCTTAAGCCAGGGTACCCTTGTGCCTGGGTTTCAGGCATTGTTGCTTAGATTGCACATCATTTACTGACCTCTGCTGGCAAAATCGTATAGGCCAGGACGGGAGAGACCTCAATGGTTAGGAACTCAAAGTTCCTTTCTCCGGGGCATCAAATCTAAGGCCACACAGGCAGCCATTACCAGTGAAAAGTCCTTTTGAGGGTGCGCCCACCCAGGCTTTTCTGGTTGGAGCGAGGCTAACCTCCTATTGGAGGGTCTGGGTGGTGAAGGTTACAGACCACTGGATCCTGGACACTATAAAACAGCTACTCTATAGAATTCTTACACCACCCTCCAAATTCCTCTGTAAGAACTCAGTGGCCGGAGTGTCCCGAGAAGAGACAGTCCTTGCAGACCTATATAGACAAACTTTTGTCCAAAGGGGCCATCAAGCATGTACCAGCGGAAAAGAGAGGGAGAGGAAACCACTACACAGACAATCAAACTATTTGGAACTTAAGGCAGCCTTTCTTGTTCTATAGGCTTTTCAGGAAGATCTCCGGGGAGCACGGGTCAAGATGCTACTAGACAACAAGACCGCAGTAGCTTACCTTGCCCACCGGGGGGGGGGAGACAAGGAGTCTAAAACGCTCCTTCACCTTTCGGCAGACATCTTTGCTTGGGCAGAGGAGCATCTTCAGGATCTGACAGCAGCATATCTTCCAAGAAGCTACAATTAACTGCTAGATAATCTAAACAGACCTTTCCCCTGAACACAACAAGTGGTCACTCCAATCAAGGTACCTCCTGACAGTTTTCAGGAAGTGGGGCACACCCACAGTCGACTTAATGGCGACCCCGCAAAATGCTCAGCTTCCCCTGTTTGTGATCAGATACAGTTACACAGGGGCACTAGCACAGGATGCCTTTTCGATACCCTGGGCCTTTCCGATGGTGTACATTTTTCCACAGTCCCGTTATTAATGAAGGTTCGAATGAAAATCAGAGCAGAGAAGGTCCACATGGTGTTGGTGGCTCCCTAATGGCCGAAGAGACCTTGGTTTCCTTCGATCATGCAGATCTTGTCAACCCCGCCAATCCTGTTTCCAGCCAAAAGGGACCTTTTGATCCAGAACCAGTAGCGACACTCCATCCCGGTGAAACTAAGACTAGTGGCATGGCTGCTGAATCGGCCTGATTAAGGCTTCAGGACTAAGGGCTTTTCTCACAGGTGGTACAGATTTCAATGAAGGCCAAAAAGACCTCAACCAACCTCATGTATGAACGTGTATGGAGGAATTTTGTAGAGCTCACTGAACGCAAGCACTTTTTTCCTGAATCTACTTCTTGGCCCAACATACTGGATTTCCTGCAGTCTGCCTTAGATAAGGGGTTAGCATATAACTCGATTAGAATGCAGGTCTCTGCCTTGTCATCTCTCACCAGGCATAGATGGACTGAAGATCCTCTAATTAGGCATTTTCTGCAGGCTGCAATTCACATTCACCACCAAAGATGTGCCTTATACCTTCCTGGAATCTCGGCTTGGTCCATAGGTTACTCACGCAACCTCCATTTATACCTACGGACTCTTGCTCCTTATGGTCCCTTACCTTAAAATTGGTGTTTTTGGTCGCCATAGTTTTGGCAAGGAGAGTTTCAGAATTGGAACCCATGTCCTGCAAAGAACCTTACTGTGTGATCCTTCCACAAAAAGCCATCTATGACCTGCTCCAAGTCTGATGTCTAAGGTCGCATCTAGCTTTCATGAGAATTGGGAGGCAATACTCCCAAGTTTTGATCAAGTACCGTATATACTCGAGTATAAACCGAGATTTTCAGCCCCTTTTTTTAGGCTGAAAGTGCCCCCCTCGGCTTATACTTGAGTCACGCAGATCAGGTACGGCGACCATTCCATTATTCAAAAGCCGCGCCTCCCTGTCTGTGATAGGCGGAACACTCAATTTCCCAGCAGTCAGTGTTCCGCCTATCACGGACATCCGCTTATTCTCATACTACGGACGAGGATGAGAGGATGTCCATGATAGGCGGAACACTGGCTGCTGGGAAATTGAGTGTTCCGCCTATCACAGACAGAGATGCGCGGCTTTTGAACAGTGGAATGGCCGCCGTCTGTCAGACGAGGAGGAGAGGTGCGGCATGGCACACACAGGCTGCAGAAGGCAAAGAGATAGTTAGACTGCGATGGACACAGGGAGGGACGGGACACAGGGAGGGATGGGACACAGGCATGGACGGGACACAGGCATGGACGGGACACAGGGATGGACGGGACACAGGGATGGACGGGACACAGGGATGGTCGGGACACAGGGATGTATGCAGCTGCAGATGGGCATTGTTGACCCTCTTTTCCACTCTTTTAAGCTGGAACAGTAGCTGCTGCATGTCTCACCCTCGGCTTATACACGAGTCAATAAGTTTTCCCAGTTTTTTTGTGGTAAATTAGGGGCCTCGGTTTATATTCGGATCGACCTATACTCGAGTATATACGGTACCTTCATCTTCACGAACAGAGGATTTCAGAGCACTGGATCTGGTGAGCCTGCTTGCCATGTATCTGAAGAGATCTGCTCCAATCAGGAAGGTGGATAACCTTTTTATCCTCCCCGTGGGCACCAGAATAGGTGAGGCTGCAACGTCAAGAATTATCTCTTCATGGGTATCAAGGGTCATTGCCCTAGCCTACAAGAACCAAGGTCTGCCTCCTCTGGAAGTGACACATGCTCATTCAATGTGAGGGATGGCAGCCTCCTGGGCAGCATACGATAAGGTTCTGCTAGAGGACAGCTGTAGAACTGCCAGTTGGAGTTCTTGCACAACTTTTGCTTGTCACTATAGCCTGGATATTCAGGCCACAGCATCTGCAAATTTTGTGACAGTGGTGGTCTCAGCAGCCTTACAAGAGAAATAAAATGAGTTTTTCCTTATTATGCAGCATATCTTGGCTGTGTCCTTTGTTTTCCTGCCCTTCTTTTTTATTGCTAGTTATATTCCATGGTGGGCTGATGTGAGGTTAGCAAGGAATACAGAAAATGATTCCTCCATACTTACTGCAATTTTCGAAAAAAGATCTGCCACTGGCCGTGTCCATGGGACAGGAGTCATGGCCAATGATTGATCAGAGTACAGGCTCGCTGCAGGTAACATGTGACCGCTGTGACGAATCACATGATAGTTGTACACAATGGATGGCTTGAAAGGAAGTGTGTACATTGTATTGCTAGCTGTGATCGGTCAGTGTGATCACATGGTACAGACAGGGCCAATTAAAACCTATCTGTACCATGTGATTAGTTTTGACCAATCACAGCCAATCGCAACAAAACAGACTGAATGAATCAGTTCCATTCAGTAAATTTTTGTTTTTATTTCTTAATTTTCCCAAAAATGATGACAAAAAACCTGCCATGCCTCCTACTAAATACCTGGGACTGTCTACTTTCCAAAAATGAGTCATTTGGGGAGTATTTCTACTCTTTTGGCATTTTTGGCCTGAAGAAATTAGGCTCCCAGCTATATACCATAGATTGTGGACTCTATAACATTCCTACAGACAAAATAATATACGCTGATTTGGGTTATCTTCACCAAAGAAATGTAGCAGAATAAATTTTGGGCTAAATTGATGAAGAACAATTATTTATTTGCAAGATATTATAACAGGAATGAAAAAAAAATGCATTTTATTTTTTAAATTGTCAGTCTTTTCTCATTTATTTAGCAAAAATAAAAAACCCAGTGCCAATTTAGCACCAAAAGAAAACTGTATTTGTGTGAACAAATTGCTAAAAATTTTGTTTGGGTACAGTGTTGCATGACTGCGTGTGAAAGCACTAAAAGCTTAAATTTGCCCTGGGCGGGAAGGGGATAAGAGTGCCCGGCATTGAAGTGATTAAAGTGAATAACTCATCACCAAGTCCACTATATGGTTTGGTTGTCCTTCTCTGCACTTTCTCCAGTTCCCCGATATATTTTTGTGAACTGGTGCCCAAAACTGAACAGAATATTTCAGATGAGGTACTAAGGTGGGGTACAGGGTGAAATGATATCTCTCTCTCAGCCGTCTATACCTCTTTTAATTCAAGAAATGACTTTGCTCACTTTGGAAGCTGCAGCTTGGTATTGCATGCTATTATAAAGCTTATGATCTACCAGAACTCCCAGATCATTTACCATTGATTCCCCCAGTTGTACTCCCCCTGGTATGTAAGATGCATACATATTCTTAGCCCCCAAGTGCATAACCTTACATTTATCAACATTAAATCTCATCTGCCACATCGTTGCCCAATTAAATAATGTATTGAGGTTGGCTTGTAAATTGGTGACATCTTGGAAGGGCGTTATTCCACTGCATAGCTTGGTGTCATCTGCAAACACTGAAATTGGACTTTTAACCCCAGATCCCTGTTCAGAAAGAACAGGAGGTAATAAATTCAGTAATATTGAGAGGGCATAAGTGAGGGACATAAGTACAGGTTGTGGGGTCGAGAGGGGGGGTATAGAAATAAGAGTTCGAGAAGGGGGAGGGGCAGCGTTATTGCATAGAAGTAGATCATGAGCATGTTGGAGGGTGGAGAGAGTGGAAAAAAGTAGGCTGGGGGAAAGAGAAAAGACTAAGTTAGACTTACCGGTGACGGTATTTCTAAGAGCCTTTCAGGATAACCCCGGAGAGAGTGTAGCTCCACCTTGTCATTAGGAAACACATGCCCACTTTAAAAACACCTCCTCTTCCTCCATGGCTTCAGTTATTGTGGCCTTCCGACACTGGAAAACAAAGCACAGAAAGCACAACACCATGGTAGAACTTAATACATTTACTAAGCATAACCTAGGGAGGGAAGTAACGGTTGTCCTGAAAGGCTCTTAGAAATACCGTCACCGGTAAGTCTAACTTAGTCTTTCTCAAATCGCCTTTCAGGACAACCCCGGAGAGGATAACCGAGAAACTTACCCTAGGGCGGGACTACTGCCTGCAGTACCTTCCTGCCGAAGGCCTGATCTGCTGCAGACAGTAGATCTAACCGGTAGTGCCGGAGAAATGTCGAATAACTGGACCAAGTGGCAGCCTTGCAGATTTGTTCAGGCGTTGCACCGGCCCTTTCAGCCCAGGAAACTGCCGTGGATCTAGTAGAGTGGGCAGCAATACCTGAGGGAGGTATTTCTCCTTTTGCTTTATAGGCTTCTGTTATAGCCAACTTAAGCCACCTACCCAGCGTACTTTTAGAAGCTTTCTCCCCCTTGCGTGATCCAGAAAAAATCACAAAAAGGGCGTTTGATTTTCTAAAATCTTTAGTCATTTTCAGGAACTGTAATAGACACCTTCTCACATCCAATGTGTGAAAAACTTCCTCTCCTGCATTCGCTGGGGTTGCAGAGAATGTAGGTAACACTATTTCCTGCGATCGATGGAAAGCTGAGGATACTTTCGGTAGGAATGCTGGATCCGTCCTTAGTACCACCCTGTCCTGATGAACTCTAAGGAAGGATTCTGTAATAGCTAGAGCTTGGAGCTCGCTGACTCTCCTGGCCGAGGTGATGGCCACCAAAAAGATTGTTTTTAAAACCACCTTCTGTAAAGAAGCTTCTTGTAAGGGTTCAAACGGTGCCCCCGAGAGACCCTGTAAAACTGTAGACAAATCCCAACTGGGAAAGTCTTTAAGGGCTACTGGTCTACTTCGAGCAAGAGCCCTAAAAAATCTAGAAATTAAAGTTTCTTTAGATAAAGTCTTTTCAAAGAAAACTGATAAGGCCGCCACCTGAGTCTTCAGGGTACTGGCTGCGAGACCCTTCTCCATTCCTTCATGGAGAAACTCCAAGACGGACACCGTGCTCTTGACCTTGAGTTCTCTAGCCACTTGGGTACCGCGCTATTGCAAAATGACGGCAATAGCGCGGACCCACATTTCCGGGACTACGTCTATTGACGTAGTCCTGGTTACGAGCGGCCTGCGCGCCCCCTGAGGGGCGCGCGCGGCGCGCTCTGTGATCGGCGAGTCCGTGAGACTCGCCTGATCACCGATCCGTGTAAGGGGTCGATCCCGACCCCTTATCACGTGATCAGCTGTCAGCCAATGACAGCTGATCATGTGATAAAACGGAGCCGGTAATCGGCTAGTATTCCTCCTCGCGCTGACAGCGCGAGGAGAAAAAAAAAAGCCGATCGCCGGCGGCCGTGTTCGGGACATCAGTCCCGATCACGGCCAGCATATCCAGCGGACACCTGCCCCCTGCCAGTGCCCACCTGCCACCCGCAGTGCCATCCTGAACTAAAGTAAGTGCCCCCCTGTCAGTGCCACCCAGCAGTGCCCATAGTGCCCACAGTGCCACCCAGCAGTGCCCACAGTGCCACCCAGCAGTGCCCACAGTGCCACCCGCAGTGCCACCCGCAGTGCCACCCACAGTGCCACCCAAAATCTGCCTCAAAGGTGCTGCACCCCAGTGCCGCCCATCAGTGCCCAGCAGTGCCGCCCAGCAGTGCCCAGCAGTGCCGCCCATCAGTGCCCAGCAGTGCCACCTATCAGAGCCACCTATCAGTGCCACCTATCAGTGCCCATCAGTCCCATCTATCTGTGGTACCTATCAGTGCCCATCCGTGCCACCCATCCGTGCCACTTATCCGTGCCACCCATCCGTGCCATCTTATCTGTGCCCATCTTTGCCCATCAGTGCCGCCTTATCTGTGCCCATCGGTGCCGCCTTATCTGTGCCTATTAGTGCCGCCTTAACTATGCCTATCAGTGCCCACCAGTGCAGCCTATCAGTGCCCACCAATGCAGCCCATCAGTGCCCACCAATGCAGCCCATCAGTGCCCACCAATGCAGCCTATCAGTGCCGCCTAATCAGCGCACTTCAATGAAGGAGAAAAATGACCCGTTTGCAAAATTTTATAACAAACTATTAAAACATGATTTTTTTTTTTTTTTTTTTTGCATCTTTTTTTGTTTGTTTAGCAAAAAATAAAACTCCGAGCTGTAACTAAATACCACCAAAAGAAAGCTCTATTTGTGGGAAAAAAATGATAAAAATTTCATTTGGGTACAGTGTTGTATGCCCGCGCAATTGTCATTCAAAGTGCATCAGCGCTGAAAGCTGAAAATTGGTCTGGGACTGAGGGGGGTTTAAGTGCCCAGTAAGCAAGTGGCTAGAACTGCACCAGGAGTTGAACTTTTTCCAGTCTTTCATGTAAATTGCCTGTGTAACTGCCTTCCTGCTAGACAGCAGGGTCTTTACTACTTTATCTGAGAGACCTTTGGCTTTTAATAGGTCCTCCTCAGAAACCAGGCGGTTAGCTGTAGAAGTTCCACCTCTGGATGATTTACTGTCCCCTGGGATAACAAATCTTTTCTGAGTGGTAACCTCCATGGGGGCTTCGAGGCTAGGTTTCGAAGACCCGCGAACCAAGGCCTTTTTGGCCAAAAAGGAGTGACTAGTATTAAGTCTGTCCCTTCTTCCCTGAATTTTCTCAGTACTAGTGGAATTAGAGGAAAGGGGGGAAAGGCGTAGCACAGCTGGTAATGCCAGGGGTGAGCAAATGCATCCAACCCTATTGCTGCATCTCCTCGGTGAAGAGAAAAGAATCTGTCCACCTTTGAGTTCTGCTGGCTGGCAAAAAGGTCTACCTGTGGAACCCCCCAGGCCTCGGAGCTCATTAGGAACACTTCCTGATTCAGACTCCATTCTGCCTCTAGCAATTTGCGCCTGCTTAGGAGGTCCGCAAACAAATTCTGAGAGCCCTTCAGATGCACTGCCGATAGTGAGGCTGTGTTCTGCTCTGCCCAGGCTAACAACAGATTGGCCAACTCCATCAAGCTCCTGCTCCTGGTTCCCCCTTGCTTCATAATGTAGGTAACCGCTGTTGTGTTGTCTGACAACACCTGGACATGGTGGCCTCCCAAATTCTGCCGAAAGGCCACTAATCCCAGAAAGATCGCCTTCAACTCCCTCCAGTTGGATGATCTTCCTGTTTGGACCAGACCCCCTGAGATGTCTGACCATCCAGGTGGGCTCCCCAGGCACTTGCGTCCGTAGTAAGGCGCTTGTCCACAGGAAAGGTCCACACCAGGCCCCTTGAGAGGTTTGCCTGGTCTCTCCACCACCAAAGAGCCCTTTTCGTCCTTGACGAAATTTTTAGCTGTCTTTCCAAAGGATCCTGATGGGACCAGCTTGACAGAACCTCCCTCTGAAGGGGTCTGGAATGGAACCTGGCCCACTGAACAGCCGGGATTGCTGCCGTAAGCAGGCCCAGAACTGCCATAGCCGTCCTGACTGAGACTGTCTGGTTGCTCTGTATCCGCTGTACAGCTAGCTGTAACTTTTCCTGTTTCTCCAGCGGCAGGAAAACTTTCTGGAGAATCGAATTTAACGTATACCCCAGAAATTTCATTTCCTGTGAGGGGGTCAGGATTGACTTCTCCAGATTTAGAAGCCATCCCAGGCCCTCGAGGTGAGACTGGGCCCTCTGGAGATTGATTAGGACCTGCTCCCTGGAGTCTGCAAAAAACAAAAGGTCGTCCAAATAAGGGACGACTGGAATCCCCTTCAACTTCAGGGGCTCCAAAGCCTCTGCCATAATCTTCGTAAAGACCTTGGGAGAGGACGAGAGTCCAAATGGCAGAGCCCTGAAATGGAGGTGCCATACCGAACTTCCCACCTTCAATGCCAGGCGCAGGAACTGCTGCGATGCCTGATGAATGGGTATATGAAGGTAGGCATCCCTTAGATCCAGGGATGCCATGAAGCATTCTGGGGTCAACAAATTTGTGATGGAGAAAATTGTATCCATCCTGAAATGTTTGTAGCGAATGAACCTGTTCAGAACTTTCAGATTCAGGATTAAACGGTACTTCCCTGAGGGTTTTTTCACCAGAAAAATATGTGAGTAAAAACCCCTGCCCTGCTGGTTTACTGGGACTTGAATCAGAACCTCTTGCTGTATCAGCTCCTGTAACAAAAGCTTCATTGCAGAGGCCTTCTCCTGATCCCTTGGCAATGTTGTCACATAAAACCTGCTCGGGGGTGGTTCTGAAAATTCCAACCTGTACCCCTGATCGACAATACTCTTCACGAACAGATTTGGAGACAGCCTGTCCCATTGTTCGCGAAAAGCTGACAGTCTCCCCCCCCCCACTGGGGAGATATTGTCACTTGCTCTTAGGGGACTGCTCTGGGGGAGATCTAAAGAGGACTCCACCCTTGCCTTTGCCCTTCTGTGAACCCCATCTGCTCTTGCGATCCTGGTCTTTTTTATGGGACTGCTGAAAAGCACGAAAATTCTTTTTGGCAACCTGCTTTTTCTTAGCTGGAAAAGCCTTCTTTTTATCGGCTGTCCTATCCAGCACAGACTCTAAATCGGGTCCAAAGAGCAAGTCACCCGAGAAGGGCAGACCACACAGTTTGACCTTAGAAGCAGTGTACCCAGACCATGTTTTCAGCCAAACTGCTCTCCTGGCTGAATTTACAAGAGCCGAACACCTAGCGGCCAGTTTAACCGATTGCATTCAGGATCAGTGGAAAGGACTCTAAGAGATCCTTGCGGGGAGTCCCCGCTTCAATATGGCTCTTCAGCTTCTCTACCCAACATTCCAGATTCCTGGCCACTACCGTAGCTGCCATAGCTGGCTTTAGACTGACTGACGCAGCATCCCAAGCCTTTTTAAGGATGGAGTCAGCTTTTTTGTCCATTGGGTCTTTAAGGATCCCCATATCTTCAAAGGCTAGATCCGTTCGTCTGGATACCTGCGAGAAAGCTGCATCGACTCTGGGTTTTTTGTTCCAAACCTCTGAGTCTTTATCTTCGAAGGGAAACCTTCTCTTGAGAGCTTTAGAGAAGAAAGGGGCTTTTTCTGGGTCCTGAGAGGACTGAGAGGACCCTGTGGACTGGAAAAACTCTCCGTTTTGTTTCGTCCAACCCCTGGTACATTTTGTCATGAATTGACAGTTGTACTTTTTCTTCTTGAATTTCTAGAGTAGTGTAGATTGCTTTAAGAATGTCATCTACTTCCTCTAGTGATAGCTTGTATTTAGAGCCCCTGCTATCTTCTTCCTCTTCCTCCTCCTCAGAATCCCTGAAGGAGATGAGAGTACTACCCCCTTCGTCTCCAGAATCCTCTGTATCCACCTGTCTGGACGACGACGCCCTGGGGCTGGGCGGCAAGTTCTGAGGCTCGGTCTGTGCGGGAGGGTTTTGTATCAGGATGGACCTGACTGAACTCAAGGAGTTTGTCAGCTCTTTAACCGAAGAAAACAAATCCTTATATTGTTGGGATGTTTCCTCTTCCACCAATTCTCTGATATAATTTCTGCACATTGCCTTCTGCCACGAATCTCTGAGGGGGGTCTTGCAAGAAGGACATTTTCTCTGACCTGGTCTAGCTTTTCCTAGTGATTTTTCCTGAAACGACATGCAGGCTTAACTCACTAAAAGCTCTCAACAACCAGTTGCTTAACACCAAGCCAGTGCAGAGACCCACCACCAAACAGACCACTAGTAAGACCCCAGAACTAGGCTGCAAAAAGTCAGAGCGAAGTCACCTCTGACCTGCAGCGACAGGCCCCCAAGAGGGGGGAACAGACAAAGACATAGCTCAACAGTGAAGCAGAGGGTGCCCGTGCACCTTACGTACCTGGGCTGGACCGGTGCTAGGGGCGCCTGTCTCCGCCATAGCTGGCTTACACTCCTCCATCGCTTGAGTAAGGCAGCTATCACAAACAGCTCCGTCATTATTTCAAATTTTCCCGGCCGCCACGTCATCAGGGCCGGCCGGAAGCGGAAGCACGCGGTCACCTGACCCGCCCCATGATCCCTGCGTTCTAGGCGCTTGAACCACGGCGCCACGCCCCCTCAGAGCGCCCGCGCGTCACCGTAAACAACGCTGCTGCCGCCCGGGACCCGGCGCCGAAAACGGAGCCACGCCGCTGACCTGCAGCGACCTCCGCCAGCGACAGAGCCCTCCCTGCGCTAACCAGAGGACACCGGGCACCCAACGCCGGCACTCCAACGGTCCTTACTCCCGTGAGATGGCGAGACCAGGAGCTCCAGGAGTCCTCTCCCACTGGAGATGCTGCTGGGGGTCAAAAGAAGAAACAACCTGTAACGAAAGGTAAGCCTTACTCCCCTGCAGAGAGTGTAGCTCTCCCCTGGTTCAGGCACATGCTTCCTCCAAGGAGGAAACACAATAACTGAAGCCATGGAGGAAGAGGAGGTGTTTTTAAAGTGGGCATGTGTTTCCTAATGACAAGGTGGAGCTACACTCTCTCCGGGGTTGTCCTGAAAGGCGATTTGAGAAAGATGAATGGGAACTTCCAGACAGCTTGATATGGAGCACTAATGTTTCTACTTGTACTTGGCACTTAAAGTGGTTGTAAACCCTTACAACCAACTTTGACCTACAGGTAAGCCTAGTTTAAGGCTTACCTGTAGGTCGAAGAAATATCTCCTAAACCTATACGGTTTAGGTGATATTTGCCCGAAGACAGCCACCGCTGTCTACAGCGCATGTGCCGTATACAGCGGCACACAGGCACTGGGGCAGGCCGCAGATCGCGGCGATATGCGCATGCGTGGGAGCAGGCCTGGACTGGGACAAAAAATAGGCCCGGGCATTTTGGATTGAGCAGCCCATGACATGGTAACCGGCCCCTTCCCCACTCTCCACTCCTACAAATGTGGGGGGGGGGGGTGAGGTGGGACCAGGAAAGAGCATGGGGTATGGAGAGCACAGGGAAGAATCTTGAGAACATGGGGTGGGGCAAGAGCACAGGGAGGAAGAGAAGAGCACCAGGGGCAGCGGAGAGCATGGGGGGAGGTGGAGAGGACAGGGGGCAGCAGAGAGGATGGGGGGAGGTGGAGAGCACAGCAAGGGTGGTGGAGAGCACAGGGGGGGCGGTGGAGAGCATCGGGGGAGGTGGAGAGTGCAGGGAGTGCGTCGGAGAGAATGATTGTTCTATATGCAGCCCCCCCATCGCTCCTCCTATCCAGGTTATAAGGGGGTGAGCGCAGAGCACGGCGCGGAACTCACGTTTTCTGTTATCCGGTGTTCTGCCAGGACTCAGCAGCAGGTGCCTGCTTTGGCTCCTCCCCCTTCACAGTCATCATATACAAGAGATGACCAGAGACTGCAGATCTAATACAGGAGATGACCAGAGACTGCAGATCTATTACAGGAGATGACCAGAGACTGCGGATCTAATACAGGAGATGACCAGAGACTGCAGATCTATTACAGGAGATGACCAGAGACTGCGGATCTAATACAGGAGATGACCAGAGACTGCGGATTTAATACAGGAGATGACCAGAGACTGCAGATCTATTACAGGAGATGACCAGAGACTACAGATCTAATACAGGAGATGACCAGAGACTGCGGATCTAATACAAGAGATGACCAGAGACTGCGGATCTATTACAGGAGATGACCAGAGACTGTGGATCTAATACAGGAGATGACTAGAGACTGCGGATTTAATACAGGAGATGACCAGAGACTGCGGATCTATTACAGGAGATGACCAGAGACTGCGGATCTAATACAGGAGATGACCAGAGACTACAGATCTAATACAGGAGATGACCAGAGACTGCGGATCTATTACAGGAGATGACCAGAGACTGCGGATCTATTACAGGAGATGACCAGAGACTTCGGATCTATTACAGGAGATGACCAGAGACTACAGATCTCATACAAGAGATGACCAGAGACTGCAGATCTATTACAGGAGATGACCAGAGACTGCAGATCTAATACAGGAGATGACCAGAGACTGCGGATCTAATACAGGAGATGAACAGAGACTGCGGATCTAATACAGGAGATGACCAGAGACTGCGGATCTAATACAGGAGATGACCAGAGACTGCGGATCTAATACAGGAGATGACCAGAGACTGCGGATCTATTACAGGAGATGACCAGAGACTGCGGATCTATTACAGGAGATGACCAGAGACTGCGGATCTAATACAGGAGTTGACCAGAGACTGTGGATCTAATACAGGAGATGACCAGTGTGAAAGGGATCTCTAAGAGAGACTGACCACTTTTATTTTTTATTAAGATCAGTTTTAGGCTAGGTTCGCACTGCTGCGGCTACGAGAACCGGATGTGATTCGCACCGCACTGCAGTGCAAATCACATCCGATCTCTGTGCGATGCGCGTTCAGCCATACAGATAGTATGGCTGAATTCGCATCGCACCCGCCCCAAACTCGCACAGGACCCTTTTTTGGTCCGCAGCAGAATCGGATCTCATGGGTGTTCACACCATGCGATCCGATTCCTGTCCGAGTTTGCAGATCGCACTGCGATATGCGAACTGATCTGCGCGTGTCATTAACGTTTCACTGACACTCCCAGCAGTTCGCATAGGGTAGTGTGAACTGCTGCCGGGAGGCATGCGATGCGGGAACCCGCCGCGGATTCGCGGCGTTCCCGCATCGCTGCAGTGTGAACCCAGCCTAAAGCATTGCCAGGCATGAAAAAAAAAAAACACTATCAGCCAAGATACAAAAAACACATTGGCATGCATTATAAAAAAAAAAAAAAACATTGGCAGGCATGAAAAAAAAAACACATTGGCACAGGCATGATTAAAAAAAAAAAAAAACACATCGGCAGGCATTGAAAAAAAAAAAAATTGGCATAGGCATGATAAAAAAATAAAAATCACATTGGCACAGGCATGATAAAAAAAAAAAAAACACATTGGCAGGCATGGAAAAAAAAAAAAACATTATCAGCAAAGATGCATAAAAAAATATACATATGAGGCAGGCAATAGTGTCACTTACCTTTCTAGTTGAAGGTTCTTTTACGACACTAAGATGAGTTCTCCTCCAACTCCTCCCCCTTCGGTCACATGACCTGTCCTCTTCACATGACATCTTCTGCAAAGGTGAAAGGCCGCGGAGGAGATGGCTGTGGTGAGCGCTGGCACAAGGAGCAGTCCAGCCCGCAGCCCAGCCCAGCGCAGCCCGCAACTCAGTCTCTGGCAGAAATAAACGCGGCCGTCTCCGCGGAGTCGGCCGCGGAGCCGGCCGCGGAGCTTATGGCAGATTGTCACTGGACCAGCTTCCCAGTGATATGCGGCCCGGCGGTCCGCGGCCCACCGGGCAAATGGCCGGTGTGCCCTATGGCCAGTCCAGGCCTGCGTGGGAGTGACGTCATCGCGGCTCTGGCGAATCAAAGCGCCGGAGCCGCAAGACCCGGAAGTCACTCCGGGATCCATGGCAGCGGCGAAGAGGAAGACGGAGGACTGCTTCGGGGGCTTTGTTCTCAGGTAAGTTATTCATAATGAGCTAGTATGCTATGCATACTAGCTCATCATGTCTTTGTCTTGCAGGTTTTTTTTTTTCAGGATTTTTTAAAAAGGGTTTACAACCACTTTAACGCTGAAGTGGCACATTGCTCAATAAGTGGCAGCCTTACCCTGCAAGCTATTCTAAGAGTTGAACTGAATTTATACTGGGATGGAGTAGAGGGAGGTTAACAACTGTTCAATTAAGAGCTAATAAAAAAAAGCACATGGCCTAGGCACCAGCATAAAAAAGTGTTACTTCCAAAAAGACAAGTATTAACAGCGGTTTCAAAGTCTTAGCAAGGCAAATGTTGATTTCAATCATGCAATGTTGCCCAGTGTTCAGAGAAGTGTGGAAGAGTCAGTGGTTACAGCAAAGCAGATGTGGATTGCAGACAGGCAAAGTGGATTTGTGTTGCAGGGTAGAGCGTAGGCACTAGGCAGTTACCTGAAAGAGTAGAGCAGACACTTAACGCTGAATTGGCACTTTGCTCAAGAAGTGGCAAGCCTAACCTCACAAAATAAGGACCAAAAGGACCTAATCTGGATTATGGGAGAGTATTGAGCACAGTCAAATAAGATATATGCAATCTTTCAGAAGAATTGGCCACTCCTATTACAGAAACATCTGGCAGAACTTTTCATCATCAATCGGCCTGTAAGTATAGGTGGATGGTTCTTTTTCCACCCCCCCCCCCCCCCACACACACACAAACCTGACTAATTTTTTGGTTGAATATCTCTCTTTTTTTAGACATCTATTCCAATGTAGCCATGAAATGTGTCGAGCTTCAGATGCCACAATCATGTTCAATGAATGCAGTTTCATACTTTCTGTGCCTATTGTTTTATTACTATATTGATTAACTTCCCTTTGTGCAATATGTCAATAAGAATTAATTAACTGAGACTGATTATGAATCATGAACCACTGTGCCTTTATGTATATATAGCACTAACCCCCGAAGGAGCTGCTGGTTATTTTTTGGGCTTACTGTTACCTTCCGCTTCTTCTTTTGGCACGTTTAGGGGATGTCCCGTGGTAGATGACCCAGTAACTTGAGACTGACAATAGATCCAGTTGAATGGATTTTATATGCAAACTTCAATTTGCATATAACAGTCTTTTACTTGGAATCAGAGGGTTGGGAAGGAAAGTTCAGGCACTCTCAATGTCAAAGTCAAAAACGGTAAAGAATTTGCTTACTTTGACTGCATCCAGAGAATAACCATTCACAGCTGGATGAACACTCAGGTTGGACAGTCCCTCTCTCACAAGACCTAGCAGCCAACAAGGTGCTTGCTCGGGAACAAAGTCTTAATTATCACCGACGTTGCAGAACACGTAGGAAACTAAGCTGTAGAACACTTGTGGATACCTGGATCTTTCAACCAGCTTGCCGATATCCACAAGACCGGATTCTCTCGGTTACTTCAGCCCTTCCAGGCTCTTGTTAAGAAAACCAAACTCACTCGTGGTAATCTTCTAAAGAGTCCTCCCCTGGAATGCTTGAAGTTCAATGGGTCTCTCCCGAACCGGAGACGGCACCCAACCACCTCAGAATCCTCCTTTAGTTTCCCTGCCTTGGGCTAGCCAGCCCAGAGGCATTAAAGTCAGGTGGATCTGCACCCCAGGCCATAGCCTTCCTGGGGGCTGGTCAGGAAGACCAGGACCAAGTACTCAACACTTCATACTGGACCGAAACCCCTGAACCACGTGACATCCATGTCTTAAATACCTTTCCCCAGAGGGCACAGTGGGAGGGCCACTCCCACTGACCTGACTCCGAAAGAGAGTAACCTAAATGCCTGACTAGATCATAGTCCCACGCCCGCCACCAGAGGCAGCGCCCCCCTGTGGCCAGGCCGAACATTTCCCAGCTCAGTCAGACTGACACAGAAGTCTAATTTAGACAAATAGACCCAAACCAAACTGTAGTCTGGGTAAAGTTTTAACTTTGAAAAACATAGCGCGTGCTCTTCAGGAGCCCGCCGCTACATATATAATTGTGTAATATTCATTCAATTTAACAATATCAAATCAATAGAGCTAATTTTTGCTTCTTAATTTGCATGCTTCACCCAAAGTCCCAACCTCTTTCTTCAGTGTCAACAGGGATGGAGGCAATTTGACGTAATTGTCTTAGGCCTCACACAGAGTCCCAACCCCTTTCCATTCTACTATTCCTTTGTCAAAGCGTGCCCCTAATGGCTAACAAGTGGGTTTAAATACCAAACAATGCTTTTCCTGAGAGGTTCCAAAAGTTCTGTAAAAGAGAAACTTTTGGGGCTTTTAGATTAGACACTTTGGCCCCTAAGGGGTTAAATTAGAAATTCGAGGTCCATACTATCCTTCAAAACGTAGTCTTCAACTTAAAGTGATTGTAAAGGTTCTTTTTTTATGTTTAAAATAACAAACATGTCATACTTACCTGTTCTGTGTAAGGCTTTTGCAACAGAGTGGCCCCCAATCCTCCTTTTCTAGGGTCCACCGGCAGCGCTCCTAGCTGATTCTCTTCATTGGGTGCCTCCTCGGAAAGCCTCTATCCATGGGGGCACAAGTGCGGGCGTGCTCCCGAGTCCCGCTGCTGCATTCTTTGACACAGACAGCAGGACTCGGCCCCCCGTGTCACTGGATTTGATTGAAAGCAGCGGGAGTCAATGGCTCCTGCTGCTATCAATCTATCCAATGAGGACCCGAGACAGCGGCTGGAGTTGCTGGACTGGTCCTCAACGCTGGAAAAATTGGGTTCAGGTAAGCAAAAGAGGGGGCTCTGGGGGGCAGCTGCAGCATAGAAGGCTTTTCACCCTAATGCTTAGAATGTATTAAGGTGAAAAACCTCAAGACTTTACAACTCCTTTTAATGGTTATATAGAACTCCCATTCTTGCAATCCATAGGAGCATAAAATCACTAGTTTCTGATTGTAGGTAGGCCATTCATATGTGTAGAATAGTTTTTCTTATTGCATAAATAGATGGTGAGGTTTTCTAGCCACTACTAGGGTATAGAAATGCTATACTACTAACAAGAGTCTATCCCAGGGAACCCAGAGTGAGCGATCCTCCAGCTGGAGGGATCACTGCTGTAATTTCTCTGGGTCTGGTAAGAGGGCCTGTTGGCCATTATCCATTACTTATCCTAGGGACTGTACTACGTCTGCAGTCTTTGACCATGATAATGTGATAATGACATTGTCAAAAAGGGGCAGTGCAGGGATGACCCTAAAATGATGCCCCTCCCTGAAAAAAGTTCTGCGGATGCCTATGGACCAGGCCATTTTTTGTGATACGGCACTGCATTACTTTATCTGATAATTGCCCAGTCATGTGAGGCTGTACCCAAATAGAATTGATGTCCTTTTTTTCCCCCACAAACTATCGATCACCTCTATCGTTTTTATTTTTTGCGCTATAAACAAAAAAAGTGACAATTTTGAAAAAAACAAAACAATATTTTTTACTTTCTGCTATAAAACACACCCAATAAAAAATTAAAATATCTAATTTCTTCATCAATTTTAGGCCATTATGTATTCTGCACACACCCACAGTATCCATTGCACAAAATGACGTAGAGGCAGGGGAGGGCTGGCAGCCTTAGGGGGGCAAGTCTAGTCAAGTGGCCCATTGAACCACCGAATCAGCTCACCATCCAACTGCTTCACATTGCCTGCACAGAGAGAGGGGGAGACTGCTCCATATTGCCCTCACAGAGAGTGAGGCCGCGTACACACGCGGGGACTGTTCGCCCAACTTTGTCCGTCAAACAGTTTCGGCAAACAGTCCGCTCAAAATTAGCATGGACGGACATGGCCACACACGACGTACGAACAGTTTGCTGAAACCGTGCGCGATGACGTGAACGTGCCGTACGACGGGACGGAAAATACGACGTCCTATACACTGCATTATAACTTTCGGCGTGTAAATCCTTTCTGAGCATGCGCGGAACTTAGTTTGACGAACAAGCCTACACACGAGCGGACTGTTCGCTGAAACAAGGTTTCAGCGGACAGTTTTTCGGAAATTCCGAAAAACCTTGTCCGTCAAACTGTCCGCTGAAACTGTCCGCTGAAAACCCACACACGAGCGGACTGTCCGCCCAAACACTGTTCAGCGGACAAAGTTGGGCGAACAGTCCGCCCGTGTGTACGCGGCCTGAGAGAGAGGGGGAGACTGCTCCACATTGCCTCACAGAGAGAGAGAAAGGGGGAGACTGCTCCACATTGCCCTGAGAGAGAGAGAGAGAGAGAGAGAGAGAGAGAGAGAGAGAGGAGACTGCTCCACATTGCCCTCACAGAGCGAGAGGGGGAGACTGCTCCACATTGCCCTCACAGAGCGAGAGAGAGAGGGGGAGACTGCTCCACATTGCCCTCACAGAGCGAGAGAGAGGGGGGGAGACTGCTCCACATTGCCCTCAGAGAGAGAGAGAGAGAGAGAGAGAGAGAGAGGGGAGACTGCTCCACATTGCCCTCACAGAGTGAGAGAGAGAGAGAGAGAGACTTCTCCACATTTCCCTCACAGAGTGAGAGGGGGAGACTTCTCCACATTGCCCTCACAGAGCGAGAGGGGGAAACTGCTCCACATTGCCCTCACAGAGCGAGAGGGGGAAACTGCTCCACATTGCCCTCACAGAGCGAGAGAGAGAGGGGGAGACTGCTCCACATTGCCCTCACAGAGCGAGAGGGGGAAACTGCTCCACATTGCCCTCACAGAGCGAGAGAGAGAGGGGGAGACTGCTCCACATTGCCCTCACAGAGCGAGAGAGAGAGGGGGAGACTGCTCCACATTGCCCTCACAGAGCGAGAGAGAGAGGGGGAGACTGCTCCACATTGCCCTCACAGAGAGAGAGGGAGAGGGGGAGACTGCTCCACATTGCCTTCACAGAGCGAGAGAGAGAGGGGGAGACTGCTCCACATTGCCCTCACAGAGTGAGAGAGAGGGGGGGAGACTGCTCCACATTGCCCTCACAGAGCGAGAGAGAGAGAGGGGGAGACTGCTCCACATTGCCCTCACAGAGCGAAAGAGAGAGAGGAGGAGACTGCTCCACATTGCCCTCACAGAGCGAGAGAGAGAGAGGGGGAGACTGCTCCACATTGCCCTCACAGAGCGAAAGAGAGAGAGGAGGAGACTGCTCCACATTGCCCTCACAGAGCGAGAGGGGGAGACTGCTCCACATTGTCCTCAGAGAGAGAGAGAGAGAGAGAGAGAGATCACTCCACATTGCAGTTTCTCTCTGGAAGCAATGTTGCACAGTCTCTCTCTCTCTGTGAGGGCAATGTGAAGTGGCCACTCTCTCTGTGTGGGTAGTGCGGTGCATGTGTAGGCACAGGCCTGTGCACTAGTCCCCGGGACCAAATTAAGGGCACCGTGGGCCTGGTGTGGCAGTGGAGCAGGTTTAGGAGTGGCAGGGTCCAGGGATATGGCATAAGTAATGTTCTATCCCAGCTCTCCTCTTACTGGCCATCCTCATGCGTTTCCAGGACCCTGTGCTGGCTGGTGCCAAGACTTGGTTGCAGCCACACAGGTGTAATGCTAGGGAAGCCTGGCACTTGATTTACCAAGCTTCCGTAAGAGGCTATTGCGAGAAAGGACTGGATGGGGACTTTAGGATTTTAAAAGGCACCAGTAATGAATTTGAAAGGAATTTCTTTCTAATCAATCGGTATTGGTTTTATATAAAATTTATTCAAAAAATAGAAAATCATAAAGATAGAAAGATTAAAAAGACTGTTAGACATAGGAAATGGATCTATACACATAGGAAGACTGCATCAGTATACATATCAAGGTACAAATATTACAAAGATTCCATATCGATACAGGGGAACTAGTCACCCACAGTAGAACCAAGATAGGTCAATAGGTATTATGATGAAAAACTGATGCAGGATCCAAGGGAAGTGCCTGACATGTTTCGCGTTCTTACGGACAACACTTCTTCTGGGGCGTGATTAAAATTATTTATATACTTCAAAAGACAAAAAAGAACAAAACAAAAGAGACAAATTTAGGGGGAAAGAGGAGGGGAAGAGGTCGGGAAAGAGAGAGGGGAAGGGGAATAGAGGGCAGAGGTATCCACTGCAGAGAGGCTTACCTTCTATGTGTATCAGTGTGGAGCATCCACCATGCTGCACATGTGACTGCAGGAAGAGTGATGAGACGTCTGAGGGAGACGCTGGTGTTTGCATCTCCCTAAATACGTGGATGCCCCGCCCACCGCTACTCAGACTGGTCAGAATGCCAGTCCGTCAAATGCGGTGGGCCGGCCGAAGCCCCTGAGCATGCCACGCCCCTTTGGAAGACGCCCACACCTCCCCACAAGTGCGGCTGTGTCATACACAGGCACTAGGGGGGCGGGACGTCGGGACGTGCATTGCTCAGGGACGGAGCTAGAGAGGGGGGAACGTAGGAGATGGACCGGCCCCCATCCTCCACTCCTAATGCACCAGAGAGCGTATAATGCTATAATGCTAATGCTACTCACTAAGGATGATGGCACCATTTTGACCTGGTTATATCTGAGATATCCTCTAACTAGCCACTTTAGTGTTTGTGATATCTCGCATTCCTTTTTTCTTTGTTTTAAGCTTCCGTAAGAGCCGCGTGTCGGTGTGTGCTCGTTTCCCAGCCATCAGAATACAGTAGTCACTGCCGGCAGCTATAGCAGCCAGCAGTGATTGACAAAAAGAAAAAAAAGAAAACAGGACACGCTGGTTGTACTGAAGTCAGTTGATAGATCGGATTCTGTATAACCCATCTGCACATTGATAGATTGCAATTCTGGAAGTTCAGCAGAAATTTCAGTCTGTCTATGGTGGCCTAAGTCCACCAGTCTGAGTTTAATATCAAATCTCAAATCTTCTGAAAGGGGTGCTCCACTTAGGTAAATTCACTTTGCACACCTAATACATAATGAGAGTTTTGGAAATAAGGTGGAGTTCAAAGAATAAGGTGAGAGAACATGTAATACCTACAGAGAGTAATGGAAACAAGGTGGAGTTCAAAGTGAATTACCTGGAGGGACTGGCATTTAGGAGGTTAAAATAGGCAGGGAGGAAATTAGATATCGCCTCCTCACTGCCTGTCAAATGCCTCTGAAAAGTGACCTGAGCATTGATCACTTTTCAGTGGAGTGGCAGTGCCTGCTAAGAGTGCAAGCCTTTGGGCTCACACTGGTACTCAACATTTTTTTTTTTTTTTTGGGGGGGCAAGCAAACTGAAAAAAAAAACATCATATGCAGCCACTGTGCCCCATCATATGCAGCCACTGTGACACCCCCTCTGCCCACTTGCTGCCTGACTGACAGTTACCCCATCTTGGTGGTAGGTCAGGCAGTGGGTGATGGTGGCGAGCTGTGGGACATGCAGTGGGTCAGGTGACAGCTCCTGTCCTATGTCCTCCGTGGTTCCCGTGCGTCTCTTCTTCTGGTCTGCTAGGTGTCCAATAGGAATGCCTGTGCTTTCAACCAATCAGGTGACGGGTATTAGACCCGCGCTTCCTGATTGGCGGAGAGGTGGTTCAGTGTTAGAAAAGAGAATATTAATTTGCTTTTCTAACACAGCTGGGTGGGCTCATGGCGCAATGCTCTGCACTCTGAGTCCACCTTTTTTGAAGCCTATTAGAGCCGATTCCATCCAGCCTCTGATAGAGCTTCATGTGGAGGAGGGAGGGGCTGGGCTAAACTAACACAGACTGTCAGCCCTGTGACAGAGCTCATCGCTGCCTTGCAGTACTGAATCCGGCTGTGCCCGTCACCCGAGCTGCTGCACTTGGCCAGCTCAGCAGCCTTTGTGCAGGACATTAGAGCAGCCCAGGGGGCAATTGCATCCCTGCCCCCCCGGCCAACCCGCCCCTGACCCTGTCACAGTATATATGTAGTAGGCGGTCTTTAAGTGGTTAATAGTGTCTTGCAAATATTTATTATAATTGATTTATTATTGGTTTAGAACTGTTCATTGATTACTTCATAGCCAGCATAATTGTATGATTTTATTGTTCTTTTTCAGAATTTTTATTATATAATTTTTAGTTATTTATTTTATAACCTTCCCTTAGTAAAAGCACTTCCCCCACATTACTGGCTTGTAACACATTTAACCCTTTGATTGCCCCTGATGTTAACCCCTTCCCAGTCAGTGTCATTAGTACAGTGACGGTGCATATTTTTTAGCACCGATCACTGTATTAGTGTCACTGGTCCCCAAAGAGTATCAGAAGTGTCAGTTTGTCCGCCACAATATCGCAGTCCTGCTATAAGTCGCTGATCACCAGAATTACTAGTAAAAAAAATAAAATAAAAAATAAATCCCATGGTTTGTGGATGCTCTAACTTTTGCGCAAACCAATCAATATATGGTTATTGGGATTTTGTTTACCAAAAATATGTAGAATACATATTGGCCTTAAATATATGAAGAAATATGATTTTTTTTTCTATTTTTTTATTGGACAGTTTTTATAGCAGAATGTAAAAAATATAATATATATATATACACACATATACAGTGCCTTGCGAAAGTATTCGGCCCCCTTCAACTTTTCAACCTTTTGCCACATTTCAGGCTTCAAACAAACATAAAGATATACAATTTTTATTTTTTGTGAAGAATCACCAACAAGTGGGACACAATTGTGAAGTGGAACGAAATCTATTGGATATTTTAAACTTTTTTAACTAATAAAAAAATGAAAAGTGGGGCGTGCAAAATTATTCGGCCCCCTTGCGTTAATACTTTGTAGAGCCAACTTTTGCTGCGATTACAGCTGCAAGTCGCTTGGGGTATGTCTCTATCAGTTTTGCACTTTGAGAGACTGAAATTCTTGCCCATTCTTCCTTGCAAAACAGCTCAAGCTCAGTGAGGTTGGATGGAGAGTGTTTGTGAACAGCAGTTTTCAGCTCTTTCCACAGATTCTCGATTGGATTCAGGTCTGGACTTTGACTTGGCCATTCTAACACCTGGATACATTTATTTGTGAAATATTCCTTTGTAGATTTTGCTGTATGTTTGGGATCATTGTCTTGTTGGAAGATAAATCTCCGTCCCAGTTTCAGGTCTTTTGCAGACTCCAACAGGTTTTCATCCAAAATGGTCCTGTATTTGGCTGCATCCATCTTCCACTCAATTTTAACCATCTTCCCTGTCCCTGCTGAAGAAAAGCAGGCCCAAACCATGATGCTGCCACCACCATGTTTGACAGTGGGGATGGTGTGTTGAGGGTGATGAGCTGTGTTGCTTTTACGCCAAACATATCGTTTTGCATTGTGGGCAAAAAGTTTGATTTTGGTTTCATCTGACCAGAGCACCTTCTTCCACATGTTTGGTGTGTCTCCCAGGTGGCTTGTGGCAAACTTTAGACGAGACTTTTTATGGATATCTTTGAGAAATGTCTTTCTTCTTGCCACTCTTCCATAAAGGCCAGATTTGTGCAGTGTACGACTGATTGTTGTCCTATGGACAGACTCTCCCACCTCAGCTGTAGTTCTCTGCAGTTCATCCAGAGTAATCATGGGCCTCTTGGCTGCATCTCTGATCAGTCTTCTCCTTGTCTGAGCTGAAAGTTTAGAGGGACGGCCAGGTCTTGGTAGATTTGCAGTGGTCTGATACTCCTTCCATTTCAAAATGATCGCTTGCACAGTGCTCCTTGGGATGTTAAAAGCTTGGGAAATCCTTTTGTATCCAAATCCGGCTTTAAACTTCTCCACAACAGTATTACGGACCTGCCTGGTGTGTTCCTTGGTCTTCATGATGCTCTCTGTACTTTCAACAGAACCCTGAGACTATCACAAAGCAGGTGCATTTATACAGAGACATGATTACAGACAGGTGGATTCTATTTATCACCATCAGTCATTTAGGACAACATTGGATCATTCAGAGATCCTCGCTGAACTTCTGGAGGGAGTTTTCTGCACTGAAAGTAAAGGGGCCGAATAATTTTGCACGCACCACTTTTCAGTTTTTTATTTGCTAAAAAAGTTTAAAATATCCAATAGATTTCGTTCCACTTCACAATTGTGTCCCACTTGTTGGTGATTCTTCACAAAAAGTAAAAATTTTATATCTTTATGTTTGAAGCCTGAAATGTGGCAAAAGGTTGAAAAGTTCAAGGGGGCCGAATACTTTCGCAAGGCACTGTATATTTTTATATATATATAATTTTTTTTTTTATTAATTTTTGTTTTTTATGGTTTATGCTTTATAGCACAAAAAAAGGCAGCAGATGTGATCAAATACCACCAAAAGAAAGCTTTATTTGTGGGGGAAAAAAAATACATACATTTTATTTGGGTACAGTGTCGCACGATCATGTAATTGTCAGTTAATCGCTTTCAGACCGCCCCATGTACACTTGCCTGTGTAAACAAGGAAAATGGCGGATCTGTCAGGAAGGGAAAGAGATCTTGAGATTCAGCTACACTGATTTATGGATCTCTCTTTTCCTTCAGTATGACACTGCCCCACAGTTAGTGAACACCTCCCTAGGGAACATTTAACTCTTTGATCACCCCTGGTGTCAACCCCTTCCTGGCCAGTGTCATTTATACAGGAATCAGTGCTTTTTTTTTATAGCACTGATCACTGTATTGGTGTTCTGGTAGGTTAATTAGACCTTGACTAAAAAAAAATTGGCCTTAATATGTGTATGTGTATGTCAGTGTCGTATGTGTTTGTAGCGTGTCAGGACCTTAAGGGGTGAAGGACCACGCAAAGCCGCAGATGGACTCTGGTGGCAAGAAAGCGCCCTGAGGCGATTCAGTTCGCATAGGTAGCGCTATACAAGTCACTCACACGCTGCAATGTCGCCGCCCTGCTAAAAATCGCAGATCGCCTCCATTACCAGTGAAAAAATAAAATAAAAGTCCCTAAATCTATCCGTAGTTTGTAGACGCTATAACCTTTGTGCAACAGCATATGCTTATTGGGATTTTTTTTACCAGAAATATGTAGAAGAATACATATTCACCTAAATTGATAAAGAAATTAGTTTTTTTTACATTTTTTTTTTAATATGTATTATAGTAGAAAATAAAAAATATATTGTTTTTGTTTTGAAAATTGTCTGCTTTTTTTTGTTTATAGTGAAAAAAAAAGAAAAGGCGCTCAAATACCACCAAAAGAAAGCTCTATTTGTGGGGGAAAAAAAAGGACATTTAATTTGGGTACAGCGTCGCAATGCCGTATCGTAAAAAAATGGCCTGGTCAGGAAGTGGGTAAAACCTTCCGGAGCTGAAGTGGTTAAAGTAACACAGTGCCGAATCGCGAAAAATGGCCTGGTCATGAAAGGGGGATAAATCTTCAAGAGGGCAAGTGGTTAAAGCAATTTATGGCAAAAAAAATGCTGATTTTAAAATGTGTGCGAACAATTTTAAAATTGTCTAAAATGGTTAAGTAATGTGGGACTATTAACATTCTAACTAGATCAATGATTAATCATTTCTTGCCTTGTCTCCTACCCGGCTAATTCACACCAGTGCAATAAATGAACAGTACGATATACCACGATTGGCGCATTGGCACAGCTGTCATCCCACCTCTGTGTTGTAATGCACTGACTGGTGAGAATGTACTTTACACACGGTCGGACTTTCCGACGACAAAATCTGTACTTGTCTAGCATACACACGGTCGCATAAAGTTGTCGGAAAATCCGATCGTTCTGAATGCGTTGACGTAAAACACGTACGATGGGACTATAAACGGGCCAGTAGCCAATAGCTTTCATCTCGTAATTTATTATGAGCATGTGCGTGGCACTTTGTCCATTGGAATTGTCTGCAAACGATCGGAATTTGTTGTCGGAAAATTTTAGATCCAGCTCTCAAACTCTGTGTGTCAGAAATTCAGATGGAAAAAGTCAGATGGAGCCCATACATGATCAGATTTTCCGACAACAAGATCCGATCGCACATGTTCCGTCGGAAAGTCCGACCGTGTGTACAGGGCATTACACAGATGTCCCTCCTTTTCCCTCCTGTTCTGGTGACACATGTAAAATTAAGGCTTCCCATAATTTTTGGTCCTGATGGGAGTTCTAATCATCCCTACTATCCAAAACTAAGAAAGAAAGTTTTGGTGAGAGATCATTTTTAACCCCCAGCAATTTAAATCAGCATTTAAAGGGCCAGCAATTTAAATCAGCATTTAAAGGGCTGGTTTAAAAAAAAAAACAACTGATATACAGTATATAAAGCAAAACCATAAGTTTATAATTGTCCATAAGATTTCTTACCTTGCTCCCTTATTGGATGTTTAGTGCCGAGTCCTGCTATGTACTGAGAACAAACCCTTTTATACATTAGGGGCCTCTAGTTTCAGTTTCAGTACCAAGCTATTTGAAGTCAGGCTATTTCCCTGAAATCACAAAGGTTGGAAATCCTAGGGAGGGGGCTTGGGGGGAAACTAATCTCCTTGGTAAACTTTAACTACTTGCCAGGGGCGGACTGACAACTTATGGGGCCCCCGGGCAATAAGAGATTATGGGGCCCCCAGGCTTACAGATGGCCGCCACATGGCAGCCATTTATTTAATTTTTTTTAGAGGAGGGGCACCAAGCTCGGCGACATGCAGGGTGGCAGGAGACCTAGACCTGGTGACCCGGTAAACACACCACGAGCCTCTCATGGGCAATGCCACCTTAACATCATGGGCCCCTGGGCAAAATACTGCACTGGGACCCCTACCAGGGAGATGATGATCTGTGGCATGCATAGTGAACCATGGCGAACAATGGGCATGGTCAATGGGAGAGTCTTAACCACTTCAGCCCCGGAAGTATTTACCCCCTCCCTGACCAGAGCACTTTTTGCGATTCGGCACTGCGTCGCTTTAGCTGACAATTGGGCAGTCGTGCGAGGTTGTACCCAAACAAAATTGATGTCCTTTTTTTTCCCACAAACAGAGCTTTCTTTTGTGGGATTTTTACTTTTTGCTCTATAAACGAAAAAAGGCAGACACTTTTTTTAAAAAGCAATATTTTTTACTTTATACTATAAAAAAAAAAGTAAGATAGATAGATATACACACATACACACACACACTTTTTTTTCCACAGTTTAGGCCAATATGTATTCTTCTACATATTTTTGTTAAAAAATAAAAAATAAAATCACAATAAACGTATATTGATTGGATAGATTTATGGCATTTTTATTATAATTTTTTTTTTATTTTTTTACTAGTAATGACGGCAGGACTGTGACATTATGGCAGACAGATTGGACACTTTTGACATGCCCTATGGCAGAGCCCCCAGAGTGTCACCTTCCATGAATATCCCCTTACACACACACACACACACACACACACACACACCTTTGCACCTTGGTGAGGTAGGCAGCTGACGGGCAAGGCCTTTAAAAAAAAGTGTGCACATGTGCTGTCGTAGAGCCAGCGGAATAGTGAACTGCAGTGGTTGGCCTCAGATCGGGCAGTGGGGCATATGAATAAAAGCTGTGCACCATGTTATCACTGCACAGGTGTGCACCCAGACCTGCCTTGCTGCCTGATCCAAGGTTGAGCTCAGCAGTGCACCAATCAGATGGCTCCGAATGGCAACAAGGGCATTTTTCACAGGCACAGGATTGTTGGATCAAATTCTGTTGAGCAGCAGTGAGCACACATGGATCATACAGTATACACACATGCATGCACAGTACACACAGATGCACAGTATATACACAAACCCATGCATGCACAGTATACATACACGCATGCACAGTAACACACAGACACGTGCACAGTATACTTACAGACACACACACACACACACACACACACACACACACACACACACACACACACATACAGTGGTGTGAAAAAGTGTTTGCCCCCTTCCTCATTTCCTGTTCCTTTGCATGTTTGTCACACTTAAGTGTTTCGGAACATCAAACCAATTTAAACAATAGTCAAGGACAACACAAGTAAACACAAAATGCAATTTGTAAATGAAGGTGTTTATTATTAAAGGTGAAAAAAAATCCAAACCATCATGGCCCTGTGTGAAAAAGTGATTGCCCCCCTTGTTAAAACATACTATAACTGTGGTTGTCCACACCTGAGTTCAATTTCTCTAGCCACACCCAGGCCTGATTATTGCCACACCTGTTCACAATCAAGGCATCACTTAAATAGGAGCTGCTTGACACAGTAAGGTCCACCAGAAGATCCTTAAAAGCTACACATCATGCCGAGAACCAAAGAAATTCAGGAACAATTGAGAAAGAAAGTAATTGAGATCTATCAGTCTGGAAAGGGTTATAAAGCCATTTCCAAAGCTTTGGGAATCCAGCGAACCACAGTGAGAGCCATTATCCACAAATGGCGAAGACATGAAACAGTGGTGAACCTTCCCAGGAGTGGCCGGCCGCCCAAAATTACCCCAAGAGCGCAGCGACGACTCATCCAAGAGGTCACAAAAGACCCCACAACAACGTCCAAGGAACTGCAGGCCTCACTTGCCTCAGTTAAGGTCAGCGTTCATGCCTCCAACATCAGGAAAAGACTGGGCAAAAATGGCCTGCATGGCAAAGTTCCAAGGAGAAAAACTCTGCTGAGCAAAAAGAACATCAAAGCTCGTCTCAATTTCTCCACAACACATCTTGATGATCCCCAAGACTTTTGGGACAACATTCTGTGGACCGATGAGACAAAAGTGGAACTCTTTGGAAGGTGTGTGTCCAAGTATATCTGGCGTAGAAGGAACACTGCATTTCATAAAAAGAACATTATACCAACAGTAAAATATGGTGGTGGTAGTGTGATGGTCTGGGGCTGTTTTGCTGCTTCAGGACCTGGAAGACTTGCCGTGATAAAAGGAACTATGAATTCTGCTGTCTACCAAGAGATCCTGAAGGAGAATGTCCGACCATCTGTTCGTGTACTCAAGCTGAAACGAACTTGGGTTCTGCAGCAGGACAATGATCCTAAACACACCAGCAAGTCCACCACCGAATGGCTGAAGAAAAACAAAATGAAGACTTTGGAGTGGCCTAGCCAAAGTCCTGACCTGAATCCAATTGAGATGTTGTGGTATGACCTTAAAAAGGCCGTTCATGCTCGAAAACCCTCTAATGTAACTGAATTAGGACAATTCTGTAAAGATGAGTGGGCCAAAATTCCTCCAGGACGCTGTAAAAGCCTCATTGCACGTTATCGCAAATGCTTGGTTGCAGTTGTTGCTGCTAAGGGTGGCCCAACCAGTTATTAGGTTTAGGGGGCAATCACTTTTTCACACAGGGCCATGATGGTTTGGATTTTTTTTCACCTTTAATAATAAACACCTTCATTTACAAATTGCATTTTGTGTTTACTTGTGTTGTCCTTGACTATTGTTTAAATTGGTTTGATGTTCCGAAACACTTAAGTGTGACAAACATGCAAAGGAACAGGAAATGAGGAAGGGGGCAAACACTTTTTCACACCGCTGTATATATATATACACACACACACACACACACACACACACACACACACACACACACACACATACACATACACACACAATGTACATACAGTGTATTCTATCTTAAAGAAGGGCGCCATCAACTTAGCCCAAAACTGTTAATATTGAACATGTCGGTTTTCTACATAAAATTTTAAGTGCAGCAATCCTTTCTTAATTCTTTACATTATATAAGCACGCCCGCACCACTATACACACCTCAATGCAAATGTATGCGAAAACAAAAATTTCTCCACACAAGTGGGGCTCTCTAAGGTCATCATTTACAAGCAATTCTAAATTGATAACATATAAAAGCTTTAATTTTTCACAATTTCAAGGGCTCAAGCTATTTTAAGGCTTGGCATGTTTGGCATCTACTGAATGCAACCCTTTTTTGCTTTACCAAAATTCATATTATAGTGTATTTTTTTTTCCTGGAAACATGCAACAGTGATAACAGTTGCGTAAATATGGTGTCACAAATAGGCGTGCGCACAGGATGTGCCGGGTGTGCCTGGGAACACCCTAATCACCCTGTGTGCATTAGCATTATCCAGGGGTGGCACCAGGTAGGTGGGTGGTTGGGGTGCCAGTGCAAATACCCCCATTATATTAAAGGCTAGGTTCAACTGTAGGAACTTATTACACCTATACTTCTGATGTAAGGTAATAGTCTCCCACCATCAGAGCCTCCTCTCTGTGACAGCTGGTGGCATTCATGTGCGTTTGAGCTTTGGGTTGCATACCCTAATGCAATAGGCTGCACACACCTATGGTGTAACATAAAAAAAAAAAAAAAAAAAAAAATATTGAAATTACCATCATTTTATTCTACAGAGCCTTGGCTTTCAGAAAATATATGCTAGTTTGGGGGGGTTTAAGATAATTTCACAGCCCAAAAAAATAAATACATTTATATATATATATATATATATATATATATATATATATATATATATATATAATCAATCGGATTTTAACGTGCAAAAAAAAAAAATAATAAGAAAAAATTGCACCAGTAGACAAGTGTTTGTTTGTTTAGGGACTGTCATGGATAAATGATGTTTATTAAAAAGCGGAGATGCATTCACTATCCATGACCTCACTGCAGAGATTAGGCTACAATATCAACAAGGGTTCCTAGAAGGAGACAGCAGTCGGTGTTTATTTTGCTGGGCCTCATATGCAAGTGACAAAAATTCTAACACATGTTCTAAGGGGAGACAAGATGCCCCATTGTAAGGGAAGCTTCCCCTGCTATTTTTGTCAGGGAATTTGTTTTATTATGTTTGTCTTGTCCACACAGGAGCCAGACTGAGATTTCACGGCCTGCTGGTTACCCAGAACAACGCTCCCCCACTAGGCCAGCATGCGCTGACACCACAGATTGGACCTCATTAAGCAGCATTTGTCACCAGGCCACCAAACCTCCTTCTCTGCCCGCTGTACTACATATCAGATTATTGGACTTCCTGAGCCATAATTTATGGTGATGAAAACTGACTGGACCAATATAAACTTGGTTAAAGTCATTTTTTTTTTGGCATGTATATTTAATACAATACAATTTAATTTAATACAGCATTGTCTTCGCCTGGTACTTTAAAGGTGGGATTTTTAATTCCTCTGGTACCTCTCCAACACAACCTTAAAGTAGAACTATAAGCAAAACATTTCACCCCCATTTTTGATAGAGTAAGGGAGTCCCACTGGGGAGATCTATCGTCACTTCCTGTCCCATAGCCAAAACACGAAGTGAGGGGAAATCCCTCCAAAGTGAGGAAATCACTGGTTGTTACCAGGGTCAGCAGAACTAAGGTCCCCATTGGTAGATTTTCCCTCTACTAAAATGTTGCCATTCCTTCACTTTTGATGAGAACGTTAAACAGCACAAATAGACAGTGTGGAGCTCCCTATTAGAGTGGGGAAGGGCTAGAACCCCTTCTGGTTTTTACTGCTATCTGGAGTTCCATTCACAATTTTTTTTCATACTTCCTATATGACGACATTAGCTTTACCAGTAAGATTCTGATAACTACCAACACTATTTTCCTGGCACTAATGCCCATTGTATTAGCCCATAACCAAGGGGTACTCACTCGGCCCCTCGGTGTCAGGGGTAGCCTCACTGACCAAAAGATACATTAGGAGATTTTCAAGCTGCTGGATAGATTCGCTTAAAATGAGCCAATGAGGTTTTCAGCACCCAAAGCACAGCCTGAGGATATAGAATATAAAAAAAAAAAAAAAAAAAAAAGTGTGTATATATATATATATATATATATATATATATATATATATATATATATATATATATACACACATATACATCTCATTATAATAAATCGGCCATGAATATTACCTTGGTTTTCATAGCTATAATCAATGTAACAATTACTTCTATTTAGTGATTTCAGCAGCTAACTAGTACATGGCTTCTCTAAGAAGGTGGTTAATACAAGGCACACTGAGGCCGCGTACACACGGGCGGACTGTTCGCCCAACTTAGTCCGCTGAACAGTGTTTCAGCAGACAGTCCGCTCGTGTGTGGGCTTCAGCGGACTGTTTCAGCGGACAGTCTGACGAACAAAGTTTTTCGGAATTTCCGTAAGACAGTCCGTCCAAACTTGGTTTCAGCGGACAGTCCGCTCGTGTGTAGGCAAGTTGGACGGACTAAGTTTCGTGCATGCTCAGAAAGGATTTACATTGCAGTGTATTGGACGTCGATTTTCTCGTCCCGTCGTACGTGCCGTTCACGTCATCGCGCACGCTTTCAGCGGACTGTTCGTTAATCGTGTGTGGTCAAGTCCGTTCATGCAAATTTTGAGCGGACTGTTTGTCGGATTGTTTGACGAACTTAGTTGGGCGAACAGTCCGCCCGTGTGTACGCGGCCTGAGGCCATACAGCAGAGCAGGGCATGCTTTATCCTGAGGACATGTCAATATTGGTACAGTATACACAGGACACACCTCTCAAACTAACCCGCAACTTATCTAGCCATAGGTGGTAAATAAATGGTGAATCTATCAAAAGACCTGTCACTGGTACAATGTTCTCAGCAAATTTGGCAGCAGAATCACAAAATAGCACTATATATTGAAAAATAGAGCAACGGGGGTTCTTTATCCACACTGGTCAACAAATCTGTATTGTGCATACATCATGCAATTACACATAGCATGCTTTACTGTATCTAAGGCCAAAACTGAGGGGGGTAAAATCCCTGCCAGGTTTGCTAGGACATGTATAGCAGAAGCACTGGATTTGACTTCAGTTTTTTTTTTTTGTTGGTTGAAGAAAGTCAGTCAATCAAGTTAATATGGAGTGCAAGACCTTCAGAGAGACCACTCAACAAGAAGAGGTGGGCCCGAAGTTTAAGATCCAGTTATAAAACGTCTAATGAAAGTGCCGGATCAAAAATCCAGGATTCCAAAATCTTTCAATATTAGTATTGTTCGCTCACCATGGAACACCCAAAAGGGGTCTCAGACACTCTCTCAATCATGCTGTAGCTTGACTCAATAGGGTGCTTTTAGTACTTGTATGTATAGAATACAGAGCAGTTTTGGTAGAAGCTGCAAAGCCTTCTGGAATACAACCTCCTAATACCACAAATACTGTTCTTTAGTATATGTATACAAGTACTAAAAACACCACTATCAGACCTCTATCATTAAGCCTTGTTTGGGTGAAACACATCAGTAGAGCTTTTTTGAAAAAAATTTGTTGGATTGTGTGACAACATCAGAGTGCTGCTGTGTAATCTCTAGCAGTACTTTGTTGAATCCAGTTACAGCATTTATAAGCCCTGAAGGAGGAGTGTCTCAGTCCCCGAAATGTGTTGGACCAAGACTAAATTTGGACAAAGACTAATAAATGATTTTGGACTCTCAGGCTCACCATACAATAGCAAAAAGCCCATGGTGCACAACCAGAACCAAAAGATATCAAGTAGTAAAAAGTAACTTAGTGGAGAAAAACAAGCACAAAAAAAAAAAAAAAGTAGCGAATTGTGTATTCTACGAGTTATTGTACCAAATTGTGACTCCCAACCAGAAACAATGTAGACAAGATTAAATCAAAATAAAAACACTAGAGTAGAGCCAACAAAAAAAGTCCCCAGAAGTTTAGCTTACAACTATGCACAAAACACTAAATAATAAAAAAAAAAAAAGCTGCCTCCCCAGATTCAAGCTTGGGGGATTGGAATCTGCAGAAGTGTAAACAAAAAGAGAATGGCACCAAGGAAGCTCTGATGAAGGGAGCGTGCTGCCTCCTGAAACCTGTTCCCAGCACTCCTTGTGATTCTACTGAGCTCATGGTGGTGATACAGTGTGGGGTTTCCTTCAACTGTCAGCAATCACAGCTGCTTCAGTGGTTTAACTCCCAGAGGCTTCCTGCTCTCAGGTGTCTTCCTACAAGAAGAGCGGTTTTCATCTTGTCTACTTGGTCGATCTATCAATCCAAGCTCGGGGCTAAGTCTTTCAATGATATGCCCCGACTATTGTACACTTGTAAATGCATAAACTTTGATTATATTTGCACATTTAATAAACTGACTTAGTACATATATGGCGTCATTCTCTTTTTGTGTATACTTCACCATGTACATTACACTGGGACTGTACAATCTCTATACAATCAACCTTAGATTTACCAAATCGATATAATATGAGGACCTTCCCAACCAATTTGTATCCAATCACGCAGGCCACTGCTCTACATACTTGTTGGTAGATCTAAAGAGCTTGAGATTTTTGATCTGGCACATGCATGCCCATTAGACTTTTTTTTTTTTTTATAGCTGTCCATGTTCCCACCAAGGAGACTCATCCTCTGTATTTCTCCTGGTGACCACTGGGACTGAAGTAATGAGAACTTTTTGAGGTGCCACCAGAAGAGGACCAAGGAAAGAAAAGAACATGAGGAAATCTCCCCAGTGGGGACACAGCAATGAAAATCTTTTGAAGGTGCCACCAGAAGAAGAGGACTAAGGACACAAAGGGAAATCTCCCCAGTGGGGACACAGCAATAAAAATCTCTTGAAGGTGCCACCAGAAGAGGACTAAGGACACAAAGGGAAATCTCACCAGTGGAGACACCGACAGCAATAAAAGTCTTTTGAGGTGCCACCAGAAGAGGCGCAAGGAAGCCAAGGACACAAAGGGAAATTTCTCCAGTGGGGACACAAACCGCAATAAAACCCAAAGAGATGACCCGACCCTTCCCTAGTCCATCTAAAGTCATGAAGACCGTTTAAATTGGAGTTGGGCTTTAGGGCTATATAACAGAGACTGAAGTATCACCGTCAGAGTTCTAGGCCTCAAACATAAGTGCGTGTGAAGAAAAAGGTTTCGCACATCCTACAGTAGCCGTAAATGATTTAGCCACCTCACATTAGAACTTAATGGTCTCATTTAGAAACTTTTATCTACTTAGTGTCAGCTAATTATACATTATTGCAGGTGGGTCTCAGTCTCAGGAAACAGAAGGCATTGCACTTGTAACTCCATTAGCACAAAATGCGATTCTCAGTGACAGAATTTACTGACATTTCACAATAAAAGGGTTTAATGACTGCTATTCCCGGCAGGAATGCCAACAGTGCTATCAGCAAACACTATATTCAGTTTATCTTCTGTCCTAAACCACAGCAACCAATCAGCAACGAGTGCCAGAGAGTCTAAAGTTGCATCAAAGTCGCATCAAGGTCGCACTCCAAAGTTGCACTAAGTGTCTAAATGGGATTTCTGCATCATAATAATTGTTGAGTTTGCATATCCAATGACAATGTGGGAATTGTGATGGCATACCTAACAACTTTCTGACACAGGAAAATGGACTTAGTGTGGTCGATTTACTGAAACTGGAGCGTGCAAAATCTGGTGCACCTCTGCATAGAAACCAATCAGCTTCCAGGTTTTTTTTTGTCAAAGCTTAACTGAACAATCTGAAGTTAGAAGCCAATTGGCTACCATGACTGGCTGCACCAGTTTTAGTAAATCTCCTCTCATAACAGAAAAGTATGTAGGCAAAGGACACATCCCCATTACAAAGACCATGAACAATTCATGTGAAAAAAGATTTAATTCCACAATTGCTTTTTTTTTTTTTTTTTTTTAAATACCACTAAATTTCCTACATACTGACTTTTCAAAACAAATGCAATAATTTATAGGCCGGCTAACTTTATAGTTAAAGCTAACCCCGCACAGATATAAAAGACAAAAAAAAAAAAAAAATGAATGCATCTTTGTAATATTTTATTCATAAAGTATGTATTTATTAAATGTTTAGCACCCTAATGTTTAGGCAGGGTTGCTCCTAAATTTACCTGCCAGGTATATTTGCCTTGGCCAATTGTGAGGAATCAATTGATTTCTCACCAAGTTTGGCCTTGTTGCACTTTTCTCTTCTACCACTAGGTGGCTCAGTAATTGGTGGTACTAGATATGAGAAGGGCAATGCAAGGTCAGGTTATGGGTATATTGGGTATCTCAGCCAATGGGCAGAGATTTTCTTGGGTACTTTAGCCTGCTGGGAGAGCCTTTTTATTTGGACGAGGTCAGGTGATCGGGGTTCTGTGCCACCTGGACGGCTGTCTGGGTGGACGTGTGTTGTGCTGCTAGGCCAGAGATTGGGCCTATCCCGGCACATCTGGCTGCTAGGCTGTCTGAGGGCCTATCCAGAAGCGAAAGAGCAGCACAGGGTTAGGATTGCGGCTTGCAGTTCAACCATAAGTGAGGGTTCTGCTGGCTGGAGACCCTGACGTGGTCAGAGGTAGAGGGGGAAGCTGTCACCACTAAGGGACCATCCACCTTTTTATACCGGAGACCACTAGTAGCTGAAGCAAGTACCAGAGAGCAGCATTCTCACTAACCAGGTACCGTGAAGAATCGGGAAACTTCAGCAGGTGTCAAGCCAGGGGCCAGCTAGTGGAGATTATGCCTGCAAAGCAGCCTTGTGTGTCAAGCCAGGGACCGAGCAGTCCAGCATGGGTGAAGCTTCAGAGGTATCTTGAGTGCCAAGCTAGGGACCCACCAGAGAGGCGGGGTGACGCTTAAGGAAGATACCACCGTGAAGATTGAAAAAGCTCAAGGGATTCAGTGGCAGTGAATCATCAAGTCTAGTGAGAGAGAGACTGGGAAGCTCAGTGGGCTAAAGAACTACAAGAAGTAATTGTAGTGGAAGTGAAGGAACTGTTAAAGACTGTTGCCATAGGAGACAGCATTCCTACACATGCACATGTGGAGTCTTGCTGGATGCCATTCCCTGCATGGCTGTCTACCTGTAGAAAGTCTCAGAGTCTGCAATTAACATTGCAACTACCTAAGAAATAAAATCTCTTTGCATTCAAGAAGTGTCTGGTGCCCATGAATCTAAATTGCATTACACCCACTATGCCTCAAAACCCACTCTATATGGAAGCATGTCAGCAGTTCTTGGCTCTAAAGGTTCTCAGACTGGAGGAGGCCCGAGAACTTGCTATAAATGCAAGCAATAGAAAATACCTGAATTTTACCTGGTATCAGCCTCTTGCTGTCCTGAAACAGCAGACTAGGAGAGGGGAAAGTAGCACACAAAACCAATCAGTTTATGAGCTGACAAGAAGCATGCTGACAGGAGGAGAAAGTAAAGTGACTGAGCAATGAGCTCACCCCCATGCTGCTTCTCCATTTACTGTCCAATCACAGGCTGGGGTGGGTCCAGAACAACCTGGGCTCAGAGAAAGTGGGTTGAATGATGCTGGCCATCCGACTGAAGACATCTCTGGACCAAAGGTGAAAATTGCAGTAAAAGATGGGTTTATTTTACCTTTCAATTGACCACTACGTATTATCTTACCATTTTTGGCTGGAGTTGTGCTTCATTTAATACAATTTGTTTACATAGATCTATACATCACTTTTTTTATTTATTTTTTAAAGGGACAACTGAAGGAGGTAAAAGGGACAGAGGTTTTGTTCCAAAATAGGGACAACAGGGATCTATGTAGGAGGTATGAGGTATAGAACAACAACAGTAACAATTTTAGTTGCATATTGGGCTGAATTTACTAAAGGCAAATAGTCTGTGCACTTTCATATGAAATATATACATAAAAAATAGATAAAACTTCAAAGAGTCCACAGATTAAATATATATATATAGCAGCACTCAGTATACAAAATCTTATTCAGATGTTTGTTCATATGTGCTCTTGAAAGAATGGTGATAGAGTCCAACACGTGAAAAGAAGAAAAGAAATCGAGACCACTTTCCACCTGGCGTTTTTCCACCTTATGTGCTCTCCAAATACAAGCCCCCCCAAGGGGATGCACTCACCAGAAAATCAAAGATATATGAGCCTTCAATATACCAAACCACTCAGTTCTTTGGTCGTGGGAAATCAAAGATATAGGAGCCTTCAAAACATTACGTTCTTTGGTCGCTTGATGTCACCATAATGGGGTGGTCCAAAGCTCATAAAGGAAACAAGATCATACTGACATAGTGTGATACTGTTTAAAAAACCTTTTATTATAGACCCCCCGTACAAAATAGGCGTACCAAATATATTAAAACAAATCGCATTAGATAAGTGTACTGTGCCTTGTTTCTTGTGGTGAGCCCCTTCGGTTACCGCGAACGACCGTTCTGTATGTTCGGTTTACTTCCTGGTACCTTGGTTAGTTCACGATCGAGTAACTGGAACGCACACGTCACTTCCGGTGTGTGTTACGCCTTGACGCGTTTCGTCATTTCCGACTTCGTCTGAAGGCGTAACACACCACACCGGAAGATAGTAGATATACACACTGGGAACCAATGATAGCGGATATTCGCTGAGAGTGACAAGGGCTAGATCCTATCCAGACCCACATATTGTAATCTGGATCCCTCGTCGTTCTGCAGTCACCGCAAAAGACAATCAATGGACCCAGTGCGTAGCCAAATAGCATGAAAGCAATGCAAACTCACGAATGTGTGTGTGCACAAAAATCACTTTACACACACACCGCAAGCACAATAAAAGAAGTTACCAGAAACATGCCTATAAAAATAAACTAACAGATAAAACCATAACATATTATATGTAAAATTTCTTAACATATAAATATAAATAAACCAAAGATTAAAAACATCCAGCAATGCTTAATAAAATGTATCGCAATATGTCTATACATACATATATATATATGTGTGCTAATTAGTGTCCTATAACTCACGATCTAAGTGATCTTATATGAATTTTGTTCAATATGGGGCATATTTAATCTTTAAGGTACAAAATAACCTTTAAAAATAAATAAAATAAAAATAAAAAAAATAAAAATGAAAATAAAAAAAATGAAATAATAAAAATAATAAAAATAAAAATAAATAAAAATAAAAATAAAAATAAAAATAAAAAATGAAAATGAAAAATAAAAATAAAAATAAAAATAAATGTAAATAAAATAAAATAAAAATAAAAATAAAAACAGAAAAATAAAAAACAGAAAAATAAATAAAAATAAAAATAAAAATAAAAATAAAAGTAAATAATAAAAATAGAAAAAATAGAAAAAATAATAATAATAAATAAAACTAATGATATCTAAAAGAGACATTCAGTCAGAAGCTTAAGTATCACTAATGAAACAATTTATATCCAGTTCAATGTTTAAACCTTTTGGATTTAAAACGTTTGTTAAAAATATCCAATGGGTTTCTTGTTATGACAGTTCACGGACTCTAT
This sequence comes from Lithobates pipiens, assembly GCF_037356315.1. NCBI lineage: Eukaryota > Metazoa > Chordata > Amphibia > Anura > Ranidae > Lithobates > Lithobates pipiens. The sequence continues at coordinate 74,323,283 of NW_027507785.1, read as the reverse complement.
TAATTCCCCTCCAATAGGGTTTAACCTGTTCAATCCCCCAAAACCGCAATTCTGTTGGGTCTCTATTGTGTTGAAGATCAAAATGCAGGGATACATTGTGATCTTTATAACCTATCTTAATATTATGTATGTGTTCTGCTATCCTAACCTTTAATTTCCTCTTTGTTCTCCCAATGTACATTAGGCCGCATGGGCACATAAGAGCATACACAACATGAGTGCTATTACATGTAATGAACTGCATCAGGGTAAATTCTCTTTTGTTCGAAGTTGAGGTGAATTTAACAAGGTTCCTGGTAGGGTTCCTGATTTCCCGACATGCTTTGCACTTACGGCAGGCAAAGAACCCGTTTTTTTCCAGAATGTACGAGGAGGAGCCGGTGGATCTATAACTTTTTTTATAATTCTATCACCAAAACTTGGCGCTTTCCGATAGATAAATTGTGGTCGAGTCGGTAGTGTTGGATTCAACTTTTTGTCTAACAAAAGAACGGGCCAATGTTTTTTAAAAATATTTTCCACTTCTTTATATTGTATGTGGAAGTTAGAAATAAAACCCCATTCTTTATTGTTTATAGGGTTTATTCTCTTATTATCTACCGTTAATGGCAACATTAGATGTTTCTCTTGTAGACATTCTGTTCTTGGGATCTGTCCAACATCATCAATAATTTTTTGCATGTGCTGGGGATTATACCCTCTGGTGATAAATTTATTACTCAGAACAGTGGCCTGGGATACATAATTATCAAAATCGGTGCAATTCCTGCGGACCCTCATTATTTGGCCTTTAGGAATATTTCCCAGCCAATTTGGATGGTGTCCACTGGATATGGGCAGATAACTGTTTCGATCTGTTTTCTTAAAGAAAACTTTTGTTTCAAGTTTATCTCCTTTACGGTATACAGTCACATCCAGGAAATTGATCTCATTTTTATTCGATTCTGAGGACAGAACAATATTATGGCTATTATTATTCAAATTATTGAGAAAACCGTCTAATTGGACTTTGTTACCATTCCAAATAAAGAACAGATCGTCTATGTATCGTTTATAAAAAAGTAATTCCACGGGTCTATTATTAAAAATAACCTTATACTCCCACTCTGACATAAAAAGGTTAGCTATGCTCGGTGCAAACTTTGCCCCCATAGCTACACCTCTTTTTTGTAAATAAAATTCTCCATTATACCAAAAATAATTGTGGTTTAGACAAAAGTCCAAAGCATCTCTCAAAAAAACTTTCTGGGCATGAGGGAGATCGTCCCTTTGACATAATGCCCAGTTTAGTGCCAATAAGGCATCATCGTGCTGGATAATAGAATACAAGGATGATACATCCGCTGTTACCAAAAGAATATTATCCTTAGCTTTAAGGTCTACTACATCTATGAGGTTTAGAAAACTTTTCGTATCTCTCAGATATGCCTTGGTGCAAATAACACTTTTCTGTAAAAAGGTATCGAGATATTGGCCCAGTCTAGATGAGACAGACCCTATGCTGTTTCCTATAGGTCTTGCAGGGGGATTTTCTGAGTTTTTATGTACTTTAGGTAGAGCATAAAGAGTGGGAATACGATTACTTAGGGGGAGTAAGTACTTTGCTTCTTTATTAGTAAGAACGTTAGCTTTTTTCCCCAAGTCCACTAACCTTTCTAGGTGATTCTGATAAGGGCCTGTGGGATCTGTTTTCAATTTAACATAAGTTTGATCATCAGATAGTAATGTCAATATCTGATTGTGGTAGTATTCCTTAGTGAGAATTACAACGCCCCCACCCTTATCAGCTGGGCGGATTATAATATCTTTGCGTTCCTCAAGCAATTTAATCCCATCATTAATATGTTGATGATGTGGTATTTTTACTGGCTTTAGTGCTTCGAGGTCTTTCAACACAAGACCTTTAAAGACCTCAATTTGATGGTTTGGATGGTTAGGGGGATTAAAAAGAGATTTATTTTTTAATCCACTGTTTATTGCCTTATTGCTATATGTCGTAGGAGGATCTACACGTGGGTTACTCCCCAAAAAATATTTTTTTATGTTTAATTTTCGTATATATTTATGTACGTCTATATATACGTCAAATTTATTTACTGGTTTCTTTATCCCACATTTTAAACCCAGATTCAAAATATTTTGTTCTTTAGGGGTTAATGTTACTTGCGCCAAATTAAAAATCCCTTCTACTCCGACTCGCGTCTTCTTTTGTTGGGTCCTCCTGCCTGCTCTTTTACCTCTTGGTTTAAATCCTTTCGTATTGGTACCAGTTTGGTGTTTAGTGGTGGATACTTTTTTGGTGATTGATTTTTCTGTAATTGATTTCCTCCTTCCCTCCTGTTTTCTGTGTCCCTGTATGGAATATGTCTTTGTGGGGGATACGGAGGTTTCCCTCTGTAAGGGAAAAAACCCCGGCCTCTCCAATGGTTCCCCCTGCCTCTCCCTAAAAAAGGGGGTTGAGGGTGGTAACCATAATTCTCATTTGATTGATATAAGGGTTGATACCTATTTGAAGTGGTCATATTGTAGGGACCCCTTCGTGATGTGTTTAAGGTATGACCTTGGTTGTTATGTTTATTATAAGATGATCTTTGAGGATAATTATCATATTGACCCTGAGTATTTTTACCTCTAGATGTCTTAAATTTACCCTTATTTTGTTTCATAGGGGTGGAGGAATGTACCGGGGATTCAAAATAGGAATTTTTTGGAGGATTCAATACTTGTGTAATTAACAGAATCTCACGGGGTTTTTTATTCACCTGTTGTTGTGAGGGGGTTGGTAAATCTACCTCTAAACCCTCATTCTCTTTATTAATTGCTTGTTGTTGCCATGAGTATATTATATTACTTTTAAAATCATTCAAATCATGGTGATATTTCTTAAGCTTCTTTTTCTGCGTGTCTTTATCTATTTTTTCAAGTTTTTTGTGCACTTTGCATTTTTTCTTAGTAAATGTACTTGTGGTGAAGCTTGACTTTGTAAAGAAAACCCAAATCAGGTGCAAGAAAAAAAAAACAAACAGCATTTTTGCTTGCACATGCTTGGATGGAAATTAGCAACGCTTTACCACATTTACTAAGTAGGGATGAGCCGAACACCCCCCGGTTCGGTTCGCACCAGAACTTGCGAACGACCCCCGCGTTCGGTACGAACGTTAGAACCCCATTGAAGTCTATGGGACTCGAACGTTCGAAATGGAAAGTGCTAATTTTAACGGCTAATATGCAAGATACTGTCCTAAAAAGGGTTTGGGGACCTGCCTCCTGCCTCAGGGGACATGGGTCACTGCAAAAAAAAGTTTTAAAAACGGCCGTTTTGGCGGGAGCACTGATTTTAACCACTTTCAGACCGGACCATTTTGCTGGTAAATGACCAGAGGTCTTTTTACAATTTGGCACTGCGCTGCTTTAACTGGTAATTGCGCGGTCATGCAATGTTGTACCCAAACAAAATTTGCGTCCTTTTCTTCCCACAAATAGAGCTTTCTTTTGATGGTATTTGATTGCCTCTGCGATTTTTATTTTTTGCGATATAAACGTAAAAAGACCGCAAATTTTGAAAAAAAATGATATTTTCTACTTTTTGTTATTAGAAAAATCCAATAAACTCAATTTTAGTCATACATTTAGGCCAAAATGTATTCAGCCACATGTCTTTGGTAAAAAAAAAGTCAATAATTGTATATTTATTGGTTTGCGCAAAAGTTGTCGCATCTACAAACTAAGGTACGTTTTCTGGAATTTACGCAGCTTTTAGTTTACGACTGCCCACCTCATTTCTTGAGGTGCTAAAATGGCAGGGCAGTACAAAACCCCCCTAAATGACCCCATTTTGGAAAGTAGACACCCTAAGGAAATTGATAAGTGGCATGTTGAGCCCATTGAATATTTTATTTTTTTGCCTCAAGCGATTGAATAATGACAAAAAAAATTTTTTTTTTTTTTTTTTTTACACAAAGTTGTCACTAAATGATATATTGCTCACACATGCTATGGGCATATGTGAAATGACACCCCAAAATAAATTCTGCTGCTTCTCCTGAGTACGGGGATACCACATATGTGGGACTTTTTGGGAGCCTAGCCGCGTACGGGGCCCGGAAAACCAAGCACCGCCTTCAGGCTTTCTAAGGGCGTAAATTTTTGATTTCACTTCTCACTACCTATTACAGTTTTGAAGGCCATAAAATGCCAAGATGGCACAAAACCCCCACAAATTACCCCATTTTAGAAAGTAGACACCCCAAGCTATTTGCTGAGAGGCATTTTGAGTCCATGGAATATTTTATATTTTGCCACAAGTTGCGGGGAAATTACAAACTTTAATTTTTTTTTTTTTTTTTTTCACAAAGTTGTCACTAAATGATATATTGCTCACACATGCTATGGGCATATGTGAAATGACACCCCAAAATAAATTCTGCTGCTTCTCCTGAGTACGGGGATACCACATATGTGGGACTTTTTGGGAGCCTAGCCGCGTACGGGGCCCCGAAAACCAAGCACCGCCTTCAGGCTTTCTAAGGGCGTTACAGTTTTGAAGGCCATAAAATGCCAAGATGGCACAAACCCCCCCCCAAATGACCCCATTTTGGAAAGTAGACACCCCTAAATTTAGGGGTACACTAGTGAGACTAGGTAATAAATGGCGGGTGCCCTGAAACTATAAAAAAATAACTAACCAACCAGCGTCACCTGTAACAGTTATATGGTGATCACTGGTGAAAGGGTTAACTAGGGGGCAATCAGGGGGCTTTATGCGGTAGTATATGGGGGTCCCTGGCGCTATAAAAAGCTGCGGCGAACCTAAATACCTACCTGCCTAACTAGCGTCACCTGTGACACTAATACAGCGATCAGAAAAACGATCGCTTATTAGGCTGGGTTCACACTGGAGCGATGCGGGAACGCCACGAATCCGCGGCGGGTTTCCGCATCACATGCCTCCCGGCGGCAGTTCACACTGCCCTATGCGAACTGCTGGGAGTGTCAGTGAAATGTTAATGACACCCCCAGATCAGTTCGCATATCGCAGTGCGATCTGCAAACTCGGATCGCATGGTGTGAACACCCATGCGATCCGATTCTGCTGCGGACCAAAAAAAGGGTCACGTGCGAGTTTGCGGCGGGTGCGGCGGGTGCGACACGAATTCAGCCATACTATCTGTATGACTGAACTCGAATCGCACAGAGATCGGATGTGATTTGCACTGCAGTGCGGTGCGAATCACATCCATTCTCATAAACCGCTGCAATGTGAACCCAGCCTTAGTGACACTGGCGACGGGGGGTGATCACGGGGTTAAACCTTTATTGGGGGGGTTAGGGGGGTACCTTAGAACTAAAGGGGGCTAACCCTAACTGCCCTAACAGTTATTACAGTCACAAATGACACCCGCCGGGTGATCAGGGGGTTAAACCTTTATTAGGTAATAAATGGCGGGTGCCCTGAAACTATAAAAAAATAACTAACCAACCAGCGTCACCTGTAACAGTTATATGGTGATCACTGGTGAAAGGGTTAACTAGGGGGCAATCAGGGGGCTTTATGCGGTAGTATATGGGGGTCCCTGGCGCTATAAAAAGCTGCAGCGAACCTAAATACCTACCTGCCTAACTAGCGTCACCTGTGACACTAATACAGCGATCAGAAAAACGATTGCTTATTAGGCTGGGTTCACACTGGAGCGATGCGGGAACGCCACGAATCCGCGGCGGGTTCCCGCATCGCATGCCTCCCGGCGGCAGTTCACACTGCCCTATGCGAACTGCTGGGAGTGTCAGTGAAATGTTAATGACACCCCCAGATCAGTTCGCATATCGCAGTGCGATCTGCAAACTCGGATCGCATGGTGTGAACACCCATGCGATCCGATTCTGCTGCGGGCCAAAAAAAGGGTCCCGTGCGAATTTGCGGCGGGTGCGGCGGGTGCGATGCGAATTCAGCCATACTATCTGTATGGCTGAACTCGAATCGCACAGAGATCGGATGTGATTTGCACTGCAGTGCGGTGCGAATCACATTCGTTCTCATAAACCGCTGCAATGTGAACCCAGCCTTAGTGACACTGGCGACGGGGGGTGATCACGGGGTTAAACCTTTATTGGGGGGGTTAGGGGGGTACATTAGAACTAAAGGGGGCTAACCCTAACTGCCCTAACAGTTATTACAGTCACAAATGACACCAATGCAAAAAATAAAATAAAAATGACATTGGTGTCACTGTGACTGGGGGGCAGGGGTAATTGGGGGGGTGATCGGGGGGTGTGAGTGTGCCTGGCATGTTCTACTGTGTAGTGTCGTGTTGGTGCAACTCACCGATCCTCTCTCCTCGGTGTCGGAACGAAAAATACCGACACGGAGGAGAGATTACATCACGAACGAATACCGACCGCCGCAGGCACCGGGCGGGGGCCCATCGGGCCCCCGACCCGCGGGCAGGCAAGGACGTACATGTAAGCCCTTATGCCTGCCCGTGCCATTCTGTCGACGTACATCGTCGTGCGGCGGTCGGGAAGTGGTTAATGACGATTAAAGTGAAAAAAAAAACTGTGAAATATTCCTTTAAATATGGTGCCTGGGGGGTGTCTGTAGTATGCCTGTGAAGTGCCACGTGTTTCCCGTGTTTAGAACAGTCCCTGCACCAAATGACATTAAACGGAAATAACACCATTTAAAACTGCTTGCGGTTTTAATGTTATATCTGGTTCCTGCAATATGGTTGAAAATCATTGAGAAAAATGGCATGGGTAGCCCTCCCTGCCCATTACCAGCCCCTTTAGGTCTTGTATGCATATTAAGGGGAACCCCGTACCCATATTAAAAAAAGGAAATGCGTGTGGCCCCCAGGCCCTATATACTCAGAACAGCAGTATACAGGCGGTGCAAACAAGATAGGGACTGTGTAGGTTTGTTGTGTTAAGTTGAATCTGTTTGTAATTTTCAACTGGTACATTTTTAAAGTGTAGCTCCATTCAAAAAAAACTATTTTAAAGCTTTTTGGAAAACATAGGGAAGGGTTATCACCCCTGTATAATTTGTTTTGTCGTCCATCTTTTTTCATCTCACTTGCTGCTGTCTCCTTGCGTTTGCAAGTAGGAGATGTTTGTAAGTTGGATGTTTGAAAGTAGGGGCCTGCCCTATATTATAGCGGTATGTACTGGGTACAGAGCACGCAGACAGCACGCACTATCTCCAAACACTACTGACTGCAAGCTCTATTATTAACCACTTGACCACTGGGCACTTAAACACCCTTAACAACCAGACCAATTTTCAGCTTTCGGTGCCCTCACATTTTGAATGACAATTACTCAGTCATGCAACACTGGACCTATAGGAAATGTTTGTCCTTTTTTTCACACAAATAGAGCTTTCTTTTGGTGGTATTTAATCACCTCTCAGTTTTTTATTTTTTGTGCTATAAATGAAAAAAGACCGAAAATTCTGCGAAAAAATTAATTTTTCTTTGTTTCTGTTATAAAATTTAGCAGATTAGTCATTTTTTCTTCATAAATTTTGGCCAAAATTCATACTACTACATATCTTTGGTAAAATAAGTACAAATTGGTGGATATTATTTGGTCTTTGTGAAAGTTATAGAGTCCACAAGCTATGGTGCCAATATCTGAAAATTGATCACACCTGAAGTACCTATTTCCTTTTTTTTTTTTTCCACAAAATTGTCATATTATCAGGTTATTTCACACACACAGCATATGCATACCACAAATTACACCCCAAAACACATTCTGCTATTACTCCCGAGTACGGCGATACCACATGTGTGAGACTTTTACACAGCGTGGCCACATACAGAGGCCCAACATGCAGGGAGCGCCATCAGGCGTTCTGGAGCACCCAGGCCAATTCTGACATTTCTCTCCTACATGTAAAAATCATCATTTATTTGCTAGAAAATTACAGAGAACCCCAAAACATTATATATATATTTTTTTTTAGCAAAGACCCTGGAGAATACAATGGTGGTCGTTGCAAATTTTTATCTCACACGGTATTTGCACAGCAATTTTTCAAACGCGTTTTTTTGGGGGAAAAAACAGTTTTGTGCTTAAAAAACAAACAAAAAAAACAGTAAAGTTAGCCCAATGTTTGCATAAAGTGAAAGATGAAGTTATGCTGAGTAAATAGATATCAAACATGTCACTCTTCAAAATTGCACATGCCCGTGGAATGGCGCCAAACGTCGCTACTTAAAAAATCCCCATAGGCGACGCTTTAATTTTTTTTTTACTGATTACATGTTTTGAGTTGCAGAGGAGGTCTAGGACTAGAATTATTGCTCTCGCTCTAACGTTCTCGGCGATACCTCACATGTGTGGTTTGAACACCGTTTTCATATGTGGGCGGGGCTTACGCATGCGTTCGCTTCTGCATGCGAGCACATGGGACATGGGCGCTTTAATTTTTTTTTTTTTTTTTTATTGTTCATTTTACTTTATTTATTTTAGTTTGAAATTTTTTTCCCCAAAAATATATTTTTGATCACTTTTATTCCTATTACAAGGAATGTAAACATCCCTTGTAATAGGAATATGGGGTGACAGGTCCTCTTTACAGTGAAATCTGGGGGTCAATATGACCCCACATCTCACCTCTAGGCTGGGAAGCCTGAAATAAAAAATAAAAAAAAGATTCTGGCTTTGATCGTACTGGCGAGTTGGTAGAAGCACCGGAGGGCGTCTATGGCTGGGTATTTCAGGGTATCACCGAGTATGGCTGGGTATCTCCGAGTATGGCTGGGTATGGCAATTTATGGCAGGGTATTGCAGAGTATTGGCGGGGTATTGGCGGGGTACTACAGAGTAATAGCAGGGTACTGTAGAGTATTGGGGGGTACTCCAGAGTAATGGCAGGGTACTGCAGAGTAATGGGGGTTACTGCAGAGTAATGGGGGGTACTGCAGAGTAATGGGGGGTACTGCAGAGTAATGGCAGGGTACTGCAGAGTAATGGCAGGGTACTGCACTGCAGAGTAATGGCGGGGTACTGCAGAGTAATGGCGGGTACTGCAGCGTAATGGCAGGGTACTGCACTGCAGAGTAATGGCGGGGTACTGCAGAGTAATGGCGGGTACTGCAGAGTAATGGCAGGGTACTGCAGAGTAATGGCGGGGTACTGCAGAGTAATGGCAGGGTACTGCAGAGTATGCACTGGTATTGCAGAGTATTGGCAGGGAATTGAGGGGTTAAATTCGGTGAGCAGCGATGTGGGCACTGCAGATGCAGCCCACATCGCTGCTGACACCGATCTCTTTCCCCTCCGCTGTACCGATCGGTACAGAGAGGGGAGGGAGGAACCGGCGTCATAACATGACGCCGGTTTGTTTACAAGTGATCACTCTGTCATTTGACGGAGCGATCACGTGGTAAACGGCCGCTATGAGCGGCCGTTTACCGTGATCCGTGATGCGCCGGGTCCTGTGGACCCGGCGGTCACGGATGCTCTCGAGTGCGCGTCCCAGGGGGCGCGCGAGAGCAGAATTCTGGGAGGCCGTTAATTAACGGCCTCTCAGAGTTAAACAACCGCCAGAGTTAAACAACCGCCCTGAAGCCGTTAATCGGCAATGGGCAGTTGTTAAGTGGTTAAAGCTAGATCACTAGCTATATAGGTGAGGTGAATATAGTGGTGTATACTGCGGTCAGGGCACAGACAACAACCACTACACAGCAGCAAGATAGGAAATCAGCCAAAAACGATTGGTGTGTAACTGTGTTGAAGGTACACAGAACACCCACTGCTTCAGATGCTAACACACTACACGAGGCCGCCTCAAAGGCGGCCTTATATAGTGTGGGGCGTGCACTACACAGCCTGAGCTATGATTGGCCACAGGCAGGATGCCTGTGGCCAATCATGGCTCTCCTCGCTGCTGGCGCTGCGATTGGCCAAGCATGCGGGGTCACAGTGCATGCTTGGCCAATCATGAGGCAGCAATGCACTGCGCCACCGCAGTGCATTGTGGTCCGCGCGCGCGCCACTCGAATTTTGACGCGAACGGCCAAAACGTTCGGAATTCCCCGAACGCCCGAACAGCCAATGTTCGAGTCGAACGTACGTTCGACTCGAACACGAAGCTCATCCCTATTACTAAGCTCTGGGGAAAATGAGCTCAACTGCACTTGTCTATTTTCCTTTAGTAAATCCCCCCCCCCATTTTGTCTGGTAACAAGTGGTGGTGAAGAGACAGGTACACTTTAATACAAATGTTGTCATTTCTCCCGGCAGCGGGATCACCGTACCTACTCTACATCGGATAAGCAGCCAGAAGCAACGTCTGGTTTCATTTTTTTTTCCTGGGATTTACCATGAGCCGAGCCAAGATTATTCACGGTCAGCTTGATATCTAGTGGAAACCGTGAGTAGACTGTTATTGCTACACTCCTGCTTCTTCCTGAGAATACAAAGAACAGCTTAGCTACATTAGCGCGACTCCCTTTGTCCCTCCCCGCAGTGCAGGCGCAGCCCAGCTTGTTATTACTGTGTGCTGTTTTAGTGAAGGAAAACAGGGAGCCAGCGATAATATAACAGTGTCTGCTTTTAGGAGGCCGATTGAGGAGCAATAAAAATTAATGTCAGTTTGTATTGTCAGCAAAGCCAGATCAGAGCTTAAAAGCAGTCCTGTCCTAAAACAAGTGTCAGCCTTCCATGTGACCCCCTCTAACAAATCATTCCCAGGGTGGTCTTCAACTTTCACTGGATAGACAGCTACCCCATTATATGCGGAGCTGACCGTGCGCCGTCTGCAAGACTCAAAATTTGAGAAGCACAAAAAGGTTCAAGGTAGTCTACTTAAAGCCCCATACACACTATCAGATTTTCTGCTGACTTTTTCCTTCAGATTTACCAAAACCATGTAGTACAAGGGCCTGCCTGATTGCATACAAATTGAAACTCCTAAGGTTTGACCTCATATAATATGGTTTTGGTAAATCCGAAGGAAAAACTGAGCAGAAAAATTGATAGCGTGTATGGGGCTTAATGTTCTTAAGCTGCGGCCTGGTGGCTACATACGGTCCTTTGGTCTTTGTTGTGTGGCCCTCAGACCGGAGCAGTCAGAAGACAAAGTGGGGTCACCAATTTTGAATAAGGCTGTAATGGCAGTGATTTCTAGCAGTCTTATGTGACATGTCTCCTGTCTGACTGTCCACTTCAGCATGCCACCTGTGTCCAAGCACATCTCCAGCATGTGGTCACTGACCATCTCCTGCAAAATGTCTCTGATAGTCTTCTGTATGCTGAATAGAATGTCCACAGATAAGACTCCATACACATCAGTTGGCCACCATTGCTCTAAGAAGGTGCTGCAGGCACAGGTTGACCCCACGGCTCTAAATGTGTCACAAGTACAGGTTGACCCCCATTGCTCTAAGGGTGCAACAGGCACAGGTTGACTTCTATTGCTCTAAAAGTGGCGCTGGCACAGGTTGACCCAAATTGCACTAAAAGGTGCCACAGGCACAGGTTGACCCCCATTGTTTTAAAAGTGCCGTTGGCACAGGTTGACCCCCATTAAAACTGCCACTATCACAGGTTGACACCGATTGATCTAAGGCAGGGGTCTCAAATGGGTGGCCCTCCAGCTGTCGGGAAACTACATGTCCCACGAGGCATTGCAAGGCTGACAGTTACAAGCATGACTTCCACAGGCAGAGGCATGATGGGACTTGTAGTTTTGCAACAGCTGCCCAGTTTGAGACCCCTGCTCTAAGGGTTCCACAGGCACAGGTTGACCCCCATTGCTCTAAGGGTGCCGCAGGAACTATTTGTGACCCAAAAACATCTAAATGACACTTTTCAGTACTGCATCACAATGATTTCAATCTAATAATGTCTCGAATATGTATCTCAAAGCATAGATTTCAGTATTTGGCAGATGCTGGGGCGTTTACTGCCTGTCAGTTTCCTTTGGCACTTATTTGGCCCTAAAAACCCCACCAACCAAAGGATAAAGTGAGATATTTTATATTGAATTAGGCTGTAATGGCAGGGATCTTTATTTGAAATTAGATTTTATTTAAAAGCCAAGAGATTTTTCATTTACAGAGAATGTAACAGGAGGAGCTGGAGCACACAAAGGTGGGCAGGAATATCCAAATCTCCGAAGGTGAACAGGAACAGATCTGAGAATTATGGCAAGGGGGATTTCATTGTTGGAGCTTCCAAGACATATGAGAAGTCAGGGGCTGATTCAGCCCACCAGGTTCCATCTAAAACTAGAACTTACCTTTTTGGATAGACTCAGACTTTAAAGCAAACCTGTCTTGATGCATAAAGGGGTGCAAGTCCTTTTAACAAATGTCTTATGTGAATCCTTTTGTGTTTTGTGAAAGAACACAAGCATGCTGCCTCCCCCTCCCCTCTGCATCCCAAAATGCAGTGCCCGGTACCTGAGCAAGCCTCGTCAAGAGGCCCATGTACTCCCAAATCGGGATGTCTGTGCTCAGACCAAAGTAGGTATGTTCATAAAAAGGAGGTTCAGAGGCTTCAACAGCCTGCAGTCAATGCCGGCATCTAATGGTCCTTGCTGATGTGCCATAAGGTTAAGTCAGTAAGCTTAGGGCAATGACGGGTTTGCTTCAAGTCAGCAGTTTACAAAGAGCGGTCAGCATTCTTTATATAGCCACGCATAGGGGATTAAATACTACAATGGACCAAATCCTGCAACGGGCTGAATTCATTCTACTACAGAATTCTGAATTAATTCCTACTTCAAAGCCCTTCCGAGACCTTTCAGTGCATTATATATTACAATGATTAGCTAACTTATTACAAGACCAGGACAAGCTATGCTGGAAAGCCAGTGCTTAAAATTCCTTATACTCCTTTATTAAAACTGAAAGAAATATTTAAAACGCAGTTCCTGGAAGCACATAACAATTCTCAGTGTCTTTCCTAATCGAAGGGCTTTTGGTTGAGATTGTTTTTTGAACAACTTGGGTAAGGCTTAGAACGCGTGGCAGGCTACTATTGTTTGTGCCCCCCAACTGACATTATTCATAGGGCACCATTCCTACCAATGATGGGGTATCATTCCCCCCTCCCACCCAATGACATGATGGGGCACCATTGCTCCCGCCGACACCCGTGATGGGGCACCATTGCTCCCGCAGGCACCCGTGATAGGGCACCATTGCTCCCGCAGGCACCCATGATGGGGCACCATTGCTCCCGCCGGCACCCATGATGGGGCACCATTGCTCCCGCCGGCACCCGTGATGGGGCACCATTGCTCCTGCCGGCACCCGTGATGGGGCACCATTGCTCCCGCCGGCACCCGTGATGGGGCACCATTGCTCCCGCCGGCACCCGTGATGGGGCACCATTGCTCCCGCCGACACCCGTGATGGGGCACCATTGCTCCCGCCGACACCCGTGATGGGGCACCATTGCTCCCTCCGACACCCGTGATGGGGCAACATTGCTCCCACCGACACCCGTGATGGGGCAACATTGCTCCCACCGACACCCGTGATGGGGCAACATTGCTCCCACCGACACCCGTGATGGGGCAACAATGCTCCCACCGACACCCGTGATGGGGCAACATTCCTCTCACTGGCACCAATGGCAGGGCACCATTCCTCTCACCGGCACCAATGGCAGGGCACCATTCCTCTTACCGGCACCAATGGCAGGGCACTATTCCTCTCACTGGCACCAATGGCAGGGCACCATTCCTCTCACTGGCACCAATGGCAGGGCATGGTTTACTCCCACTGATACCAGGGCGTTTTCTGAACCCACTGGCCACAATCTGGCCTCTCTAAAGCCTGAGTAACAGTTAACTGGCCCTTGGTTTAGAATGTTTGGAGACCCCCCTGATTTAAATCATCCCTGGTGTATCAAAACAAATGGTTTTCATGGCTAACAGTATATTTATCTTCTAAAGCAGTCGCAGCCCGAGTAGCCTGAGCATGTCCCCTGCCAGTATTCTTTGTAGAGAAGCAGTGATCTCTCTGCAGAGGTCCAACACATCCCTTAGAAAGACTGATTGGAGAGCTTTAGCTCTGACTAAACAGGGGATGTGTTGGGCCTCTGCAGCGAGATCGCAGCTTCCCCACAGAGAGCAAGGTTCCTTCTCTACAGCATGCTGGCAGCAAACAGGTTTCTCTACAGGCTGTGGCTTATTTTTAGAAAAGAGAGACTGCAAGGCTTTGCATACCTTTTGTTTTAATGTACCTGGAATGTATTTAGTTCAACACTTTTACAAAACACTTCTGTTTTTCACCATTCAGGTAGACGACCTCTTCTGCATACAACGTAATGGGATTAATCTTCCAGTTGTTACTGGTGTCTGTGTTTGGGTATAATTATAACCCATATGAAATCGATCGTGGCCACGAGATGCAGGCGTAAGAACAAGGCTTGTGTTTACATTTTCAGCAGACGTCTGTTCTTGTAACGCTGGGGCTGCATCTGTTCCAACAGGTTGCACTTCTATGTGGTTATTAAAATCTTCCTCACTTTGGCAGATTCTGGCAGATGAAAGCTCCAGCGCCACTGGCAAAACCACTTAGAGAAACAATTCTGTTTTCATTTTCCCTACTGGGTCACGTGAGATAAAATTCTGGCACAACAATTCACAAGGAAAACAAACAGCCTCAGCCTATAATACTCCAAGGGTTCCGGTCCTTCTACATTCAACAATCAGCTATTAAAGTACTGTACTGAAGGAAATCTGCAGTCGGTGAGTGTGGAAAATGCTGGATGCCTGGCAGCCTCTGGCTACAATCCTTCTAGAGTCAGGCGAAAAATAACATTGCTTCTACAGGAGTTTTGTGTTCTTCCTGTAAAAGCAACTAAATTTTATCCTGTGTGTCCATGCACATTAGGACGTTTACAGTAAGGGTGCAACGGATCAAAAAAACCTCACGGATCAGAGTAACGGATCGGATAATTTTTCGGATAAGCAAATAATTGAATTTGCAAAAACCTGTGAAAATTCCACCACCATATAGTCCCCACTGTAATATCCACAATCTCCCCCACTGTAATATTGGCCGAGTATGGCTGGGTATTACCGAGTATGGGCATGGTATGGCAGAGTATGGGCATGGTATGGCAGAGTATGGAGGGATGGCTGTGACTGCAATTGTCACAGAGCAGTGCTGTTGGCACTACAGATCCAGCCCACTTCGCTGCTGCCATCCGATCTCTCCCCTCCGCTGTACAGATCAGTACACAGAGGGGAGAGAGGAACCGGAGTCATGGACGCCGGTTTGTTTACAAGTGATCGGTCCGTCATTTGACGGACCGATCACATTGTAAACGGGCATCGGGTGTACAAAGATGGGCGCCGCTCTGGAGCTAGGCCGAAGCCGCAGCCTTTCCTAAGGCCGAGACAGCAGAGCGCTCTGCGGATCTTGGGGTGTGCCGAATCGAACAGGGTGACCCGTTCGGATCACGGATCGGTGACGATACGTTGCACCCCTAGTTTACAGGCATATTTTCAGATCAACATTTACAGGCAGGAAAAAAAAAAAAAAAAACAATCACACACAATAAAAAAAAATCAAAAAAATCTCATTCGCGTTTCTGAAGCTCTGGCAGAAGCTGGAGCTCACTGGCAGAAAAAAAAAAAAAAAACTCCTAAACTCGTCTAAACTTTGTACAAAAAATGCTTTATATATGAGCACATTTTACTCCAAAGAGAACGGACGTTTTTTTAAGCCCAACTGACCTGAAATAAGTACAAACAAAAATGCAGATTTGTTCCAGATCCACGATGTAGAGGGTATGGAAGTCACTGGATCAACTTGACAGCCTGGTAATTAGCATTTTCTGAATACATCAACTACTTCCAGTCCAGGCCTTTATTGGCACTTTTTGTGTTTACAAGTAAAAATCTATTTTTTTGTTTGCTAGAAGATTACTTGGAGCCCCCAAACATACAGTAAAACCTTGGTTTGAGAGCATTTTGCAAGACAAGCAACATTTTTTTAATTTGGACTTGATATACAAGTGATGTTTGATATACAAATAGCGTCATGCCACAACTTTTTTTTTTGCCTCAAATTAATGCCCCCCCGTGAACTCCTAAACCTCCCCCCCCCATTTCCATTTGTTTGGATTGAGCAGTGCACATAAGCTGTGGTCATGTACACTACAAATCCCATAGTCCACTTTGGCGCAAGAGAGGGTGGCTACGTTCCTACATAGAGTGGGACCATGGAGACCGTACACAGCTACCCTCTAACAGGAAGCCAGGTCACAGGAAAGGGAATTTGGAGATTTGCAAGAAGCGGAGAGCAATAGAGGGGCTTCTTGAGTTAATACATACTGCAATACAATTTTTCTTTTTTTAACAAGAGTTTAGGGTCACTTTAAAGTGGTTGTAAACCCTTACAACACACTTTGACCTACAGGTAAGCCTAGATTAAGGCTTACCTGTAGGTCCAAGAAATATCTCCTAAACCTACACGGTTTAGGAGATATTTGCCGAAAGACAGGCACCGCTGTCTACGGCGCATGACCTGGACATAGTCTAACGCAGGTATAGATTTGTCATGTTCAGCCGCTAATACATTTCTCCATCCCACTAATCTGCCTGGTTGGAAGAATCTCCCCTGCAGGCTATTGTATTCTGATGGCTCACTTGACTTTTCAGTCTGAAGCCAGATTACAGATTACATGGACTGAAATTTGTCAGCGCAAGCGAGGATAGGCAGAATTTCAATCCATTTATGGGGATGTAGCGCATCCCCTTAAAGCGGGGTTCCACCCTAAAGTGGTACCTCCACTAATCGGAACCCCCCCCCCTCCGGTGTCACAATTGGCACCTTACAGGGGGGAGGGGGGTGGAGATACCTGTCAAAGACAGGTATTTACACCCACTTCCGGGCATAGACTCCCGTGGGAGTCTATGTCATATCCTGTCCTGCCGCGCTGTCTGCTGGGACACACACGGGTCCCAGTGACAGTGCGGAGAATTCCTATTGCACTGCGTGACTCGCGCATGCACAGTAGGGAACCAGGAAGTGAAGCCGATTCGCTTCACTTCCTGATTCCCTCACCTAGAATGGTGACAGCAGCAGCCGAGAGCCGAGCGATTGATCGGCCTCGGCTGCCGGCATTGCTGGAACCCGGGACCGAGTGTCCATTTATTAAAAGTCAGCAGCTGTAGTATTTATAGCTGCTGGCTTTTAATTTTTTTTTTTTTGGTGGAATCCCTCTTTAAGGGCCGCAAGTAACTAGGATCCCCCACCCTGCACAGCCAGGCAAACCACATTTCCACAGTCCCTCCAGAGTCAGAGAACAGTCCGTGAGTTTTTCTTTTGTTTTATTGAGGGTAAACTTGGAGAGGGGTATTATAGTATGCCCACTTGACTTCCAAACAAACTTTGAGAAAATATTATATATATGTATATATATATATATATATATATATATATATATATATATATATACACACACACACACACACATATATACACATACACACACACACATACATACATACATACATACATACACAGGAAAGGATTTTGCTGTGTGTTGTAGATGGTTCCACCAGCACCCAGGCAACACCCCCCCCCCCTCGTATTTTATAGTCATCTCAGTTGTTTTAGTTGCATTTAAGTTGACGAAATTAACACTGGTAGGCACCTCATAAAATGAGCCATGCCAGTAGGGGCAGTCGGGTTGGAGATGGAGTGCTGAGGAGGCGGTCGGTGGCTCGAGGGCCAAACAACTGAGATGCCCAAGACTAAAATATGACTAAAAATAGAATTTTAGTCAAAACTAAATTGAAATTTGACTTCCAATTCAACACTGGTCTGTAGTGCACGTTCATACCTCAATACCATAAACAACATTTGATTTTTCACTCCAGCAGTATATACAGGAGCTTGGAAATTGTAGAGAAATGTTAACGAATGCATTACAATTTAATTACACCCATTCGATTTTAGTTGACTAAAACTAAACAGAAATTTGCTGTCAAAATTAACACTGGTGCCTATCCCCTTCTAGACCCTTTTTGCTGGGAATTGGTCAAGGACAAGTATGCCAAGCAGCTCCTCCTAGTCTCTACCCACTATATCTGGAAGCTTCTCCAAGTTTCCAGAAACAGGGGGGGGGGTCACCATAGAAACTGCTTGCTAAATCATCCAGCCTCCCTGAGTCACTCAGCCCTGACCCAGATTCAACCCATGCCTGGCTCACAGCCAGACCAGGTTTCCTAAACTAACAAAACCTAATTACACCTACAGTAGTACACTAGCTAGAGGGTGCTACAAGGACAATGGTTGTACAGAAGTTGATCTACTGATTGATTCGGACGGCTTTAGACGGCAGCACAGATCAATGTATTCTGACACAAGTCCTGCTGTTTGAATACAGTAAGTCAGCAGGAAGGTTTCCGCTATCCACATCAAGTGTGCGAATGAGAGAATTGGGTCAAATGACTAATGTATGGGCTGCTTACGTTTGTCGATAGACCTATAAAACAATGTGCTGAACTTCAGTGAAAAAAGTGCAAATACCAAATAAAAATGAACTCCAATTATGTGAGAGAAGTCCACACCAGGTTTTTTTCCGTGCACCATGCAAGGTTAATTCGGCAGTCTCCCTCACTGAGCTGTTGTGTTCTGACGAGGGGGATGGGACGCTCCCCATCAGAACACTCTGATCAGCGATCTCTGCCATTGGCTGAGATCGCTAATTAGGAGTCGGTCGGCTGCTGGTTTTCCAGTACGTACGTCCGTCAGAAGCTGGCCATATACTGTACGTACAAACACACGCAGAATGTCAGACGATATTTTTTGGACCGGCAAATGTCTCCCAACATTCTGCCCACGTACGGGCTTTAAACCTATGGTTGCAGGATAGAAAATTGCATCATCTCTGGCCTGCCTTATTCTTACTGACCACCAACGTGACAGACATTTTTTCCCCACTGATCCCAAATAAAGCGGTTTTAGTAGGCGGTTACGTGGCCTAATGGATTCTAAAGGCTCACTGTGGGAGAAGGATGGTAGGAGCTCTCATTTAATAGAAAATACCTGCAAGACCAAATCACTGTAGATTCAAGCCACAGTCTGGCCCCCTGTCCTGTGTTGAGATCCAATTGGTCTGTGTTCCCAAACAGGATCATACTGTACATTTCATTATATTGCCCAGGTTTTTCCGTCATGGCTCTTGCAGTTATCTTGATGGTGAACTCTGTTTAAAGAGTCATAGTTTGAAGGTAGAATACACAGTGACTCAGAAGGTAAATACACCTCAGACATGCATGGAAAGGGCTGAATAACAGATCCAGCTATGACACAATTCACTAGATGGGCAAGTCATATTACATGACCAGGTGACTATTGCCCTTCCCTGTGAAGAGATGTTAGCACTGAAAGTCCAGCCTAAATGGCATCTTGCCCTTTCTATACAGAATAAAAATTACTGGCAACAACTCTCCTTGCTGCCATTCATTGAACAGAAGCCAGTGCCAAGTGATACAGTCAATCAAGTTATCCCTGGGGCCTTCCAATAAATGATGTTTACTATGGGTCAGTGTACAATGCAAATCTTGCCTTGCCTTTTCAGAGACTACCCATATATATCATTTCTTTTAACCTCTTAGCTCCGACCATTTTCCCCTCATCAAAAAGGCCAAATGTTCAAGTAAACATTGCATTGCTTACATTCAACCTGTCTGCTGTCAGCACGCTAGAGTTGTAAACTTTGGCAAAGGGAAAAGCCGGCCATAGACAGTTCAAATCTCGGCCGGTTCCGCAGGGATTGGCCAAGATTTGAACCATGCATGTGCACACTGATTGTACCAAAGTTGAGCCATTGCTCAACTTGGGTACAACCAGTATTTTGGATTTTTTTATGCAATTATTGCCAGTGTCTATAACCACCGTGTGTTCTCCCAGCAGGGACAGCCCCTGCCAGGAGAACACAATAACTCCCCCATCAACAGGGACTGTGTTGGTTGGGGAAGCGAGTGGTTTTCTTTCTACCTGTGGTCTATGGCTGGCCTAAAGCGGGAGTAAATGCCCATGGATGATTTTTACCTATAGGTAAGCTTTTATTATAGGCTTATCTATAGGTACTATAAATATCTCCTAAACTTGGACCATTTAGGAGAAATTTACTTGTTAATGGGCAGCTGACATCACCGGGACATGCGCTCTGAAAGAATGGCACAGGTTTGCCTGTGCCATGAACAGTCATTGCGGCTCGTCCAATCAAAGGACCGAAGCTCAAAAACCCGGAAGGAAGACCGAGTAAAGATGGAAGCCCTGTCAGCGGTGGCAGCACACCGCTGGAGGGCCTTGCTTTAAAAGCTACGTTTTACATAATGTGCTAGTATGCCATGCATACTAGCACATAATGACATTGCCTTGCCGAATGATTTTTTTTTTTCTTCTTCTTCACAGCGATTACTACCGCTTTAAGGGTGACTTTAAAAATTCTATGTTTTTACCAACTTATGTGAAAAATATTAACATTTTAGCTACACAAGTACATACCCAGAGACCCCATTGGGTGCCACCATCTTGCTTCTCACACAGAATAAGTAAGATAAGCC